>NW_024412394.1:48687703-48824247 GCF_014898765.1 Herpailurus yagouaroundi | reverse complement strand
CTCTCTCTCTCTCTCTCTCTCTCTCTCTCTCTCTCTCTCTCTCTCTCGGGCCCTTTCCCCCTACTCGTGCTCTTTATTAAAAAAATCTCTTTTTGATTATTAAAAACTTAGTATCATTTCAAGTTACATTTCCTTGCTTCTTGGTGAAGTTGTAGGTTTTTCCTGTATTTACTGACTGTTATCAACCAAATTGCCTTTTGGGTCCTTGGCTTTCAAAACTTTTAATGAAGTAGTGTTAATCTTTTATTCCTTGTTTTCATCTTGCTAAAAGTGAGAGCAGGTTATATAATAGATTCATGGAATTTTGAACATGGACAGGACCATACCTTGTTTCGTTCTCTCAGTTATAGATGATTCTACCCAGATCCAGGAACTAGGAGTGACTTTCTCTCAAAGTTATACTACCAGTGTATGGCAAGTCAGAGCTAAGATTCCTGGGCTTGTCCCTACATAGAATCAGTTCTGTTTAATTTATTTATTTTAAGAGAGAGAGGGAGAAGGGGAAGGGGCAGAGAGTGAGAGAGAGAATCTCAAGCAGACCCTGTACTGTCAGACTGTCAGCGGGGAGCTGATGACACAGGGCTTGGACCCAGGATCTGTGAAATCATGACCTGAGCTGAAGGCAAGAGTTGGGTGCTTAACCAACTGAGTCCCCAGGTGCCTCTGTGCGTATTGTGTTTTAAACCATTATACATATATTTCCTTGGTTAAAGATATTTTCAGAATTTATATTTGGTGATTAATACTTCATGTTGATTTTGGAAGCTAAATAAAAGAAAAGTAATGCAAATAGTACAACTAGACCCCCAAAACAATCTAGGCTAGCGGCAGGTCCTAAAATTTAGGGTACATTAGTGTCAACCTGGAGAGCTTGTTTATTTTGAACTGATTTTAGACTTAACAGAAAAGTTGCAAAAATAGTACATGGTTTACACATATTCCTCATCCAATTTTCCAAATGTTAACATCTTACATACTATATAGTACAGTATGAAAAGTAGGAGGGGCGCCTGGGTGGCTCAGTCATTTGGGCGTCCAACTTCAGCTCAGGTCATGATCTCATGGTTTGTGAGTTTGAGCCCTGCATCGGGCTCTGTGCTGACAGTTTAGAGCCTGGAGCCTGCTTCAGATGCTGTGTCTCCCTCTCTCTCTCTGCCCCTCCCCCATCCACTCTCTGTCTCTCTCATTCTCAAAAAAAAACATTAAAAAAAATTTTTTTTAAGAAAAGTAGGAAATTACCATTGGTATAATACTATTAATGAAACTGTAGACCTTATTCAGATTGCACCATTTTTCCAAAAATGCCCTTTTTCTGTTTTAGGATCCCAAATTAATTTACTGGTTATTCTTCCAAGTCTCCTCCAATCTGTGAAAGTTCTTCATCTTTCATGACCTTGACACTTCTGAAGAGTACCGATCAATTATTTTGTAGAATGTTCCTCAAATTGGATTTGTCTATTGTTTCCACACAGTTGGAACAAGATTATGCACTTAGGCAAGAATGTGTCCTTCTCAGTGTATCATATCAAGTGGTTCATGATGTTGATAAGTCTTATTACTGGTGATGCTGACCTTGATTTAGTTAAGGCAATGTCTGCCAGGTTTTTCCACTGGAAAGTTCCTGTCTTTCCCTTTGTAGTTAATAAATACTTTAAAACTATGTAAATTTTGTTCCTCCTCACACTTTTGCCCATTAATTTTAACATCCATGTATGGTTATGGAAGTAAATTTAAGCAGGAATTTATCATGTGGATCTTTTTTTTTTCCATTTAATGTTTATGTATTTATTTCAAGAGAGAACGCGAGCAGGGGAGGGGCAGAGAGGGAGGAAGAGAGAGAATCCATGCTGAGCTCAGAATCGATATTGAGATCATGACCTAAGCCTAAATCAGGAGTTGACATTCAACCAACTAAGCTGCCCAGGTGCCTTGTGAATTTCTACTTTTAAAACTTCAAATGCAGCAAGATACTGTTAACATTTTAAATTGCAAAGATGAATTAAGATAAGATTTTTCAGGAACTATCAATAGAATATTTCTTTTTTGTTTGTTTAAAATGTTTATTTATTTATTTTGAGAGAGAGTGCAAGTGGGGAGGAACAGAGAGAGAGAGGGAGAGAGAATCCCAAGCAGGCTCCACACTGTCTGCACAGAGCCTGACTCAGGGCTCAATCTCATAAACTGTGAGATAATGACCTGAGCCAAGATCAAGAATTGGATGCTTAACCGACTGAATAGAATATTTCTGGCACCCCGATAGAATATTTCTGCAAGTTGCATTCTCACTGAGCCAGTTTTTTTTAGCTAAGCTTTCTTCCATAAGTTGGTTCCATATACAGTAAAACCTTGGATTGCAAGTAACTCGTTCTACAAGTGTTCTGCAAGACGAGCAAACATTTCTAGTAATTTTTAACTTGATAAATAAGCTATGTCTTGCAATATAAGTAGTATGTGATGCTGAACCTCAGATGATCACAACTGAGGCAGTAGTTCTTGAATTTGTTTCGATATACAGGTGCTTTGAATTACAAGCATGCCTGTGGAATGAATCATGCTCACAAGCCAAGGTTTTACTGTATAGGCAAAGAATTTTGAGGTTGTTCTCACATCTTGTATCCAAATTCCCACTAAATAAAATCATTTATTTGCTCCTTGTGTATTTTCTTTTATATTTGAAATTTATTTCTTTTATTCTTCACACCCAGTGCGGGGCTTGAATTCATGACCCTGAGATCGAGAGTCGGATACTCTACTGATTGAACGAGCCAGGTGCCCCTATTTTCTTTTAATTACATACTTTATATGAAAAATGGTCCCAAAAACCAAACTGAGGAAGTGGGGAAATGAGTTCGGAAGGTAGAAAAGCCCCCCACAGTGGTGTCAATGAGCAGTTTTATGCTCACTCCCAATAGGAGAATCTCTGAGAAGCTGTGTGAAACAAATTCAGATCACCCCAGTTGAGTATGGAAGACTGAAACATTTATCCACCTTCCCCCAGGCCCCTCTGTTTGAGGACTACCCTTAAAACGTTCATTCCCATATCTCTGGTACCTGTCTGTGTGCGGTTGAGGAAGTTCTGTGGTGCTAAAGAAAGCCTCGGGCAGAAAAGAGCTACTTTTTTCTTTTTTAAGATTTTATTTTTAAGTAATCTCTACACCCAACATGGGTTTCATACTCACAACCGAAATCAGGAGTCGCATGCTCTACCGACTGAGCCAGCCAGGCACCCCTGGACTTATTTATTTATTATTACTTATCCCTTTATTCTGGTAATTGTCTTGAGGGAGATCACTTGGAGGTTTTATTGCACTGTGGTCACTAACGCTGCAGAAGCACCAGAGGGCGCCTCTGAGAGGGTTTCCAGCTCCTGGGAGCTGAGATGGTGTTTGCTCCAGCGCACTACGACTGTTTGGAAGAATTTCACTCCTTGGCTGGAATCCCAATTCTTTTATTTTGGGTTTGGGCTTTGGAAGTGTCACCTGAGTGGATGGAAATAACCACTGGGCTAGTTATTTCAATAAAGTTAAAGATAGTGAATAGAACCAACTGCCTTATCCTAATTGGTATAAACATAATGTTGCTCTCAACACTTTTACACATTAGTGATGATGAAGAATGCACTCAAGACTTTGGATTATCTTTTATTCTATTCTTGTACCAATAATTTCAGAAAACACAAAAAGATTCTCCCGTACTGTTTTTGCATTTAAAATTTACTTAGTATTGAAAAAACTCGAGTGTCATTGATTGTTGAACTTGTGAGCTTAGAATTGACCGGAGGTGACTGTTACCACTCTAAACTTAGGACTTTGCTTTCCCCAGGGCTTATGACTATGGCTTAAAGATAATAGATATTTGGTAAATATCGATCGATTGAATCATTGATCCTAAAGCTTTGAGATCTCAGCCATACTTCAAGTCAGGGTCTGCCTCCACTCAGAGTCAATTTAATAATCCCCTTTGGGGAAAAGTAATAAATATTTCATGGAAGATATGTCTTAATTGTAAGAAATTTTGAATTCTGACATGTCAGAAAAAGGTGCACTTTAGTTGGTTCTTCAAATGTTGTGGATCATAGACACTGTGGAAATGTGGTCTATCATCTGGAAACTTTTTTTTTTTAGAGAGAGAGAGCATGAGTGAGGGAGAGGAACAGAGGGAAAGAGATAGAGAATCCCAAGCAGGCTCCACCCTCAGCACAGAGCTAGACTCGGGACCCGATCTCATGACCCCAGGATCATGACCTGAGCTGAAATCAAGAGTCAGTCGCTCAACTGACTGAGCCATCCAGGTGCCCCATCTCTGGAACCTTTCCTTAGGAAAACATGTCCATTTGCAAAATCTTGCCTGCAATTCCTGAAGCCCAGCTTCAGAGCTCCTCAGGAAGTCTGTGAACCTTCTGTTACGGCTGTTCTTTTGCCTCCCCCTAGTTGCTTGTCTTGGCCACAGCAGACATGAAAAGAGGAGATTGTTTCTGTCTTTTTAAAAATTTTCTTTTCTTTTTATTTCAAGTAGGCTTCACGCCCAGTGCTGAGCCCAATGCTGGGCTTAAACTCAAGACCTTGAGATCATGACCTGAGCTGAAATCAAGAGTCAGATGCTTAACCAGCTGAGCCACCCAGGTGCTCCATGAGACATTTCTAAATATTTTTGTTTTCTTCTCCAGGGCTTATTGACTATAATTTTCATTGCTTCCGGAAGGCCATCCATGAAGTTTTTGAGGTGAGAATGAAGATGGTGAAATCACGAAAAGTTCAGAATCGGCTACAGAAGAAAAAAGGAGCCACCCCCAATGGGACCCCAAATGTGCTGCTGTAGTGAAGTTTCAGGAGTATCTTTTTAAGCCAGACCTTCCAGTGAGGCCACTGAGCTGTGTTGCACTAAAGGAAAAGGAAAAAGGATATGGGACACATGATGTATTCGGTGTAAGAAAAGAAAAATTCCTGCAACCCTCTTGATCTTCTCTTTTTTAAATAAAGTGAGCACTTTGAAGCCAAAACTTGTATTTTAACAATGAAGTAAAATCTGTAATTTCGTTACACAAATGTAAACTTTTATGGTCTGTGGTCAGAAACTCCTGTGTGAGGACTGCCAGGAACTGTATATATTTTGCTCTTTTTCATGTTTTTTTTTTCTTTGAACTTTGATAAAACAACTTTTCTAAGCTTTTTTCTGTACTTGGTGTCAAGGACATGCATACTGTAGTGTAGTTCAGATCTATATGGCAATCAGAAATCAAAAAGCAATGCACTGGCAATGACTTTTTTTTTTTTTTTTAATCACTTTGGGAATCTTTGCTAACAATTGTCGAGAAAAATCATTTTTCAGTGGAGCTGGAACAGATTGGGGCAGCAAGCTCCAGGAGCAATAAGAACTGTCTCCTGTTTATCACTGGTATAAACGGGAGTTTTGTAGAATACTGTTAGCACCAAACTTACCTAAAAATTTCTATAGCTGGGGCAGTACTTCCCGACTCAACAGTTTTTACAGAGCTCTTTACCTCAACACACATCTCTATAATCATTTTATACAGAGAGGTTGTTCCTTTTTGCTGCATTACTGTTCTTTGGAACCTTCGGGACCAGATTTCCAAAATGGTGCCAATCACTGGAGATTGGTCAAAGTAACATCAGAGGCCACATGGTTTCCCAATTGTAGGTGATTGGTACCTACAGATTTAAAAATATATATACAATTCTGTATGTTCGGCCCTGAGCAATGGGCCTGTTGTTGTGCAACATTTAAAACGTTTGTTGAGGATCATGACCGCAGGGAATGTCTCAGAACTTGAGCGGAGAGCATAATCCTGGTGAGCATGTTTGTCGCCACTGAGCCTCCTGCTCATCTGTGATCGTGTGCCTTGTGGACTCTGCCTGTTCCCACCTTAGGACTGAACTAGAGCTCAGCTTGCTAGCAGCACACTCTGCACAGCTGAAAAGCCATCCTGCAAACCCCTAACGATCAGTGGGAAGAGGACAGCCAGAGGAGGCGTTACAGTTAGCTATGTCTTGGTCTCCATGAAATTCTTCCACTCATGCTTACCTTAGACTATCAGGATGTTAAGAGACTTACTAATCACCCCTCACCCCAGACCATTCCAAGTAGGTAATTCTATGTCCATCCCCAGGGTCAGTGCCCTAAAGCTACTTGTGGGTATTAGAAAATAATTTTATTTATTTATTTATTTTTAAGCAGAGACTCCTGAGGAAATCAAAGCTGGTCCTAGCAAAATGTACCAAGTTTCTAAAGTTACTTGCCCTTGAAACTATCTCACTTCCATCTGTAGCTTCCTTCCATCCTCTCTCCTTTACTCCCCAAATCCTATTCCTTTGAGGCTGCTAACTGCAAACGCAAGACTGATTGCGGTTTAAGATTTGAGTCCTCCCAAGGGTCTGTGCATTTTGGAAGGAAATTTCCAAAAATCATTAAGGCGCCCAACTCCCTTCCTCATGATTCCTGCTCAGAAACCTGGGTCAGTAGGAGCCCAGGGTTCCAAAGGAGCCTTTTCCTTAATTTCTAGACCTATATCCTGTTGGATCTTTGGATCTTTGCCAACAGGCTTGGTACATATGGGTTATTCTTATAAATTTAATGCTCTAATATTTTTTACACAATGTTTCTTTTTGATTAAGCAAATAAAGAATCACTTTTCTAATGTGACTTTATCCTAAAGGTAGAGATACTTGCCTATCTGGTAAATCACACATTACTTAGCTATATATATATATTGTTGTAACCAGGAGGAGCTTCCATTTTTAAGCTGGGTATATGATGGGTTTTTGTTAAAATGTGCCTTAAAAGTCTATTACTTCAGGAGCAAATGGTTCTTTTGGAGAAAGCAAAAATAATCCTATGGCATAGGACCCAAGTTCATGGTAGTAAGTGCACTCTTTGATTAATCACACACTAATCCATAGATTACTGCCTCAAACCTGTAAGCATGGTAATGACCTCTTAGTTAAAGACAGATGTAGGAGTTGTGTCTAAGAGTTCAATTTTTGAAGTCTGTGCTATTGGAATTACAAAATCTCTTTGATTCCTTTCACATTTTATTTCTGATATGGAACTTGGGTTTCTGCGATGCGTATGACCATATTTAGGTCTCAAATCTAATATAATTGGGCTATAAATACAAAGCCCAAATACATGGCTATGGTGATGCCCTGGAACATTTTTGCTCCTTTTCAAGGGTTGAGAACTTGACCTACAGGTTTCTGGGGCAATTAGAACTTCTGTGTAGAGGTGAGACTGAATTACCACCTTTGGTTATTTTTAGTGATAAAAATTAGTGTGTATGACCAGGGTAGAGTGTTTCTGAAGGAATAAGTAAAAAACTGGTTGGCATTCACAGTGTTATTTTGTGAACATAATATATTTTGGACCCTTAAATATAAAATGACTAAAAAGTCAGCAATATTGTTAAATACGGGTTATATGCTAACTTTGTTTGAGACATACTCCAGAAAAATGGCTAAACTGTCTTGATTATTAAAGTACGGTATGCATTTAACTTCTATAGACTGGTTGTAATTTGTAATCAAGCATCGTATTATGTTTTACTTTAAGCCGTACATCATTTGTAATTATTGGTAAACCGTTGCTTTCAAGAATGTTAACAGCCAATTGAAAAGCATGTGTCATGCTCATGATTTGGGAAGGCTCTCATTTTATTTCAAGCATATTCATAACTAATCATTCTGGGAGCAGACTATTCTCTTGGTGAAGCGTAGGTATGGTCCTTCCTACTTGTGTGGTTTTATCCCATACAGGAGTATCATTGCTTCACTGGCCCTGCTGGGTCCCTTTAGTAAAATGTTTGTCCTGATTAATTTCCATTTTATGGAAATGAAGGTAAACTACTCTACTTACATTGGATTTACACTTTTATTTTTATATTGTGAACACCCTTATCCATATTTTTGATGGGAACATGACTGTTTGGAATGTAGAACTGGTTTTTCAGTAAACTTCAGATATTAATTCTTGCTTCTCTGGCCCTAGTCCCAGGGCTACCTGGGAATTCTTTTCCAAACAGTCCACCTTATCGATTCTGCCTTGCTTAGTAAGATTCCACTCTGTGATGACTTTGACAGATACCTAAGAGTTCCCAGAAAAGACTAGCCTTTAGATGTTACATCTTATATATGAAATTCTGTTTCTGGTTGGAAAACCTGACCTAAGATAATATTTTTCTATGGTTTTTTATCAGTGGTGATGTTGAGTTTAGGAGAAAGAAAACTGTCTTGAACAGAATTACTTACTGATAACATGATTGAGTGCACACAATATTTCATAAGTGCTTTTTATGTAAGTTATCTTCATAAACCCAAGAGGGGGTACTATTATCACTATCTTACAGATGAGGCAACTGAGGGTAGAGGGGTGAAATCCCTTGGTGAAGATCATATAAGTAGTAAGACAGAAGGGCCGGAGTCTGCCTGGAGAGTCCACCCTCTCAATACTGCTCTAAGCAGCCAGACCACATGTCCCTTTAAGTAGCCTCCCTTCACAAATCTGAAGATGGGGACTTGAAGTTTAGGATTTACTGCTGCGTGGGCTTATGAAGGCTAAAATGCTGGGATATTAAAAAAAAAAAAAACACCTTTTCTTATGCGAGAACCAATATGAGCAGCTCTAAATGTACTCCAAGATTATGCGTTTTTCTTCCTAATCCATTAAATAACTCTACTGCCGAAAATCATATTAACAGATAGTGTTTAAATGTCAGAAGAGAATTCAAATACCTTGTCCAGACTTTTGGTCTTCTAAGAAACCAAAGTATATAAAATTCTGAGAAAATCAAGAGGGAATAAGCCTTTGAGCTTAGCTGTATTTAACCTTTTACTTCATTTTTAATATGTGTAACCATATTTATAGAAAACAAAACACTGATCTGGAATAAAAATCAAAAAGATACTTTTCAACCCTAACCTTTTCTTGAGATGCAGATCTATATTTAAAATTGCCATTAGCATACTTTTGCTGTCATCTTCTATTAGGGGACCCTTAAATCTAACATGTCCAAAAATTGAACTTGCTTCCTTCTTGCTAAATCTCCTCTTTCTATGGTGGTAGGACTATACTCCCTGTGGTGCCTGCCAGAAATGTAGGCCTCCTTCTTGGCTCTTCCTTCCTGTTCACCCTTTCAACCACCCAGTTCTTTCAGCTCAGCCTTACAAGCTTTTTTTTTTTTTTTAATAGTTTTTTTTTTTTTTAAGTTTATTTATTTTGAGACAGACAGAGACAGCATGAGCAAGGGAGGGACAGAAAGAGAGGGAGAAAAAGAATCCCAAGCAGGCTCTGCACCGTCAGCACAGAACCCGATGCGGGACTCAAACCCTAGAAACTGTGAGATCATGACCTGAGCCAAAACTGAGAGTCTGACCCTTAACCAGCAGCCTTACAAACTTCTATTCAATCTATTCTCTCTGTCTCTTTTGCCATTATCCTGCTTTAGATCACCATCTCCTCTCTCTGGATCTTAATAACCTCTCAACTAACGTCTCTCCACCTCATCCATCCATTCTCCACACAAGACCCAGATTGACTGTTCTACACCACAGTTCTGACCACATCACTCCCTTGCTTAACACCCCTCATAGCTCTCCATTATAGATCTCAGTCATACTCCTCAATACAGTTTGCAAGAACCTGCTTCCCAGGTTTTTACTTCCCTCTTCAGCCGTGGCTCATTTTCCCTCAACAGAGCTGAACCAGGATGCCCATACAGTGCATGGTAAATAAGAAGATCCATGAGTTTTGAGCCTTTTCTTTGTCAGTCATTTTCTGAGGGAAATGATAATTGTTTTTCATTCAACAGTTACTGATATGACACTTTTTATATGCTACGTGGTTTTTTTTTTTAACTTTTTAATGTGTATTCATTTTTGAGAGAGAGAGCGAGAGCAGGAGAAGGGCAGAGGGAGAGGGAGACGCAGAATCTGAAGCAGGCTCCAGGCTCTGAGCTATCTGCACAGAGCCTGACACGGGGTCTCCAACCCACGAACCATGAGATCATGACCTAAGCCGAAGTCGGATGCTCAACCAACTGAACCACCCAGGCGCCCCTACGAACACCTATTCAGGTGTTCTTAATAAAATACCTAAATGGCAGATTCTGGAGATGTAAGGATTTTAATAATAGAAAATAAAGCACTTTATAGAACTGTAGGAGTTGACCCTTTATGGAATCCATTTTAAACTTTTTGTTGTTGTGAGCCACAATAAATATAATTCACATTGCAAACTATCACATACTCACACTTATAAATATTACTTTTAAAAAAGATTTTATTATATTTTTAAAGGGTTTATTTTTTAAAATATTTTTAATGTTTATTACTTTAAAAAAAAATTTTAATGTTCATTTATTTTTGAGAAAGAGACAGAGCACTAGCAGGGGAGGGGCAGAGAGAGAGGAAGACACAGAATCTGAAGCAGGCTCCAGGCTCTGAGCTGTCAGCACAGAGTCTGACATGGGGCTTGAACTCAGGAACCACAAGATCATGACCTGATCTGAAGTCAGACGTTTAACCAACTGAGCCACCAGGCATCCCAAGAGTTTATTTTTAAGTAATTTCTACACTCAGTTGGGGTGCCAACTCACAACATGGAGATTAAGAGTCACACTGTCGGGGCACCTGGGTGGCTCAATTGGTTAAGCCTTTGACTTTGGCTTAGGTCATGATCTCAATGGTTCGTGAGTTCAAGCCCCATGTCTGGCTTTCTGCTGTCAGAGCCTGCTTTCAGATCCTTTGTCTCCTTCTCTCTTCCTTACCCCTGCTTGCACTCTCTGTCTCTTTCTCAAAAATAAAATAAAACATTAAAAAAAAAAAAAAAAGAGTTGCACTGCCCACCAACTGAGCCAGCCAGGCACCCCTTATAAATATTACTTTTTCAAAAATCTCACAAAGTAGGGGCGCCTGGATCTTAAGCATCCAACTTCGGCTCAGGTCACGATCTCACATTTCCTGAGTTCGAGCCCCGCATGGAGCTCTGGGCTGGCAGCTCAGAGCTGGAGCCTGTTTCAGATTCTGTCTCCCTCTCTCCCTGCCCCTCCCCTGCTCGTGCTCTGTATCTCTCTCTCTCAAAAATAAATAATAAACATTTAAAAAAATCTCACATAGTATTATTCCTTCTACATGCAATGCATTCTAGTATTTTTTAATTTCCTTTTTGAAAAAGATGTCACAATTCACTAATGGGTCATGTTCTATTTGTAAAGCATTGCTGGAACGAATGAATCCATTTGCCAGATCAGAGATACCTGAGGATTTTCTTTCTAGCCTAAAATAAAATATTTTCTTTCCCTAATGTTTATTTATTTTTGAGAGACAGAGACAGAACATGAGCGGAGGAGGGACAGAGAGAGAGGGAGGCACAGAATCCGAAGCAGGCTCCAGGCTGTGAGCTGTCAGCACAGAGCCCGATGCAGGGCTCGCACCCACAAACCATGAGATCACCACCTGAGCCGAAGCCAGACGCTTAACTGACTGAGCCACCCAGGCGCCCCTCCTGTTAATTTTAAAATCTTAACAAACCTAGGGGAAATTCTGAGGAAGTTCTTGAATTTTCCTTTCACTTAATCAGGGCTTTCTGTTGTTTACCAGAGTAGTTCTACTTTCCATTGCCATCCCTTGGACGATTTTGTATGCTGGGTTGTAGGGGATTTAGGAGGCTGCTGTCCTGGCAAGATCATCATTTACTGTAGACTCTATCCTTGACTATAATAAATAGTTAACTTTACCGGGATTTTAGGGACTTATGAATTTACATCTGACTTCTATGTGGTCCTTTGTTAAATCAGATGATATTGGTATTACCCAATATCGAGGCTGCATGAGTTTTGCCCTTTTGTAGTATTTTGAGACTCCCAAGAAGCAGGTGAGCAAGGCTCTTCCACATGAAAGAGACGTGATCTGCTGCTACACTCAGGGTGGAGGAGGGCATTAACTAGTGTCGGGCTGCCTGAGGTCTTGACCACCCTGCTTCTTCAATCTTACTAATCAACGGCTGGGGCAAGGAGGATCTTTCTAGTTTCTCAAAACTGAGCAACCCCCCCCCCCCCCAGAGAAAGAGGGGGGGGGGGGGGGGGGCCCCCCACTTAAGACCCTTCCCCTGAATGGCCAACTACAGTTGACCTCAGTTTCTTCCATGCTAATGCAGGCCACCCCAAGATGAGCCACTCTAGTGTGAAGACTGAGCTGAAGGCAATCAAGACCTTTCAGGCTCAAGAGAAACTTCTGTCCTTTCCTTAACCACAGAGAAGAATCTAAATTGGGGGTATTTCCCAGAATAAAGATAATTATCAGAGATAATTTTTATCTGAGTGACCCATCTGTATGGTAGGGCAAACATTTTATTACCAAACATCTGCATTACTTTTTATTGCCCTGTTAAGTGCATTCTTCCCTTGAAGCCCCAGATCCCCACCCACTTCTCCTTAGTTCAGAATGACATATAGAACTCATTTTGCCTGACTTTAGAGTTTCCATGTCTGTGTGGATGCCCCATACATATGCTATAAAATTTGATTTTCTTCTGTTTATCTGTCTCGTGTCAATTTGATTCTTAGTTCAACCAGAAGGACCTTGAAAGGGACAGGAGTTCTTGCCACCGACACTTACCCTCACCACCTGTGTGGAGAATTCCATTTCTCCTCCTACAAGCTGATTCTGGTTGCTTCCACCTTCCATTATTGCCTAAGTCCCTGTGACTGCTGCCCAGTCATTGCTTGCTTCTGGCCTTGCAGAGAGCTCATGACGGTAATGCCCTGCCTTCATCAAGTAGTCAGTAACCAGGAACAAACTCCAGACTTCTCCCAGACTTCTACAAGCGACCTCAGTCACCTCCCTTCCATGGGAAGCAGCCAGTAAAGAGGCTGACTGGGAGGGGCCAGTCCTAGATATCTTTCCATATCAGTGGGAGAGGAAGGAACTCAGATTAATAAGGTGCAAGAAAAAGCACCATCATGGGGCGCCTGGGTGGCGCAGTCGGTTGAGCGTCCGACTTCAGCCAGGTCACGATCTCGCGGTCCGTGAGTTCGAGCCCTGCGTCGGGCTCTGGGCTGATGGCTCGGAGCCTGGAGCCTGTTTCCGATTCTGTGTCTCCCTCTCTCTCTGCCCCTCGCCCGTTCATGCTCTGTCTCTCTCTGTCCCAAAAATAAATAAACGTTGAAAAAAAAAAAAAAAGAAAAAGCACCATCAAATTCATTTAATGCTCAAGGCCAGAGCTTTCCAAAGTTCTTGGATCGTAAGAATCACCTAGGGTGTTTAGAAACATAAATTCTCATCTCTACTCCAGCCTTCTTGAATCTGAATCTCTGAGGAGAGGTCTAGGAATTTGTATTTTAAATACGTATCCTAGGCAAGTCTTTTTTTTTTTAATTTTTTTTTATATTTATTTATTTTTGAGAGAGTGAGACAAAGTGAGACTGGGGGAGGGGCAGAGAGAGAGGGAGACAGAGGATTGAAAACAGGCTCCAGGCTCTGAGCTGTCAGCACAGAGCCCGACACGGGGTCCGAAGCCACAGACTGTGAGATCATGACCTGAGCCAAAGTCGGACACTCAACCGACTGAGCCACCCAGGCGCCCCTAGGCAAGTCTTATATATTGGGAGACATTGTTTGGCCTTATAGCTGTTAAAAGGGATGAGAAGCAGAGATGATGGAAGACTAGGGTTAGAATCACTAGGGGAGCTTTCTTCACTCTTCCACTCCTCCATTAATACACACACACACACGCACACAAACATGTGTCCACACACACACACACACACACACACACACACGTCTCCAGTGTTAGTTTCTTTTTCCAATTGGGTTATATAGCTTTTAAAATCCAATTTATTTAATCAACAATGTGAATGTAAACTTTTTTTTTTTTATGAGAGAGAGAGAGAGAGAGAGAGAGAGAGAGAGAGTGCAAAAGCAGGGGGCGGGGAGAGGCAGAGGGAGAGAGAGAATCTTAAGCAGGCTCCATGCTCAGCTTGGAACCAGATGCTGGGCTCGATCCCATGACCCCAGGATCATGACCAGAGCAGAAATCCAGACTCAGGCACTCAACCGACTGAGCCACCCAAGTGCCCCTTGAATGTAAACTTTTATAGATGTAAATTAAATAATTTAAAAAGTCTAGTTAAATTGTTAAATTTTTTTAATGTTTTATTTATTTTTGAAAGAAAGAGAGTGCGTGAGTGAGCAGGGAGGGGCAGAGAGAGAGAGAGAGGGAGACACAGAATTCCAAGTAAGCTCCAGGCTCTGAGATGTCAGCACACAGCCCAATGTGGGACTTGAACTCGCAAGCCGCGAGATCATGACCTGAGCCGAAGTCAGATGCTCAACCAACTGAACCACCCAAGTTCCCAAACCATGCGTTACTTTAGATATTTAAATATTTATTCATATTAAAATAACAAATTATAAAATGGTATTACAAAAACAAATTAACAAAATGGTATTAATAAAAAATTTTCTTCCCCACTCAAATCATTTTATTTAATTCTTCACAGGCATCTTGTACAGCAGGGTTTTCATCATCATGGGAAATTTTGAATCATCTAACAGTTCCCTCTTGGCTGTTTAAGAAAGAATGTTTAAAAAAAAAAAAGTATTTCCCCCCAACCCAAATTCTAGTTAGGTAACATACAGTGCAGTATTTGTTTCAGGAGTAGAATTCAATGATTCATCACTTACATACATCGCAACAGCTGCCCCCTTAACACCCATTAGCCCACCCCCACCTACATCCCTCTACCAACCCTCAGTTTGTCCTCTTTTTTTTTTTTAAGTTTTTTTTTTCAACGTTTATTTATTTTTGGGACAGAGAGAGACAGAGCATGAACAGGGGAGGGGCAGAGAGAGAGGGAGACACAGAATCGGAAACAGGCTCCAGGCTCTGAGCCATCAGCCCAGAGCCCGACGCGGGGCTCGAACTCGCGGACCGCGAGATGGTGACCTGGCTGAAGTCGGACGCTTAACCGACTGCGCCCCTGTCCTCTATCTTTAAGAGTCTCTTAAGGTTTGTTTCTTTCTTCCCCCTCCCATACGTTCATCTGTTTTGTTTCTTAAATTCCATGTGCGAAATTAGATGGTATTTGTCTTTCTTCTACTGACTTATTTTGCTTAGCATAATTCCTTCCAGTTCCATCTACATAGTTGCAAATGGCAAGATTTCATTCTTTTTGATGGCTTAGTAATATTCCATTGTATATATAAACCACATCTTCTTTATCCATTCATCCATTGATGGACATTTGCGCTCTTTCCATAGTTTGGTTATTGTTGATAATGCTGCTATAAACATCAGGGAGCATGTGCCCCTTCAAATCTGTATTTTTGTATACTTTGGAATAAATACCTAGTAGTGCAATTGTTGGATCATAGGGTAGTTTTATTTTTAACTTTTTGAGGAACCTCCATGCTGTTCTCCAGAGTGGCTGTACCAGTTTGCATTCCCACCAACAATGCAAGAGGGTTCACCCAAAAAGAACATGTTTTAAATTGAATAGGATACTGTCAGTGGAGATATTATGGGGTCTCCAAAAACCATTTGTTAAACATCAAGACAGGTATGTTTCCCCCCTCTATATTCACTATCTCCACAAATAAGTACTTCTTGCGTTTCTCTTTTCAGTGACTTTTTAAAAAGCCTACTAATAATGATCTCCTATGCTTATTCTCCAAGGTCGTACCCTCAGGAATGTCTTCACCTTTTCCCCATAATTTTTTAGGTAACCCTTATTAGAAAACTGCCATTGCTCGAGGCCCTTTCAAGACATATTGTCTTCCTGAAGAGTACTGTGTTCAAAAAGGACAAAGACAAAAACTTAAGGCAACTCTTTTTTCTGAAGAATGGTATCTTGGAAAAATTTTACTTCCTATTCTGGCATATATGCTATATGTTTCCATTTAAGAACATCTGCACCTAAACCTAACATCAGTTCCCAGGGAAGTGAGACTGGCCCGGCTGTTCTCTCACAAGATGCTAGAAGGTAGGCGGAGTGGTGGCATACCTGCACCTTGTGGTTATTTTGTGCTAAAAGGATAAACTGTAGGAAAGTCCAGGACTGCTTTTTAGAAGATGATGACTTGGCTGTTATTCAAAGCTTGCAAACTGGATTTTAATGGGAAGCAGCATTGAGTTGTTAGTTCTAAAGATGGTAATAATATTCCTGAAATGCCTTGGGGCTGCAGAATTTCTCTACGAAGTTTTGTAATTTGTGTGTGCGTTGAGCATTGTCTGTAGACTGAAGAAAGTTTCACATCTTTATCAACTATGACTTTTTGGAAGATTGTGGATGCTGCAGTGGTGAAGAAAACACAAATTTGTTTAAAAGTATTCGACTCACACTAATTTTTTGCCATTTTGCAATTTCCCAATGAATAGAAACTGAAACTGCTCTCAGGGTAGACAGCAGAGTTCTAAGTTATTCAGGCGAGTTTGTAGATGACCAAGTTTCTTCCATCAGCAAGTGCCTAAAAAGGTTCAGAGAATGACACACTGGCGTGGCAGGGTAGGGGCCATAAGAAAAAAGGCATAGACAGAGTGGCAGAGGGACAGCACCCATCTGTCCTGAAGAGCAATTCAGAGAGGACCCAGGAAGAGGGAAGAAGGGAGAAGACACAGTTGCTGGCACATCACAAAGTACCTGTTCTTTCATCCATGAGCAACTAGTTTTATCTTAGTGGCAGGTGTTTCCTTAACAGCTAAGATTAGAAACGAATGATCTCTTGTTAAACTCATCAGTTCGTCAGAACTAGGAAGTAAGCAATATGAGCACTGTAATTTTTGCTTTTAATTTTAAAAGCGTCTATATTGTGAGGGGCATCTGGCTGGTTGAAAGAGTATGTGACTCAGTCTCAGGGTTGTGAGTATGAGCCCCATGTTGGGTGTGGAGATTAAAGGAATAATTTTTAAAAATGAAAGCACTTTTATTATGAAAAAAAAAAACAAAGATATGCAATCCATGTAAACAAAGCAAAACTACAGTACTGAGCAGGTTTCTTTTTCTTCATTTCTAATATCAAGAACCATAATTTGGGGGAAGATGTCAGATAATTCAAAACTATGGCAGCAAATTGGGTCTCCAAAAAAGTGTTATTTTAAAGAAAGTCACAGTAAAAATGATTTTAATAATGTTGCAAACAAATGTTTACTACTGTATTTACTACTTTGCTTATTAATGGGAAAAATATTTAAAAAAAAATTTTTTTTTTCAACGTTTATTTATTTTTGGGACAGAGAGAGACAGAGCATGAATGGGGGAGGGGCAGAGAGAGAGGGAGACACAGAATCGGAAACAGGCTCCAGGCTCTGAGCCATCAGCCCAGAGCCCGACGCGGGGCTCGAACTCACGGACCGCGAGATCGTGACCTGGCTGAAGTTGGACGCTTAACCGACTGCGCCACCTAGGCGCCCCAATGGGAAAAATATTTTTTAAAAAAATGTTTATTTTGAGAAAGAGAGAGAGAGAGAGAGAGGGAGGGAGAACACATTTGGGACCAGGGGAGGGGCAGAGAAAGGAGAAGAGGGAGAATCTCAGGCAGGCTCTTCACTGTCAGTGTGGAGTCCGACACGGGGCTTGATCCCATGGAACTGTGAGATCATGACCTGAGCCAAAATCAAGAGTTGGCTGCTCAACCAACTGAGCCACCCAGGAGCCCCAAGCATTTTCATTTTCAAATGGTGGGAAAAAAGACCTTGCATGACACAAAATAGCCTGATTCCTTCCTAGTGTAGCAAAAACAATCCAGGTTTCAGACCCAAAAGACCTGGACTTGAATCAGGGTTCTTCCACTTCCTAAACAGCCTTGGCTAAGACGCTGAAACTTTTAAGATTTCCAAGTATTCAAATCGAGAAATAAATAAAATTCTAGAAAAATTTGTTTTCATCAATATGATAAAAAAAAAATAGCATGTTAGAAGTATAAGAACTTGTAATGTAGTGGAAAAAACTGAGAATTAAAGTAAGCTGCTTTGGGGAGCCTGGCTGGCTCAGTCAGTACAGCATGTGACTCCTGATCTTGGGGTTGTGAGTTCAAGCTCCCGGTTAGATAGAGATTACTTAAAAAAAAAAAAAAAAAAAAAAAATTGCTCATGGTGCCTGAGTGGCTCAGTCGGTTATGTGTCGGACTTCGGCTCAGGTCATGATCTCATGGTCCGTGAGTTCAAGCTCCATGTTGGGCTCTGTGCTGACAGCTCAGAGCCTGGAACCTGCTTCAGATTCTGTGTCTCCCTCTCTCTCTGCCCCTCTCCTGCTTGTGCTCTATCTCTGTCTCAAAAATAAATTTTTAAAAAATTGCTCATTTTTCTGAGACCTCAACTGCCTTCATCAGTAAAATGGGTATAAATAACCTATGCTGCTGTCAGTATTGTTGTGAAGAATAAATGAATTGATGTATATCAGGTGCCCAGTACTGGGCCCAATACACAGTAGATGCTCAGAATAGTCCTGGCCTTGCTCCTAGGATGCAAATGAAGATGAGTGGTAGACCTGCACTTCACAGGACTTCTTTAGAAAAGAGGAACTAGGGGCGCCTGGGTGGCTCAGTCGGTTAAGCGTCCGACTTCAGCCAGGTCACGATCTCGCGGTCCGTGGGTTCGAGCCCCGCGTCGGGCTCTGGGCTGATGGCTCGGAGCCTGGAGCCTGTTTCCGATTCTGTGTCTCCCTCTCTCTCTGCCCCTCCCCCGTTCATGCTCTGTCTCTGTCTGTCCCCAAAATAAATAAACATTAAAAAAAAAAAAAATTAAAAAAAAAAAAAAAAAGAAAAGAGGAACTATATAGGGCAACGATAGTGGTTGTAAATAAATAAACTTTTCTCTATAAACGTTTCTGCTGAGAGAAATCTTTCAATTGGCTTACTAGAGGTCTTTGCTCTTGCAACAAGTTTAATAAACTTTAACATGTGCCCATGAACTACATTGTCAGAATAAATTTTTTTGTTTTTAACCAAGAAAGGAGAGATTATAATTCCTATGGAACCAGTCTGGTGGAGGAAAGAAGCCTGTTAAGGAGCAAGAATTCTTTGTCTCTTTTCAGGGAGCAAGAACCCCTGTTCCCTTCAAGGTCCTTCTAGCGGGACTAGGAATCAAATTGACATAAGACAGATAAACAGGAGAAAATAAAAGTTAACAGCATACATACAGGGAATCCACACAGACATGGAAACTCCAAAGTCAGGCAAAACGAGGTTTGTATGTCATCCTGAACTAAGGAGAAGGGCTCCGGGTCTGGGACTTCAGAGGAAAGGAAGGCACTTCCCAGGGCAATAAGGAGAACAGATGTTTGGTTATTAGATGTTTGCTCTGCAATACAGATGGGTCACTCAGATAAAATTTATCTCTGCTAACAATCCTTTTTCTGGGAAATACCCCCAATTTAGATTTTTCTGTGTGGTTAAGAGACGGACAAAAGTTTCTCTTCAGCTTGCAGGGTCTCAAGCGCCTTCAACTCAAAATAATCCATATGTCAAGTGGCACATTCTGGTGGGGGGGGGGGCCTGTCTTGAACCCTTTCAGCACTAAGGAGCAGACTAGGTGGTAGTATCTTCTAAAAAAAAGAAAAATGTCCCACTCTCGGTGCAGAGGAAATAAAGGAGGAGAGCCCCCAGAGACTACAGCATTCAGAATTTGACTGACTTGCAGGCTGAATAACTGAAAGGCTCCTAATGCTTTCAGAACTCTGTTTCCTTAGCTATCAGATAGGAATGATAATACCTGTTTCACAAGCCTCTTCATTGTGAGGCCTATTGCCACAGGCTTTTGCAAAACTGTCAAATGTTAGACAATCTGAAGATTTAATAACAAAGAATGAAAAAATGAACGAAGCAGCACATTGGGGTTTGGTTTGGTTTGCGCATCTCAGCCAATCTGATTATCCCTTTACTTTTCAGAAAACAACAACATGGAAAGGCTTGAAAGATATCATCTAATTTTATTTTAGATATCCTCCATTTCTTCCCTTCCCTCCCAATTTCACTCTACAAAAGGTTGCTGGTACAATTCTTTATATAACAAAATGTAACTTGGCCAGCCGGATTAACCCTTCTTCATCTCACCTAGAATTCCTTCCTTCCCTCTTCATCCTCCCTAGTCTGCCAATCCCTCCCTCTTTCCTAAATTCTCGCCCCTCCTTTAGGCCTTCAAGAACCCAAGCCCTCTTTCTCTTAATCCCATTTTTTCCATAATGAAGCATGAACTGTGTCCTCTGAGGTTCACCCTTACGTATGTATTTGTATGCTTTCCCGCAAATTGAACGTAATTCCCTTAGTTTTATTTGGCAAGTCACAATTATTTATAACTATAAATAAATGCTTACAAGTGTCTTGCACCTGATGACATTATCTTAAAAAAACTGTTCTAAAAACCCTACTCCGTTCCCTTATCACTGGATTTTTTCCCTTCCGCACGTAACTGTTCCCACTCCCATCAGCTATACTGGATCACAGACAAGGCTGTGCAGCGCGCGGGCAGCCGGAGCCTGGGCCCCTCTGGACTCTCAGGCCCGGGCTCCAGGAGCCCACCGGCGGCGAGTAGGGCTGGGCCGCTTCCGGCCGCGCCGTTCTTCCGTAATACCCGCGAGCGCCGGGGGACCCCGGACAGGCCCGGCAAAAGGTCGGCTTCCGCTGGGCCTGGGCGAGGGGCAGACGAGCGCGCCGTACGCTTTTGCAGACCCCGGAGAGCTTTCCGCGGGGCCAGCGGCGACTACGCAGTGACGGACGCCGGAGCCGGCCGACCGACCGCCACGAAGCGACCGCCACGTCAGGGCAACTTCACAAAACCCGGGCGAGGGCGGGTGACGCAGGCCGGGCGGCCGCGGCGGGGTTGGGCCCGCGGCCAGACAGGAAAGCTTACCTCCAGCCCGGGCGCCCGGTACAGCGACTCCCCGGCCGGCGCCGGCGCCTGCCCCGCCCTCAGGGAGGCGGGGGAGCCGCGGGGGAGGCGGTGCCATCGCGAAGCCCGCGCCCCGCCTTCACCCTCCTGCCTGCAGTCCGGGCCGGGGCTGGGCGGCGTCTGCGGAGGCTCCCTCGGCCTGGCCCAATCGGCCTGAGCCGCGCTTTCACACCGGCGGCGGCGCGGAAAGGTGGAGGCGGCTGGCCGGGAGGCCGGAGCCGGGCCAGCGATCCGCCATGGAGACCCGCTACAACCTGAAGAGCCCGGGTGAGCAAGGCTGGAAGCGGTGGGCGGCGCCGGCGGGTGGGCCGGGGAGGGCAGAGTGACCCCGGACCCCGGGTCGGGCGCTGCGGTTCCCTCGCGTCCGCCGCCACTCGCGGCTCCGCCCCGGGTTTCGCGCTCTACGCGAGACCGCCGCCTGCCGGGATGGTGCAGGCCGCAGGGCGGCCGGGCGGGCACCGGCTGCCAGTCCGGGGACTGGCCAGTTCCCCGCAGCACCTGGACTTTCCCTTTCCTCTTGTTGGTTGCGTAGTGCTGGGTCATAAACTCGTATCTAAGAACAGATGTAAAGATGATGTCCGTGGGTAATAGTTAACAGCGCCGTGCCGTCCGTACCTGCACCCTGAACACCGACCGTCGTTATCCTTTCGTCGCTGCCACCGGACTTATATTAGCTGTTTCACTCACTTACACGTGAGGATTTGGTTGTTTAAATATCGCCTTTGCAGCATTTGGGGGCAAATAGAATTAAAGACCTAGAGGAAATACTCGGTATTAAACCAACTAACCAAAGCGCTAAGAAAACTAGTTAGATGAGCCAAGCCCTTTAGTGCTTAACCATGATTTTTGCCATGCCGACTAACATGATATATATCCATATTCGGTCATAAAGACTTATTTTTCTGTACTTAGTGCCCCTGCTTCATTTACAAAACAGCCCAAACAGTCCTAGCCTCAAGTTCTTTTCTGGTGCATTATGAAGATGCACGAAAATCAAGCAGCTCTCTCATATTAAGGCAGGCTGGAAATGAACAACTACTTTCTGTAAATGGTATTTATTCTATGTGTACCTTGATAAAATTGTCAGGAGGGACAAACTCCACAGTTCAGCTCTAAATGATATTCCTAGAATATTAGTGGTGGTTTGGCCAAATATTGCTGCTGCTTATTTTTTCATTACAAGAAAGCATCTTTTCATTAGGAATCAGTAAGATTAGCATCGTTATGGAAAGAGCGGACATGTGAGTCTTTGATTTTTAAAAAATACTTAATATGTAGAAACTCCAGAAAAGCTTGAGGTTATTGATTGAGCAGAGCTTTGTTAGCTTGAGTGCTTTCAGGCTGAGAAATGTTCTTAGGTGACCAAGTGTGTAGAATGGGTCATACCATGTATGGGCCCATAGACTCCTTTAAAAATCTAGTGAAGGCTATCGGCTTTCCAAGAGATGCATTTATACACTTCAATTTCAGTTTGGTTAATGGCTCTCCATTCCCCATCTCTTAAGAACGCTAGAGGGGAAAGAGGGGAAAATAAAAGACAAAGAGGGAAAGAAAACTTTGGTTTTAAGGATAGATGGTAGAATGCTTAAATTGTTTAGATTGTTGTAGATTATTTTTTATGTTTATTTTTGAGAGAGAGAGAGACAGAGACAGAGACAGAGCGTGATCAGGGGAGGGGCAGAGAGAGAGGCAGACCCAGAATATGAAGCAGGCTCCAGCACAGATCTGAGCTGTCAGCACAGAGCCTGATGTGGGCTCAAACCCACGGATGGTGAAATCATGACCTCAGCTGAAGTCATACACTCAACCACCTGAGCCACCCAAGCGCCCCTAGATTGTTGTAGATGTAAATAAAACTATATGGGTAAAAATGTATGGTGACTCTGAGGGCTCCTGGGTGGTTCAGTCGGCTAAGTGTATGACTTTGGCGCAGGTCACGATCTTGGATCTTACCGTTAATGGGTTCGAGCACCGCATCGGGCTCTGTGTTGACAGCTCAGAGCCTGGAGCCTGCTTCAGATTCTGTGTCTCCCTCTCTCTGCCCCTCCCCTTCCTGCTCCCACTCTCTCTCTCTCTCTCTCTCTCTCATAAAAATAAACATTAAAAAATTTTTAAAAATTAAAAAAAATGTACCTTGGTCACAGGATACCAAGTTCCTTAGGACAGCTGAGATACTTGGAGTGTCCAGAGAATAATGCAAATATGAGTAATAATGCAGTTTGGAAGGGAAAACTGGTGGATCCAAAGACATTGTTTTTAACAGCACATTGCTCAGTTTTCTTTTTTTAAGTTTATTTATTTTGAGAAAGAAAGCACAAGTGGGGGAGGGGTAGAGAGAGAGAGGGAGAGAGGGAATCTCAACTAGGCCCTGCACTGTCTACACATTGCTCAGTTTTGATAGGTTATCATGCCTGAGGTTATGAAAAGCTTTTAAATTCTCCAGAATTTTGGGGCGCCTGGGTAGCTAGTCCCTTAAGTGTCTGACTTTTGATGTCGTCTCAGGTCATGATCTCATGGTTTGTGGTATTGAACCCCACGTCCGGCTCTGCACTGATAGCATAGAACCTTCATTGGATCCTCTCTCCCCATCTCTCTCTGCCCCTCCCCCGCTTCCTGCTTGTGCTCTCCCTCTCAAAATAAATAAACAAACTTAAAAAAATTCTCCGGAATTTTGTGTATTTCCAAAGTATCTGATCTGTCAGCTGGCTGAGCTTTTGTGGACATGCTTCATGCTGTGTTGTAAATTGCTTCCTCTTTTTGGTATCATTTCCTCAAAGGTGGTGGTGGTGTTCTACCTGAGATCATTTTTTAAAATCTTTTTTATTAGTTACTCTGTGGATCATTTGGAGTTCATGGTGAAGGTGAATTAGATGAGATATGGGACTTACCAGAAATGCTAGCAAACATGGTGAAAATGCTTCCTTTGTTTTAGTCTCAGTCGTGTGGTATTTTTAGAGTAATCCATGTGTGAAAGAAAGTGATTAAAAGCACTTCAAGAGATATAACTCTTTCTAATTAGACATATGCATGGCACAATTAGGAGAATACACATAACTGGTAAAGGGCCAGTGTGCTAGTATGTGGCTAGTACGTATGTTCAGTTTGTAAGTGGGAAAACTTATTTCTTTGTGATTTTTCTGGAATGGACTTGTGGTTAGGGGTAAAGTTCTGTGTGGAGCTACCTCATTAAGCCTCTGCCTTAGCCCATCAGTGGTTGTTCTGGATCAAGTTCCCTGATCCCTTTTTGGGTCTGCTCTGGCCAAGGTAGTAGGATTTCAGAATACAAAGTAGGGTGACCTATGTGTAGAGAACTTCTTGTGGTAGCTTTCTTCAGAAGGGGTCTGTGGCCGTGTTCAGGAGGTGATTGGTGAGAGAGTGGAGCAAAGGCACCCACTGTCTGCACCGGAAACCTGGGAGCTGTTCTATCCATATACCCTTAGTGTTGGCTGGACCTTCATGCTAATTATTCTCAAGCTTTAATGTCCAATTCAGCCTTTTTCCTAGGCTGTAGTATACCTGGAATTACTGGTGATTCAAAGTCTTCACCCAGATTTCCCCCACACTGAAAAAATCTCTATGAGGTAATAAAAAACCAAACTCATCAGTTTACTCTCCTCCTCCAGAGTCCCCTCATCCCTTATTCCAGGATTGACAGCAACTAGGCACCCATGGGAATTATCTTTGATCTTTCAGTCTACTCCTTAGTCTACCCCCTACCCTGGAACGAACACCACACACCCACACCCACACCCACACCCCCCCAGACACACACATGCACACACACACACACACACACACACACACACACAGGCATACTTGCATGGGTGCCGGTATACACACACACATATTTATCTATTCAGTCACTTTTGTCACCAGCTCCAGTAAAACAAAAAACAAAACTGATTAGATCAGTCCTTAAATTGAAAAAATTTCAATGTCTTCCTAATAGCTATGGATAACATTAAAAGTAAAGTGTTCAGTTTGGTCTACACGGCTGCTCACGATTTGATCCCTGTCTTTCTCACCAACCTAGTCGAGACTACTACAACTGTGCTCCGTTGCTTTTTTTTTTTCCCTCTTCTGCATTTTTGCCATGTATCCATTTCGCCCAAGTGACTATCCAGATGGAGTAGCTCTTCTCACCTGTATGCCTTGGTCCCTGTTGGAAGCTCTGCTTGGCATGGCTTCCCTTTAATCCATTGGAAATTCCTATTCTTCAAGCTTCTTTAAGGTTCGGCCTTGTCCAGCTATCTTAAGCAATTAGGTAGACTATAAGGTAGTCTCTATGTTTGTACATACTTGGTCAGTGTTTGTATTTCAATTGTTTTAATATCTTTCTCACTGTGAGTTTTTTGAAGGCAAGAAGCAGGTCTTGGTTATTTGGTCTCCATCACTTGGACATTTTTTTAAATGTTTGTTGAATGGATACCTTTGTAGGGTCCTTCTGGACAGAAACACTAGTCTTTAAACATTTGCTTAAGTGCCTTCATTATGGGAGTAGGAAGAGGCACTTGGGGAGCAGACATTGGGTTCATATCCCCAATATACCCTCCTTCTGCATTTTACCCATGCTTTGGAGATTGATTATATTAAGATATTTGCTTTCTTTCTTTTTAAAAGAATTTTTTTTAATGTTTATTTATTTTTTAGAGAGAGAGAGTGCGAGCCCAGGAGGGGCAGACAGAAAGGGAGACACAGAACCCAAAGCAGGCTCCAGGCTCTGAGCTGTCAGCACAGAGCGTGACACACAGCGCTTGAACCCACAAACGTGAGATCATGACCTGAACCAAAGTCTGATGCTTAACCAGCTGAGCTACCCAGGAGCCCAAGATATTTTCTTTCTAAGAGAAATAGATACTTGAGAGACAGTGACCTGTAAAAGATCCCTTTAGCTGGGGCTTTGTCTTCAAAGCCCAATGTAAGCCTAGAGAGGTAGAGCCTGGGTATTTGAAGGTTGCTATTGCTAATGCCTAGGCCCATAGAGCCTAGAGTTTGGATCCAGAGTGATCCTGTGGTCTCCGTAGAAAAGAACAAGAGCAGGCATGCAGGTATTCCCCATCTCCTTTCCTTCCCTGGCATATTGTGTCTCACCATGATAGAATTCCTTGAATAATCTTGCAAAGAGTTAAGAGAGGAGATGATCGGAAAAAGTTTTCTCTGTATGTGATAACAAGAGATGGAGTATCAGGAGTGGCAGACCATGTTCTAGACCTAGTTGCCAGGCAGTAGTTTGAAACTTGACTATCCTGTAGTGATAGTTCTCCTTGGGAACCAGGGAGCCATGCCATGAGGCCAACTATATATGCTCATTGTCTGTTGTTTTTAAAAAATTTTTTTCAATATTTATTTTTGAGAGAGAGAGAGAGACAGAGCTCAAGCAGGGGAGGGGCAGAGAGAGACGGAGACACAATCCGAAGCAGGCTCCACGCTCTGAGGTGTCAGCACAGAGCCCATGCAGAGCTCAAACTCATGAACTGCGAGATCATGACCTGAGCTGAAGTCAGACGCTTAACCTACCTAGCCACCCAGGTGTCCCCTCATTGTCTGGTTTTGAACCAGGGAGAATTTTGAGAGGGTCTTATATCCCAGTCTATTTCTGACAATAACTTGTGACCTGGGGAAGAGGTGGGGGAGAGGAAGGAAAAGAGAATTACGTGAAGATATTATTGACTCCCATTTGACAGATATGAACATTGAGGCAGAATAAGATTAAGTGATTTATTTAAGGATTTAGAGCTACAGAATATAGGAGCCAGAGGTTTAATGCAGCTCTAATTCAGAGTCCACATTCTTTTGCACTAAGACATTTATAATATATGTAATGTAATTTCAGGGAAAAAAAGATTATGAGAACACTAGACTAATATTACCTTCTATTTGGCTACATGGCTTTAGCTCTCACATGGTATGTGCCTGTGTAGTCTGTGAACTATGAAAATCAGTATGTTTAGTTGTTGAACACATGATTGTTCCTTTATTCAATTATTATCAGTTGTTCTTAATTCTGATCCTTTCTTAACATCTCTTGTAATATCCAAGTACTACTGGGTGTTTATTTTTTTTTCTTTCCTGTTGAATTGAGCTGAGTGGGGGAGAGGTGGAGAAAATGTGGAAAGAGTTTGCAATAACATAAAATAGATTTCTTCAGCTTAATCATTCAGCCAGCTGATGAGAAATGAAGAAAAAAACAATCTCCATGGCATCTTTGATTGCCGACAGCAGCCAAATGAATTAACTTCATAGCAGCTTCCATGATTTTATTTATATCTAATAATATTAATTTGAAAGAATGATATTTTCCTGTGGCTTTAAACCAAGGTTTTTCAATCCTTGTTCCATGGGCTCCTTCGATAGACTAGGTTGAAGGGCGTAAACAGCCTGAAGGCCCCTCCATCCCCAACCAAAACAGCTCTGTTACCTGTTGTACATATTGAGGTTCTCATTAAGCTTTTTTTTGAACAAAGGATTTTATTGTCAAATAAGTTTGAAAACCATTGCTTTTAACCAGATGCTTGGAAAGATTTTTTGGGAGGATGATAGTAAAATTCAATTAAACTAATATTTGAGTGTTTACTATGTGCTAAGCCCTGAGGAGCCTGCAGTGAAGTAAATTGTTTCACAGCAGACAGGTGTTAAGTAATTACAAGTGAGATTTTATAAACTTTATAAAAGATAAAATACAGAGTGTTAGGGCTTAGAGCAAGGAGTCTCAACCTAGTTTCTACAGTAGTGGCTTCCAGATGGGACTGACCATTAGAATAACTAACTTGGAGAGTATTTCTGGTCTCTGTTCCCCTCCCAGAACTCCTCAGAGATTTTTATCTATCAGATGGGCATCTCTAGTCATTCTTCGGGGTGTACAAGGGAAGTTGTCTGGAAGACATTCCTAAGGAAGTTCCTTAAGGCCTGTCTAGATGGGGAGTGGGAGTGGGAGCAGCATTGCAAGCTGAGGACCATGACAAATACTAGATTAGAAACATGTATGTGAACATTAAGATACATTTCCCCCCATGTTCTAGACACTAGACTTTTTTCCATTCTTTGACTCCCTGCCCCCTACCTCCACCACCTGCCCCAAGACTACAAGCTCCTTGATAACCAAAACTATATGTTGGTTGCAGCTGTAACATCTAATATGATGGACTCAGTAACTATTTGATGTTCAAATACTTTGATCAAGTGAACAAAGTCTGTGACTACAAGGACCTAGTTTGATGTAGGAGATAGAAAAGAATGAATAATTATGGAGTAGGATAGTGAGTTATGAACTCTTTCCCCCACTTAGGAACCCTTGATTAAAAGGAAATTTTATGCAGAAGTCCTGATACATACTGAACTGTTTGGTTGTATGTGTGTGGGAGGTGTGCTGAGTTAACCTCTTTCATTCCATACCTATACCTCTATGCATTTTACTTTTATTGTTTCCTCTGCCTATTCATACCCATGCATAATTGCCACTGTCTTTCTTTCAGATGTCAGTGCCTGCCTGACTCCTTTTCTCTTCTGTCTGTTGTCAGGTTAGGTGCCCACCTGGTACATACTTCTCTTATAGCACATTGAACTATATCAGTTGGTTTTCAAGCAGAATTTTGAGGAGCCATGGGCTACCTGGTTTTTTCCTGGCTTTACAGTCCTATACCAGTATCCTGACATTTTTTAGCACCTACAGCTTGAGGTTTGAGGGGCTGGGATCAAAGGATTGACCTTTAAGAACGAGTAGGGAAGGAAGGAGGGTACAGGTACAGATAGGATTTGTAGGTTGTGATAGGCTGCTGACAGTCATTTATCGTGGAAGTAAAAGGCTGTGTCATTAACTGTAAGAGGTGAAAGAGGAGTGAGATGAGGAGTAAACAGGTGTGAAATAGTCTTGGGGTGCTGGCTGGAGTGGGCTGCTTGGCTTACCAGAGAAATTCCGGAACGTTGGGTGGCATTGTGTCCTGGTGGAAGTTGTCGATAATAACTCTGTAATGACATCAGTGTGCCTGCCTCTGTGACTTTTTTTACCCTCCCCTTCAGTAATGCTCAGCTGTTTGGGTATAGATACCAAATAAGAAGATGGTTGGGTTGGGTCAGCTAGAATTATATTTTATTAGGGGAGTATAAATGAGGAATTCCTAAGAGCCAATGGTATGGATAAAGAAGGACGTGAATATAGATATAGGTGGTTACAGAAATTTATGGGGTGAGTTGATTGGAGGTTTTAATTAAGCTGAAGAGTCTTCTCAGAAAGGAATTCAAGGGGCACCTGGCTGGCTCAGTTGGTAGAGCATGTGACTGTTGATCTCCGTCAGGGTCTGGCATTGGGCGTGGAACATTGGAGCATACCTTAAAAAAAAAAAAAAATCAATTAGAGCTGTGGAGATTTAGTGACTCCTGGGGACAGTCCATTTAAATTAATGCAAAATAGTGGGTGAAAATTCCCAAGAGGTAGAGGATATCCTCCCTGTATAGGAAGATACAGGGTCTACCGTTCATAAGCATGAATTCCAGAGGGCACATTTTTGTTAATATAGATATTTTAACAAAATAGAGTTGGAATGCCTGTGTTAAAATTCCAGCTGTCATTGACTAGCTGTCTGGACTTGGACAAGTTATGTAATCTCTCCATGTTTCAGTTTCTTAGTCTGGAAAGTGGGAATTTTGTAAAAAGTTTATTTATTCATTTTGAGAGAGAGAGAGGTGGTGCACGCAAGCAGGGGGAGGGGCAGAGAGAGGGAGAGAGAGAGGATCCCAAGTAGATTCCACGCTGTCAGCAAGAAGCCCCGTGTGGAGCTCTATCCCATCAACTATGACATCATGACCTGAGCCAGAATCAAGAGTCAGATGCTTAACTGACTGAGCCACCAAGTCTTCCATTGTTTTAAGGATTACATGAGTTAGTGTTTATGAAAATGCATATTAAATAAAAATAGTGTCTTTATGAGACTGCCCTAAGTATTTAATTTAATATATAACTCTTCTAATGCCATGTCCTTCCCCTCTCTGATTATTACCATTATCCCATAATTAAACTTTAACCATATACCCAGTTGACCTAGTCCTCTGTACAGTTTTTATTGAAATAGGAACTTTTTCATTAGTTTGTGAATTTGTGCTAATCTCTTGGAAAAGTGTATTTTAAATGTCTCTATCTTATGAATTTTATTTTAGCTGTTAAACGTTTAATGAAAGAAGCAGCAGAATTGAAAGATCCAACAGATCATTACCATGCACAGCCATTAGAGGTAAGTTTCTATCTTCCATGTCTTAACATGTGGATTAAAAAAAATTTTTTTTTTAACATTTAATTATTTTTGAGAGACAGAGCACGAGTGGGGGGAGGGGCAGAGAAGAGGGCGGGCACAGAATCCAAAGCAGGCTCCAGGCTCTGAGCTGTTAGCACAGAGCTCAACATGGGGCTTGAACTCATGGACCATGAGATAATGACCTGAGCCGAAGTCGGACACTTAACCGACTGAGCTACCCAGGCACTCCTCTTACATGTGGATTTTAATGCTTTAATATTTTATTTTTATTTATTTTTTAAAACATGGTATTATTTTTTTAAATGTTTATGTTTGAGAGAGAGAGAGAGAGAGAATGTGCGAGGTAGGGGCGCCTGGGTGGCGCAGTCGGTTAAGCGTCCGACTTCAGCCAGGTCACGATCTCGCGGTCCGTGAGTTCAAGCCCCGTGTCAGGCTCTGGGCTGATGGCTCGGAGCCTGGAGCCTGTTTCCGATTCTGTGTCTCCCTCTCTCTCTGCCCCTCCCCCGTTCATGCTCTGTCTCTCTCTGTCCCAAAAATAAATAAATGTTGAAAAAAAAAATTAAAAAAAAAAAGAATGTGCGAGGTGGGGGAGGGCAGAGAGAAAGGGAGACAGAAGATAGGAAGCCGGCTCTGCACTGACAGTAGAGAGCCTGATGTGGGGCTTGAACTCATGAACTGTGAAATCATGACCTAAGCCAAAGTCAGATGCTTAACCAGCTGAGCCACCCAGGCGCCCTAATACTTTAATATTTTAAACTAATTACTTAAAATTGTTTTTTCATTGCTTTGAGTCATTACAGATGTGTTTGATGTGGTTTATTGACATATTTTACTCCCTATATTTTCTAAGTATTTATTTCATTAGCCATTCAGAATCTGACATTTTAGAAGCAAATTTCCGGTTTCTGTAAAATGGTCTCAGATGCTAAATTGGTTTTATGTTTTGAGTATGAGGGAGGGAGGGGGAATGGAAAGAACCCCAAACTCTTTATACTTTGAAAGATCTGGCTCCTTGAGGGGCCTCTGCAGTTAGTCTAGGCTTTTTGCACAAACATCTCTATCTCTTTTTAGTCTTCCCATCTGTATTTAAATGTGCTCAGTCTGGTTTCCATGACATTAGTGAGAATAAAATGTAATTTTGCACACTGTAAACTGTAAAGTACTTGGGAACTCTAAGATAATATTGATAGCATATTTATTAATATTACTGACTACTTATAAATAAATAGGCTCTTAAGCATCCATGAGGGATAATTTTTTAAAGTTTGTTAAAATAGTAACAGTAATTTTACAGTAATTATTTGATTATATACTAATTATCACTAATTAGTATTCAAGGATTAATTTCCAGCTTAAGTAAATCTGGAATCTAATTTATGAATATATAACAGTGCTCAGCTTTTTAAAATGCATTTGTTTAAATTTTAGCTCTTGTGGGACATGGAAACTAGATTAATAACTTTTATTTATAACTTTTATACTTGAGACATTTTGTGCATTAACTATTTTAGTAATAATGTGAAACATTTGATTTTTCTCATCTAGGAATATTTCTGATACTCCTTGATAAAGATGATCAGACCTTTTAATGTTACTAATTTCTTGCTGGTTATTTTTTTTGTTCAGGATAACCTTTTCGAATGGCACTTCACAGTTAGAGGGCCCCCAGATTCTGATTTTGATGGAGGAGTTTATCATGGACGAATAGTACTGCCCCCCGAGTATCCCATGAAACCACCAAGCATTATTCTTTTAACGGTAAGAATTCTTGGCTTTTTGGAATACTTGTGGTTTAACTCTTCATGACGACTACAGAGTGTGGTTAGCATACTCATTTTCATTAAGAAATAAAGTGGGACATTATTATAATTTTGTCTTTGGAGACCACGCCTTGGTAGTACAATTATTTTCCCCCAAAAATAATTCCTAGGAATTATTGATGCTAATGAATGCATAGTGGCCATAGTGTAGGTGATAGGATTCAATGAATTAATGTATGCAAAATGCTAGGCAGTGTCTGGCACTTGGTAAGTACTCAGTAGAGGGTAATGTTATTATATCTCTTAATCGCATCATTTCCTTCAACTTCTCAACTTTGTTACACTGCTTTCCTCATTTTCCTATGCAGCTCTTAAAGTAAGAGCTGTCACAGAGTCCTCAATAAATGTTAGTTATATTATTACTATTTTTTAAAATTTACTTATTTTGAGAGAGAGAAAGTGTGTGGGGGCATGTGCAAGTGAGGGAAGGGCAGAGAGAGAGGGAGAGAGTATCCCAAGCAGGTTCTGAGCTGTCAGTGCAGAACCCTACTTGGGGCTCAATCCCACAAACCATGAGATTATGACCTGAACTGAGATCAAGAGTTGAATGCTTAACTGACTGAGCCACCCAGGCACCCCTCTGTTATCTCTGTTTAGATCTTAGAATTTCTTTCGTCACATATTTTACCTCCATGTGAAAGAAAGCTGTTGATCCAGTATTCTCTTATTTATCCTGGGATGTTGTTCCTTCAGAGTAAATTTCTCTCTTATTTGTTAAGCATTCTTTCCCTCGTTTCTTTAATTTGCAAGTATGTCTAAGTATCCCCTAACCTTGAAAAAAGCAAAACAAAACACAAAAACCTTTCTCTGTTGGGGTGCATGGGTGCATCAGTTGGTTGAGCATCTGACTTCAGCTCAGGTCATGATCTCACTGTATGCAGGTTTAAGTCCTGTGTCAGGCTCTGTGCTGACAGCTGGGAGCCTGGAGCCTGCTTCAGATTCTGTGTCTTCCTCTCTCTCTACCCCTTCCCCACTTGCACTCTGTTTCTCTCTCCCTCGAAAAATAAACAAACATTGAAAAAAATGAAAACCTTTCTGTGTCTCTCCTACCTCTTTAAACTGTTGTATTTTCTCTTGGATAAGTTCAAGACATCCTTACTCAAGTTTAGTCTGTTGCAGTCTGGTTTCTACATGCTTACTACACCAATTTCAGGGACTAGTTTCAAAAATCCTGCTGCCCCTTTTCGGTCTTCATCCCAGTCCATCTAAGTTAAATATCTGATACACATGGAGTGGCAAATGGTGAAACACAAGGTATTCATTAATAAATACTAAACTAATGCTGCTTTAACCTATATTTGGTGTAGTGGAAAGAGCATTAGTTTCAGAGCCAGTAGACCTGGATTCTGACCACTGCTCTTGCCATTACACCAGAGGCAGGTTATATAATCTCATTGAAATTCACTTTTCTCATCTGTCAAGGCTTGTGTATGGTAAATATAATCACAATATAAAGTTCCTAGCATATAAAATTTGCTGCTTAACACACATTAGGTGATGTTGAGAATTGTTAATGCTGGGGATAGTCCTGGGGGGTGCCCTACTGTGTTAGGAGTCCCTTTTTAGTTGCTAGATCATGTGGAGAGCCAAGTGGTCCAGGAGTGGGGCTGGTGCATGGTGAAACTGGCAGGGAGGAATAGTTGGGGCAGCAGCTTTCACCGGAAGTATAGAAATAATTCCAGTAGTTACCCAATATATGGTCATGGTTAACACACTGGCTGAGAATCAGCCCTGCCCTCCTGATTGTCAGTATTTACTCTTTCTGGTTCACTTCCTCTCTTTTGAAAAGTCTTCTCCAATCTTCATTCAACAAGTATTTGTTAAACATATGTCATGTACCCTGTAGGTGTGGCAGAGAATAAGTTAAATTCTCTGGCCATGTAGAGCTTGTATTCTAACTTCATGCTTCTTCTTCCTTATCCTTCCCTTAAATATGGATATTCTACAAGTTCAGACTTCAGCTGTTTTCTCTTATTTCTATAAAATGGTTTCATCAGTCATCTCTGTTAAGGCAGATACCAAAAATGTTTCTTGTCTGACATCAGCATGTCTCTATTTCTGCCTATCTGCTATACGTCATCCATAGCTCTTCTACCAAGACAACAGATCCATGTCCAAAACTGAAATCATTATCTCTGATCTGACTCTTTTGTGTTCCTGTCTTATGAAATTGTATCATCCTTATGGAAATCACTTCAGTGTCAGAGCCTTCTGCACCAATATCTAATTAGGTAACACCAAGTTCTTAGGTTTTATTCTAGCCTCTGTATATCTTCTCTTTTAGATCCTTCACAGGGCCTTGTGCGGTACTGGGCTCAGAGTAGGACATCAGGACATCTTTATACATCAATTATGTATGTAGATTTCAGTTATGCAACTCAGTTTCAAAATGGTGCTACAACCCTTTTTTTTTTTTTAAGTTTGTTTATTTTGAGAGAAAGCATGCGTGGGTGTGTGCAAGTGAGGGAGGGGCAGAGAGAGAGGGAGAGAGAATACCAAGCAGGCTCCGTGTTCTCATCACAAAGTGGAATGCGGGGCTTGATCCCACAAACCATAAGATCATGATCTGAGCTGAAATCAAGAGTCGGACGCTCAACTGACCCAGCCACCCAGGTGCCCCTAGGTGCTACAACTTCTAAAAACAGCTTTTATTGTTCTTTCAGACTTCAACCAATATTTGTGGAGTATCTATAAGAGGACAAAAATCTGTGTCCCCTTGGAGATTATGTTAAGAATTAAAAAAAAAATTATTTACTTGTAAAATATATTTATACTTATAAAGTATACAATATTAAACACATGTATAGTTTTTTAAATGCCTTATTTATTCCTAAGGCTAATGGACGATTTGAAGTAGGCAAGAAAATCTGTTTGAGCATCTCAGGACATCATCCTGAAACTTGGCAGCCTTCGTGGAGTAGTGAGTATTAATTTAAAGTGAATATAAATCTTCTATTCTGTAACTCTAATCAATTCATAATTATAAAGTGTAACACCCTTTTGAGATTGAAGCTGTTTTGGATAAATAATTTGATGATATTCAATAAATAATAAAAATTCTTTCCCTCTCTTGGTTTTGCCATCATTTTATTTTATTTATTTTTTTAAGTTTCTATTTTTATTTATTTATTTATTGAGAGAGAGAGAGAGAGTGTGTGCGCGAGAGAGATTGTGAGCAGGGGAGGGACAGAGAGAGAGGGAGAGGGAGAGGGAGAACTCAAGCAGGCTCCCTGCTGTCAGCATGGAGCCTGACGCAGGGCTTGATCTCAGGAGCCATGAGATCGTGACCTGAGCTGAAATCAAGAATGAAGATGCTTTACCAACTGAGTTAACCAGGTGCCCCATTTTAATACAGCCACTCTACCTGCACCTCTTCAGTGAAAGCCTATGTGTCTTTTTTCTCTTTCTAGAGTAAACCCAGTTCGTTTTACAAAACAACTTAGATTGATGTTTACTCTTTATTTCAGTAAGAACAGCATTATTAGCCATCATCGGGTTTATGCCAACAAAAGGAGAGGGAGCCATAGGTTCTCTAGATTACACACCAGAGGAAAGAAGAGCGCTTGCCAAAAAGTAAGTTGCATTTCACTCTTTGTTAGGATTGAAATACTTTTCTGGGTAATGGCAGTAGGCAGATAGGGTTTGTCTCTTACTTTGTGAGTTATCTTGGTTACAAGATCTAGTCTTAGTTTTGCTATTTTAGAAATTCATTTGTAACAATTTATTACTCAGGGATGACCAGAGTCTAAAAATTATTTCATGCTGTCCAGTTTTCGAGAGTAGTTGATTATATCAACCTACAGTGGGAAATATCTTCTCCAAGAAAACAGTTCTGGTTATTTGTGTCCCTTTGGGCAGTATTACAGATGGAAAAAAACAATTCAAATATTTATATATAGCTTTTCATAATAAGATTAAAAACTCTTTGAGGGTAGGGAGGGAATCCATTTTATTGATCTTTGCATCTACAGTATCTGGCTCAAAGCAAGTGCTCAGTAAGTGATCCAAAATAAAGTAAAGGAGGTTTTCTTTATCAGGTTGTAGTTTTCTGGTGTATTGCCTTCTCATTTTTTTCAGAGGCATTCTGTCTGTATAACCCAGATTAGTCATCAGATTCAAAGTATCCTCTCCTTTGAGTAGTGCAAAGACTAAATTTTTTTTTTTGATGTTTATTTATTTTTTGAGAGAGAGAGAGAGACAGAGTGTAAGCAGGGGAGGGCAGAGAGAGAGGGAGACACAGAATCCAAAACAGGCCACAAACTCTGAGCTGTCAGCGCAGAGCCTGACATGGGGCTTAAACTTGCAAGCCATGAAGTCATGACCTGAGCTGAAGTCGGATGCTTAATGTCTCAGCCACCCAGGTGCCCCTGATAAATTTTTTTTAAGAACAACTTCTAATCTAGTTTATGTTTTTAATCAGTGTGCCTACAGAAGGGACCTTATAAGAAATCCTATCATGAGGATTTCCAGTGCTAGAATAGTATACTCATCCCTCAACAAATGTTAAAGATTCCAAAATTGCACTGAGGTGAAGAGTATTTAAAAGTACTGACATTCTGTAATTCTTGATCTTGATCATTTTCCTGCCCTGGACTCTGCTGTTTACTACCTCTCAGGCATTTTATATTAGTTAAATTTTAGTATATCATAGTCTAGAACAGTCCAGAATACGTCCTCTATAGATATTGTTAAGTCAAATAAATTTTAATATCTGAAAGATTTGATAGACTCTTTGGTTTTCATCAACAGCTTTGCTTTGCTTTTCTTTCTTCCTTCCTTCCTTCCTTCCTTCCTTCCTTCCTTCCTTTCTTTCTTTCTTTCTTTCTTTCTTTCTTTCTTTCTTTCTTTCTTTCTTTCTTTCTTAATGTTTATTTATTTATTTTGAGAGAAAGAGTGCACATACATGTGTGTGCAAGCAGGGGAGGGGCAGAGAGAGAGGGAGGAAGAGATAATCCCAAGCAGGCTCAGTGCTGTGAGTGCAGAGCCTGATGTGGGGCCTGGTCTCACAAACTGTAAAATCATGACCTGAGCCGAAATGAAGAATCTCTTGCTTAACTGACTGAGTGATACAGGTGCCCCAACTTTTCTTTGTAAACCTTGTTGCCCGGTTCTGGGTACATACCTTACTTTAGCTATTAATCGCAAATTATAATATGTACTTTGAACATACAGCTTTCTTTTTTTTCTTTGTTGGCTTTCTGTCTTGATACTTCAGTTCATGTATAAGGAGGGAAAGAAAAGAACTTTGTTTTTTTGTTCTAGACTTCTCTGTGTAAGATTCTAGCTTCTTAGTCTGTGATAGAGGATTTTTAAAAGCATGATTTTGTATTCATCCATAGTAGCATATTGTCCTTGTGGATAAGCTAATATTAAAAATAAACATTCCCCTTTAAGTTTCATCTGACTTCTCAGTTAAAAGTGGACACATTTTAAAGCAAATAATTTGGATACAACTGACTCTCAAAAGGATATGGACAGCAGTCCTTCTGGTGAAACAAACATTCATCAACAAGTACTGAAGTCATACTACTTTTACATATATTTTGTTCATGTGAAGTTATTTAATAAATTCAGTAACATGTTCTTTCAAGACCTAAGGCTTTTAGTATGTTGAACTGTAAATACAATAAAACAATTTTTTTTTTTTTAAGTTCAGCAATGTAATACATACTCCTGTGTATTATACATATTTACTTCCAGTCCTACAAATCCTTAGTACTCTTGTGAACTTCAGGGCACTTTTGGCTTTATCTGGACTACAAAGGGGAAAATGAAAACATAGAAAAACAAATAAATCTTAGGAAATAGTCTAGTTAACAGGTTTATCTTGAGTCTATTTAATATAGTGAGTGATAAATTTCAGCCTTTGGATTTTAAACAAGTTCTCTGTTTTTCGAGTTATACTGCTATTTATTTTTTTATTTTTATTTTTTCCAAGTTTTTATTTAAATTCCAGCTAGTTAACATACAGTGCAATATTAGTTTCAGGTGTAGGATTCAGTGATTCAACACTTACAAACACCCAGTGCTCATCCCAGCACATACACTCCTTAATCCCCACCACCTATTGCACCCATCCCCCCACCCACCTCCCTCTGGTAACCATCTGTTTGTTCTCTGTAGTTAAGAGTCTGTTTCTTGATCTGCTCCTCTCTTTTTCTCCCCTGTATTCATTTGTTTTGTTTCTTTAAATTCCACATACGAGTGGAATCCTATACTGCTATTTAGATGAATAGGATTTGTGAATTTTTTCCCAGGAAGTATCTGTAAATTCTATTTTTAATGGTTTCTTTACTGTTTTATATATGTTTCTGCTAAAACATAATTTAAACTTTATAATGGACTTTTTTCCCACAGGCTTAACATAGTTTTAAGTGTGACCTTGAGGACAGTGTAATTAGACATTTTGTATGTTTTGTTGTATAGATCTAAAGCTTAGTTTTCTTTAGATAGTATATTAGAAAAAAATGGAACCTAAGCCCTGGATTTTTTTTTTTATTTTAGATTTTTAAAAATTGAGATATAAGTGACATGAGTTTCTTTTTTTTTTTTTTTTTTTCAATGTTTATTTATTTTGGGGACAGAGAGAGACAGAGCATGAACGGGGGAGGGGCAGAGAGAGAGGGAGACACAGAATCGGAAACAGGCTCCAGGCTCCGAGCCATCAGCCCAGACCCTGACGCGGGGCTCGAACTCACGGACCGCGAGATCGTGACCTGGCTGAAGTCGGACGCCCAACCGACTGCGCCACCCAGGCGCCCCTGAGTTTCTTTTTTAACACCAACCTAACTTGTATATTTGTCTCAGAACTTTAATTATTGCCATAATTGTCTAATTTACATGTAGATGAATATGATATGGAATTATCCAGTGTTCTTTTATTTTAAATTTAATCATTCAGTAGTTGAGTGTCTTGAATTACCATTCAAGTATGTAATTTATACCCATCAAAAAAATTATTTCCTACCAGATCACAAGATTTCTGTTGTGAGGGATGTGGCTGTGCCATGAAGGACGTCCTGTTGCCTTTAAAATCTGGAAGTGATTCAAGCCAAGCTGACCAGGAAGCCAAGGAACTGGCTAGACAAATCAGTTTTAAGGTACTCTAAATTCGTAAATAAATTCTAATTATGTGATCCTTTTGTTCTGGATAGAAAGTAAAAGAATATAGTTCTGTTGCAATAAGGTTTTATAAATCATTTTTTCTTATTATGACACTAATAACATACATTCACAAAAGCATTACAGCATACCAGTTAAAAGCTTGGATTCTGGGGGCACCCTGTGTGGCTCAGATGGTTGAGCCAATTCTTGATTTCAGCTCAGGTCATGATCCCAGGGTTGTGGGATTGAGTCTTGTGTCAGGCTCTGTGCTGAGCATAAAACCTGCTTGAGATTCTCTCTCTCTCTCTCTCTCTCTCTCTCTCTCTCTTTCTCAAATAAAATAAAATATTTTTAAAAAGCTTGGATTCTGGTATATAATGCTGGGGTTCAGATCTCAGCTTTGCTATTTATTAATAGTAGGACATCAGATGTATTACTTAGCCACTGTGCCTTTTTATCTGTAAATAATAATGTTACTTATCTTGTAGGATTCTTATGAGGATTGAGTGAGTTAATACTTAAGTATATTGTATTTAGAACTGTCCCTGATACTTAATTATTATAAAAATATAATAATGTATTATTTTTTTAATGTTTATTTTTGGGAGATAAAGACAGAGCGTGAGCAAGGGAGGGGCAGAGAGAGAGGGAAACATAGAATCCAAAGCAGGCTCCAGGCTCTGAGCTGTCAGCACAGAGCCTGACGCAGGGCTCAAACTCACAAATTGTGAGATCATGACCTGAACTGAAGTTGGATGCTTAACTGAGCCAGGTGCCCCAAAAGTATAATAATTTAGAAGGAAATAACAATCATAAATAATCCCATCCCCAAGAAATAACTGCTGATAATATTTTGGCATATCTCCCTGATGTCCTTTTTTCCCCCTTATATTGCATATAATTACTTCTGGAATTTAATTAGCTCTATTAAAAAATGTCAACCTGCATTAAGCAACATGCTGCTTCCTCCCTGTTCACCTCTCTTGTATCCTGTCTGTCCTTTCATATCCAGTTCTCAGGAGAAATTTTTCCTTCTATTTATTGTATTGCCTGGAAGAGGAGGTGCTTAGGAAGTGTTGGTTTTTTTCTTTCTTCTGAGGATTCCAATTGTACTTAAAGTTGCTTTTCTGAAAATTATAGGGCCAGATGTGTTTTGTATATCCAAATTCCAGATTTTAGAAAATATCAAACGTATACCATATTTTAGCACCTGCAGTGACATCTGGGGCAGTACCCCATAATCAAATCTATTAACATTCCTTGAGCAAACCTGGGAATATTTACACTAATGTGGGACAAAGACTGTTAATAACCTCATCTGTCAGGCTTCGCCTGGCAATTACCAAAAACTTAATTTGGAATTGTAGATTGTGAGCCATGGCTGTTAGCTTTGTCTCTTACCAAATAATGGCTCCTTGAGAGCAGTATTGTCTGTGTTTCTTCCTAAAAATAAGTCGAAGAGAGAATTCGTAGCCTGTGGGTTATTTTGTATATTTGTTGTAATATGCTCTTGGGTTTATCTTATTTTATAGGCAGAAGTCAATTCATCTGGAAAGACTATCGCTGAATCGGACTTAAACCACTCTTTTTCACTAAATGATTTACAGGATGATATACCTGCAACATTCCAGGGTGCTACAGCCAGTACGTCGGTATGGCTCTTTCTTGTTTTTTACATATATGTATGTCTATATCAATATCATTATTTGCAATAGGAGGAGGAGATCTCTAGATGAAATATCTGAATATTTTGATTCTCCTGATAGGTGGACTCCAGCCCACCCTTCCCTCTAATGAATCTTATTGTCTTAAGCAAATTTTTCATACTTTTGAAGCCTTCTTTGTTGTTAAATGGAGCTGAACTGAATAATTTTTGGTCCTGTCATTCCTCCAGAATTCTCTGATTTCTCTGAAAAGCTGGTTATAGTATATAACTATATAGCTATACAGTATATAGCACTACACTCTGAATAAAACAAATTATACATACATTGGCCCCTTTCTAAATAGGCACTGTATCTTTGGCAGGTTTGTTAAGCCACGTTAAGATACTCAATAAAGGACTAGAGCCAAAGGTTTGCATTAGACCTGCCCTGCCCAGTACTGTAGCCACTAGCCACATGTAGCTATCTAAATTTATATTTTCAATTATTTAGAATTAAATTTAAAATTCGGTTCCTCAGTCACGCTGGCCACATTTCAAGTAACCCATAGACACATGGGGCTTGTGGCTGCCAGATTGGACAGCATAGGTATTGAACATTATCATCTCAGAAAGTTCTATTAGACAGCACTGCCTTCCTTGCATATAGTAAGTGTCCAATAAGTAATTGCTAAATGAAAGATTAGATGAATGCTATGTGTCTTGTTAGTTGTGCTCTGACCTGTTATCTAAATATTGGTGGGCATAGGTCATCAGAGATTGATTAAGAAAATGTGACTGGATAGTTGCTAAATAATTAGAATTATGGGGGAAAACATTGACTTCCCTTTCTAAATATAAAAGATGAGCTGTCTTTTTGGTAACAGGTTATTTGGTTGAGTTAGCCACACGTTTTCTCCCCCCCCCACCCCACCCCTTCAGTTTTAGAGAGGATCTTAAAGGGTCAGGGAAATTGAAATAGAAGCTGGCAAACACAGATTTTCCCTTTCCTCAGGAATAACTTACTATAAAGTGGGACTGAATAGTCCTAAGTGATTGTTCTCTCCCTTCTCAGAGAGTGAGATGGACAGAGAGAATAGGTTGAAAAGGGAAGGCAGGGGGAGGGTGCTCTGGAGGAAGTACTTGGAGAACTGGTGATGGAGGTACAAGGAAAAAGTATATGTGGAGAGTGAAATCATTTGTACATGATCTCCATGTATTTTTATGAATTGCAGAGAAATATTATGAGTTTGTTTTAGTCAGTAAATGTTTTACCTTGAAATATTTGATGGGGCGCCTGGGTGGGTCTGTTGGTTAAGCGTCCGACTTTAGGTCATGATCTCACGGTTCGTGGGTTCGAGCCCCATGTCAGGCTCTGTGCTGACAGCTCAGAGCCTGGACCCTGATTCCAATTCTGTGTCTCCCTCTCTTTCTGCCCCTCTCCCACTCGCACTTTAATGTTTTAAGAAACATTTAAAAATTTTAAAAAAAGAAATATTTGAAAATATTTAGATTACTCTTCACCTTTAGAATTCTAATTGTTTTTTATTTTATAGTTTTTGAAAAATGGAACCAACCTATTATAGAGAGGAGGGTGGTGATCTTTTATCACTTGTAAGGACAGTCTCCTGATATTTGTGATGTGTTTAAATCTGCCTTCAGTCTCTTTTTAAATCTATGTCAAGTCCCTCTGTTGCATATCTCAGTTATACTTATTCTACTTGTATTTTTTTTATTATTAATTATTTATTGTCTATATTACTTCCAAGACTTTGAGTGCCTTGAGGATCAGAGCTGTCTTTCTACTGCTCTGTATCCCCAGTGCCTGGCCTAGTGCCTTGTATATAGTTAGGTGGTCAGTACATATTTGTTGATTGAATAAGTGAATCTTAGAATTGGCACTTAAAAAATACTAGATATACAGGTAAAGAAGTCAAGAAGTTTAAGTAAATTACATTGCACAGTCAGTAATATTATTACAGTGGTATTTTCCATTTTGGTTTGATTTGATTTGTTTCAATTTTTATTATTGCGGTTTAGTTGACATACAGTGTTATTAGTTTGAGGTATACATTTTGATTTGAAAGTACATAAAACTTAGAATTCTTTTTAATAGGTATAGGTAATTGATACCAATTCTGGTTAAAACAGTGATAAGCAATAAATTGTCTACAGTTGCAAGTTAAGCTTTTAATTATATTTACATACAGATTTATCTCAGAATATGATTATATAAATTGATCACAGTGGAAGTAATTGAAACTTGGTTTTGGCTAGGGGTAGCTGCTTTATATGCAAGTGTAATATAAATTCACTAAAATGTTATACATCAAATTCCAGATAAGCTATGTTTTTTTAGCCTTGAGGGGGCGAGAGATTGCCCAAAGTCTAAATACAGCAGATAATATCAGGCCATCTGTTGCTTTTTGATGCAGATTTTTTTAGCTGTGTTAGACTGGGGACAATACTGATGGTAGTTTTATGTTCTTCCAGTCTGTCAGATTTTTTCCCTCTTCCTAGGGATTGAGATTCCAAATAAACTGTTTCATTTTGTATTAAAAAGTACACACAAAACTTCCTTCACAGATGCAGGTTATTCCAGATTATTATAGAAAATTTGTATGTATTACAGGGGACTTACTTGTGACTGTGATGGTTTTTAAAATTAATTAGATTAAATTAAATACAACATCATATACTTCTATCTTCCCCAAAATGGTCACTTCATCTTAATTAAGGAGATGGAAATTGTTACAACTTAAGTCTGCATTCAGTGATAGGCGTGTTTGGACAAGTTTAGGTAAACAGCAAAGATTTACAAGTCCTACCAACAAACATACACAGCATTATGAAAATGCTAAAGCCAACTCCATGTGAACTGCCAAGATTTTGTCCAGTTAGTTCTTAAACTCCAAATAGTCTAGGTTCCTCTGGGTCTATAACCTTGGGGTTGTTACCGTTTTCCCTTAATGTGATTGTTTTAAATAGGAAAAATTTTAGAATTTTATATTGCAGCACTAGTCAGTAATATATTATCTAAAAGGCATCTTGGGGCGCCTGAGTGGCTCAGTCTGTTAAACATCCGACTTCAGCTCAGGTCATGATCTCACGGTTTGTGAGTGGAAGCCCTGCATTGGGCTCTGCTGACAGCTCAGAGCCTGGAGCCTGCTTCGGATTCTGTGTCTCCCTCTTTCTCTCTCTGCCCGTCTCCCGCTTGCACTGTCTGTCTCTCTCTCTAAAAAAAAAAATAAACATCAAAAGGCATCTGAAATAGAGGAATCTCATTACATTAAAGCAGTATGTCTATATGAGTGTTTTCATTAAGTGCATGTACTAAAATACCTAAGGTCAGTGTTTTAAGGTGTTGTTCTAAATATGTTAATGATACCAACAGAGGTCTGAAAAGCTGTCCTAAGTAATGACTTTTTAAAAATCAAAATATAGTGTCTCCAAAGGGGTATGTTAATAGTAACAATGTTAATAATAACTAATATTTAATCAGCTATTGGGTATCCTAAGCACTTTATATCATTACTGCCTTTAATCCTTGTAACTACAGAACTGGATATTATCCTCACTGTACAGATGAAGGAGCTGAGTCTTAGGTTGAATAACTTGCTTAGGGTCTTGCATCTCTGCATCTCCCAAGTGGTAGAGCCAGCCTAGTAATGATAAGGCTCCCTGATCGAGTCAGGGTTATGGGCATTGTATTTTCCCCTCAAACTAATGGAAAAAATAACATCTATAAAATAAAAGCTTTGGGGCGCCTGGGTGGCTCAGTCGGTTAAGTGTCTGACTCTTGATTTCAGCTCAGGTCACAGTCTCACAGTTCGTGAGGTTGAGCCCCATGTGTCAGCGCAGAGCCTGCTTGGGATTCTCTCTCTCCCCTTCTCTCTGCCCCTTCCCTGCTCCTGTGTGTGCATGCCCACACTCCCTGTCTTTGAAAGTAGGTATTTAAAATAAAGAAAAGAGGGGCGCCTCGGTGGCGCAGTCTGTTGAGCGTCCGACTTCAGCCAGGTCACGATCTCGCGGTCCGGGAGTTCGAGCCCCGCGTCAGGCTCTGGGCTGATGGCTCGGAGCCTGGAGCCTGTTTCCGATTCTGTGTCTCCCTCTCTCTCTGACCCTCCCCCGTTCATGCTCTGTCTTTCTCTGTCCCAAAAATAAATAAACGTTGAAAAAAATTTTTTTTAAATAAAGAAAAGAAAAGCTTTAAACTGAACCAATCTCTTTTGCTAGTTTCTGGATTGATAGCAACTTCATATTTTTTATTTTCCTTAAGAGCTTTCCCTGCAAGCCTTGAGCACTTTTGCTGCATCAGACACTTTTAACTTCTTGGCTGAGTAGTTGGAAGAATGGGAGAGTTTAAATGGAATGTTACTGTATTGGCTGCTGTAACTCAGTTCAACCCAATGAGTATTTATTAAGATATAATAGGATGCCTGTGACAATGTCAGACCTCATAAAATGCTGCCACTTTGTGGATCTCTTCTCTTCAATGAGTGTACTGTTGCTGGGAGTCCTGGAGTTTGAAGTCCAAGTTTGCGCAGCTCTAATTCAGTATCGGCACTAACTTTTATATTTTTAACTCAAAAGTCAGTAGTTCCTTTTCTACTTCTGTGTTATGGGTCATTACGTATGAGTGCTTCCAAAGGATAGTTTTAAGAAACTCAGATGATTTAAACCTCTTTTTAAAATTTTTTTAATGTTTATTTATTGTTGAGAGAGAGAGAGAGACAGAGTGTGAGCGGGGTTGGGGCAAAGAGAGAGAGATAGAGGGACACAGAATCTGAAGCAGACTCTAGGCTCTGAGCTGTTAGCACAGAGCCCAACGGGGGGCTCAAACTCACGAATCATGAGATCATGACCTGAGCTGAAGTCGGATGCTTAACCAACTGAGCCACCCAGGCGCCCCGATTTAAACCTTTTAATGCTGAAATGAATGTCAGATTTAAAATGTAATTTCTTCTGTAGGTAACTCAGATCAGCAGTTTCTTCCCTAATGTTTATAGCTATTGCCAGGGCAAAGCCTATCCTCTTATCTTTTAAAGAAAGTATTTGAATTATATTATTTGATTATTTTTCCTACTCAATATTGAAATTTTCTCTGATGGAAAGTACTTTAATGTTTTATATTTACTCAGTTTTCATAGTTATTCTGAATAAAACATGCATTCTTATTTTTTATTTGAAAGGGTGTTGGCACAAATAGAACCGGTATAAAGTTGTTTTCAGTAAAAGAATTAAAGGCCATTGGGTTATTAAGAGTTAAGGTATCTAGGGGTGCCTGGGTGGCTCAGTCGGTTGAGCATCCAACTTTGGCTCAGGTCATGATCTCACAGCTTGTGGGTTTGAGCCCCGCGTCAGGCTCTGTGCTGACAGCTCAGAGCCAGGAGCCTGCTTCAGATTCTGTGTCTCCCTCTTTCTCTGTCCCTCCCCTGCTCATGCTCTCTTTCACTCTCAAAAATGAATAAATGTTAAAAAAAATAAAAGAGTTAAGGTGTCTATATAAATAGAATTCATATTTTATAGAGCTTTCTTATCTATAAACTATTATTCAAGATTTTGAATCGCTTGGTACCACATTATGGTTATGCTTGACCGCCTAGGCAGTCATTGAAAGGAGAGAAAGCAGTTGATACCTTGTGCTTTGTGGGGGTAACTAGTATGCCTAAGTATGCTTTACATACATAAAGTAACACAATTCAAACACACAGTGAAGGGTTCTTCTAGACTTGTGTTCAGGTGACAGGAGTTATGAGGAAGGATAAGCCTGGTTTGAAAACTACATCTGATTTTTACAACAGTACTGCTGCGAAGAATGCACGGTTTGAAATTATGCTCTATGCTCCGTGATTGTTGGTGGAAGCATGCTGATATAGTAAGATCATGTTGGAAGAGACCTGGTTCATGAAAGGCACACTGTTAGGAGTTAAACTTTTTTTTGCCATTTAGGAGTGCAGATTTTCTAGCAGAAAAGAAATCACATTGCTTTCTTCCTTGGCTCTCCTACAAGAAGTGAGGTGTCCAGATGCTTAACAGATATTGCTGGAGTTACCACCTGAAAGAGAGTAGAAGGCCTTCTATAGAGCAAATGGCTAAACTCTATCCTCGTCTTATTTGTTGCTAATAAATTTTTCCTCCACCTGGTGAGTACTCAGAATAAGTTGTGGTGTTGGCTTATTCAGGAGGGTGAGTAATTAGTCCCAGCATTCAGCTTGGTAGTTTTGCCTTTAGTTGTATTTTAGTGCTTTGAGATTCTGTATACTCTTGAATGGACAATAGATATATATATACAAGTTATCTTCACCAGTTTCAAACAAAACTCCCTAAAATTTTCTAGTACGGAGCCCAGAACCCCTCAGCAGCATCCCTTCAACAACCTGCTCAACCTGTAGCTAAGAATACCTCCATGAGCCCTCGACAACGCCGAGCCCAGCAGCAGAGTCAAAGACGGTCGTCTGCTTCCCCAGATGTGATCCAGGGCCAGCAGCCAAGAGACAACCACACTGATCATGGTGGATCCGCTGTCCTGATTGTCATCTTGACTTTGGCATTGGCAGCTCTTATATTCAGACGAATATATCTGGCCAATGAGTACATATTTGACTTTGAGTTATAATATTGTTTTGTGTCTTAAGAGCTGTGACTCTGCTGCTTCATTAAACATTCTGCATTGGGTATAATCTAAGAATTGTTTACAAAAAGATTATTTTGTATTTACCCTTCATTCCTTTTTTGATCCTTATAAATTCAGTATAAATATAGCTAGACTTTCAGACTGTATCCTGCTTAGTTCAAGGGACTGAAGTCACAGCCCCTTGTCTCACCATATGACCTGCTTTACAGGGAAATAACTTATTGTTGTTTCTCATGCCTCGGCTTCTTTTTTGTAAATTTGTGATACTTTTCTGTATAGCCCTTTGACATTTTTGGATAAAAGATGGTGTTTTAAGTTCCAGTGAGTATTACTAGTTACTCAGTACCATTTATTGAGTACTCTATTTCTACTTAGGTAGAATGATAACAGGGATAAGAGTTGAAAAGGGAAAGTAGAGCTCTTCAGATAGTTTGCTGAGAATGTCATTCATAGAAGATGCACTGGAATTGCCCATTCTGTGACTGACTTTGTGTCCTAAATGTTGTTCAGTGAAAGTAACAATTTCAGTCAAATAGTTATGAGGAAATGAGATTACATCTTTGTTCCTGGATGTTATTTGAAGAGGAAAGGATGCTTTGAAGCCACTTTGATATGCTGTTATCCCATTCTCTCCCAAATATACACAAGATTTAAAAATAAAAAAGGAAACAACCCTCCATAGATTTTTTTTTTAAGGAAGGAAGGGTCCAAGCCAGAAATCAGTTGATTTTCTTCCAGAAGTCAAGTGGAAGGATCTTCAGATTTTAATGTTTGCTCTGCTTTGAATTGTATATCTTTTGAAGGTATTACATGTCTAGCTTTGTAATCACTATAAATGTAATTATTCCAGGAATATGCATAATGTTGAAATATTTTATGTACCGTTTCAATAGAAAAGCTCAGGGCCCAAGTAACAGTGATAGAAATGAGAAAAACCTTTACTTAGAATTGTCCACCTAATCAAAACCCAAGAAATAATTGTCAGTGCAAAATCAATATATAACTTAGTGCTAGCTAACTTCACAGATTCTAGTAGATACTTTTATCATCATAATGCCTGATGAGAACATAGAATCACAGAAAAGCATTGCCTTCAGCATGTTTGGTAACAGCGTTGAGGGCACTCTTAAGAGTACTTGTTAATGAAGATGTAGTTTTTAAATATAGGCAGTCCCCAGCTCTCAAATAGGTTATGTTCTAAGGGTGCATTTGTGAGTTTTTTTTTTAACAACTCAATGTTGTAAGTGGTGTTCAGGTTCTAGAAAGTCCACAAAAGTTTGTCCATAATGTATCTTCAATACTTTGGAGGGTGGTGTTCATAAAGTCCTTAGTGTAGTTTTAACTAACTGAAATTATGGGCAAGATAGAAACAATTTGTAAAATGCTATTAAAGGCAAATTTAATTTTTATTGCTGCTATGGACTTTGGGTCTGTTAATTATTAGACAAAATTTCTATTTTCATCTGCTAGCCATTTTCCTTTATGTCCACATCTAAAATAAACATGCTGTATGCTATTATACAATACATAATTGTCTAAGGATTAATAAATTAGCATTTTAAAAGTGTTTACAGATTGTTTCTGTTATATCTACAGCCAAAGTTAGTAAAGTTTTAAAAAGCTCAAGGACTTTATGAAGACGTCATATGTCAGGAAAATTAAAGGTTACCATTTTATAACTTTATTGCCATGGGAAAGCACATTCTGAAGTCTTGGTTTGGAACACAAAATACTAGAAGTAGTTCAGTGGTCTCCTAGCAAGAAGTCACTGACCCTTGGGAAGACCAGATGACCTTATCACCTGAGAAGAAGAAAGTCCCCCTGCTTTCAGCCTTTGATTGTAGATGAACCGTGTGCTAGGAACAATCTTCCCTCCGCTTCTTCTCAGTGAAACTTGAGCCAACCTCTGGATCTACGTGATCCTGTTGCATGTTTCCAACGGAGTGTACCTATACTTTAAGATTGATTAAGCCAAGAAGATTTTGAATTGCGCAGATCCTTCTCTATCTGATTTGCCTCTCTTCCCTCACCTGTCAACTGATAGGTCACCTTCTTGTTTGTATTGGGATGTTTTAAGCACCTGATACACATATCTGAAAAGTGGCATATTTTTTGCTCCTTCCCTTTCAGCTCACATATGCTACTTAAAAATCCTTAAGTTGTGAATCTGATCCCCATCGTGGAGTTGATGAGCAAAATTGATCTTTGGAGCTATTCTTACTCAAATGCCACTTGAAGAGACTCTTCAGAAAACAGTTGTTTTTAAAGCCCCACCTTATCCCTTTAATTAGAGTGTCGGGACAAAACCAGATATGTATCTGATTGGTGAAGGTTTAGGACTCCTTCCCCCAGTCCTCATGTTTAGGTAATTCATGGCTTTTTCTTTGACCAAGAAAGCACATGACTACATATCAAGGTAGTTAAAATAGCATGTCAAAAAAATATATAATGTCTGTATCACCTGTAACTGTTTAAGCCAATGAAACCTTTCAAATTTTATGTATTGTGGGGCTTTTATGTAGCACTTTACATTTTCATGCTGCTTATTGTTTTGTTCCACTGAAATAAATGAATTTCATCAAAATTCTCACCTAATTTTTTTAAAAAAAACCTTTAAAGTTGTTTATCATTTTGACTATGGAAATATAATAGTTCCTATTTCAGGAGAATAAGAAATCTTTTTGTTATTTTTGGCTATGAATAAACTTTCTGGTATCTTGAGACCTCCCATTTTTATAGACCAGAATCTGTAAACAAATCTCACACATTTGGACTTACTTGGGCAGAAACCTAGGCTGAAGTACTGAAAAACCTGTATTGTTCCATCATTTGCAAGTAAGTATATGAAAAGCGAATGCATTTAGTGAACCTGCCTCTTAACAAAGACTAATGTGTACATTAACATGTGTACTGTTTAAGCCTTTGTGGGAGGCTTGTACCTTGCTCAGAAGCTGTTTGGAACACCTCTTGAACAGTTGCCTTCAGAACTAGTTTGAGCTGCTCAATAAAACCAGTGACTTTATTCATACCGTGTTTTGACCAAAGGTGGTATTCTTTATGTTATTCGGCCTTCTGGCCATTCTACCTCCTTAAATATTTTTTCCCATCTTACCACTTCGTGCTCACTGCCATTACCCTAATGAGCCTTACTCTCTTCTGAATTAGTGCAGTAACCTCTAACAAGTCTCCAGTCTTACCCCATTCCTCACACTGCAGCCAGTGTCTTCTTCAGTGCACAGATCTCATTCTGTCTTTTAAGCCCACAGCCTCAATGTAGGTCATAAGGCTGTGTGTAACCAGAGTCCCACTGTGCTCTCTGGCCTAATCTGACAGCTTACTGGGGCCTTTCCACAGCTCTGAGCGTGAGCACTGGGGCCAGTCCTGTTTCCTGAGAGAACTGAGCAAATGTTAAAGTTACACATCCCCTGTCTTACACCATATATATAACTTAAAATGGACCTAAGACCTTAGCATTAAGAGCAAAAACTGTAAGATTATTAAAGTAAAACATACTAGGGGCGCCTGGGTGGCGCAGTCGGTTAAGCCTCCGACTTCAGCCAGGTCACGATCTCGCGGTCCGTGAGTTTGAGCCCCGCGTCGGGCTCTGGGCTGATGGCTCAGAGCCTGGAGCCTGTTTCCGATTCTGTGTCTCCCTCTCTCTCTGCCCCTCCCCCGTTCATGCTCTGTCTCTCTCTGTCCCAAAAATAAATAAAAAGTTGAAAAAAAAAATTAAAAAAAAAAAAGTAAAACATACTAAATCTTCATGACATGGGTGAGGCAGTGGTTTCTTTAGATACAAGACCAAAATCACAAGCAACCAAAGAAAAAAATATTTCATCAAAATAAACTTTTTGTGTTTCAAAGAACATCATTAATAACGTGAAAAGAAAGGAGTACTTGGTGGCTCAGTTGGTTAGGCATCCAACTCTTGATTTCAGCTCAGGTTACAATGTCGTGGTTTGTGGGACAGACCCACATCCGGCTCTGCACAGACAGCACGGAGCCTGCTTGGGATTCTCTCTCTCCCTTTCTTCCCCTCTCCTGCTTGCACGTACTCTCTCTCTCTCTCTCAAAACAGATAAACTTAAAAGCGAAAAGATAACATTGAATGGGAGAAAATATTTGCAGATAATATATCTGATAAGAGACTTGCATCTAGAATATCTAGAGAACTCCTATAACTCAATAATAATAAAAAAGAAATAACCTGATTGAGAAATGGCAAAGGATTTGAATAGACATTTGTACAAAGAAGATACACAAATGACCAATAAACATGGAAAGATGCTCAACATCAGTCATGAGGGAAATGCACATCAAAAGTACAGTAAGCTGCTTCACACCCACTATGATGGCTAGAGTAAAAAAGTGAGGAATTGGAGAAATTGGAGTTCTTTTCCATTGCTCGTGGGAGTGCAAAATGGGGCAGCCCCTTTGAAAAACTTGTAGTTCCTCAAAAGTTAAGCAGACTTACCATATGACCCAGCCATTCCACTCCCAGGTATATTGCCAAGAGAAATAAAAACATGTTCACACAAACTTGTACATAAATATTCATAGCGTTATTGTTAGTAGCCCCAAACTGGAAATCCAAAAGCCCATTGACTGAAGAATGGATAAACAAGATGTGTTCTGTCTCTACAATGGAATGTTATTTGGCAATAAAGAGGAATGAAGTTATAATACATACTGCAACATGGATGAATCTTGAAAACATCATGCAAGAAAGGAAGGAGAGAAGAAGAGAAAGAAAAGAGAAAGAAAAAGGAAGAAAGAAGACAACATGCTGAGTGAAGCCAGACACACAAGGCTACATATTGTATAATTACATTTATATGAAATGTTCAGATTAGGCAAATCCACAGAGACAGAAAGTAGATTGGTGATTGCCAAGGGCTGGAGGGAAGTGAAGGGAAGGAGGAGGTATGAGGTTTGTTTTGGAGGAGATGAAAATGTTCTAAAATTAGATAGTGGTGATGGTTGCACAACTCTGAACATACAAAAAACCACAGTTTTAAGAGGTAAATTCATGACGTGTGAATGATATTTCAGTAAAGCCATTATTTAAAAAGTTACACTTCTCTCCAACTGAGTTTTTCTCCATACTGTGATCACAATAATTGAACTACTGAAAATAAGAAAGATTAAAAAAAAATGATAGGACCTAACATTGTATTCAAATGTATCCAAAACAAAACAAATATTTCTTGAAAACCAACAATATCTATGAACAATTCTAGGGTTCCAGCCAGTCCTTTTATAGGCCTGTTTCAAATGGAAGAGAGGAAAAGAATGATCTTTCGAACAAAATCTACAGAAAAGAACTTTAATGGGTCTCATCCCTTTCCCACTAAATCTTCAGGAGCAATGTGACTTTTTAAACAAATTACCTGGATAATTCTGAGAAGTGGCCAGATTTGGGAATCACTGAATTAGTCCCCATACTGAATTATTCCCACTCCCAAATTCCTGTTTAACTCCTATAATTTGGCTTCCTGCCACATCTTTGAACTGAAACTACAGTTAATTGAAGTTTGGAGATCCAACTGAAGCTGTTTTCTGCCTTCACTTCCTCACATCACTCAAACCAGAAACTCCTTTGGTTTTCATAGTCACCCTCTATGCTTTTGTTTGGGCTTCCCATCCATCCATTCGAAGTATAGGTTCCAGTGCACCTGGCTGGCTCAATCGGTAGGACATGCAACTCTTGATCTTGGGGTTGTGGGTTGGAGCCCCACATTGGCTATAGAGAGTACTTAAAATAAAATCTTAAAAAAATATATATATAGATTCTCAAGGTTCTACACTTACACTGGGACTTCTATTTTCCTGGAAGATCTCACCCTTTCTTGTGGTTAAACTACCACCATACGCTGAAGGCTCCAAATCTATTTCTCCAGTCCAGACCTTTCTCCTGAGCTCCAGGCTTCTCTATACTCCAGCTGCCTATCGGGCATCTGGAAGTCCCATGATACCTCACACTCCACAAGTCAAAAATCTATGTCCTCTCCCCCAAATTTGTCTACCTCTAGTGGATATCGGTTAATGGTGGTACCATCCACCAGCCCTACCTCCAAACTAGAATTGTAGATAACACTGTTGACTTCTATCACCTCCCATTCTGTTCAGTCAGCAAATGTATTCTACTTCAGAAATAACTTGACCATCTCATTCTTCTGTCCTCTTCCCTCCTCTTCCTTCATCTTCCCTTCCATTAGGGCAAGACCTCACCCTCCTTTGTTATTACAGCTTCTCCCATCCAACTGATCCCAGTTAGGAATTCCTTAAAAAAATAAAGTGGATCATGTCACCCCACTTTGCTTAGAGAATCAAAAGAACTTCTTTTGATTCCTTCTTACATGATAAAACCCTAATTCTGTTTCAGTTCTGGCTACTGTTCTTCCTGACCTCCAACCTCATCTCCCTACGTCTCTACCACACTAAACTCTTCTCCATCTTGAACACAGCAGCCAAGCAATAAGTAGTCTTTAAGCATTTTATTCCTTTCAGTAGATTAAATATAACCACATACATCTTTATACTCCTAGTGTTCATAATTCCATATCCCAGGATAGGATTCAAGCCTAATTTATGATGAAATTATACATTTTAGGATTGAAGACCAAAATTAATCTGATGCTCGTGATCGGAGGAAGAGCTTACATAATCATGAATTCCCCTTTGGTGTACGGGTTCCTTCAAAATCAAATGTCTTTTCACTGAAAAAAAGATGTGTATGTGGGAGTAAAGCAAGCATCCGTGGCCATAGACAAAGCATGATTTCTCAGATGGAGAAATAAAGCAACCTTGTGAAAACAGGTCATTTGTGTGTTTACTCAGCATTTCCTAAGCACATTCATGCACTCATCTTGTCCATCAGGTCTTTCCTGCAAATCCACTCAGAATCCAAGCTGTCTCCCTTGTGGATGTGACAGACTGGTTTTATGCAGCTAGAGGGAAGGATTAATGATCTCAGCAAAGAGCTGGCATATTCAAGAGGTTTAAAACATTTTTTACGTAACAGTTTTAGCCAAAGCTGCTCTCGGACTCAGCGGCAGCAGAATTTCACAGGAGGACAAACTTGTTGACTAATGGCCAATCATTAGGCAGCAGGGAGGGCAAAGCCTTGGTGTTTGTGTCACGCCTGAGGGGTGGGAGGTGGGGTGGGTCAAGCTTCACTATCAAATACTGAATCGGAAAAATCAGTCTGGCCAGTCATGCCCTCGCAGCCCCTTGGAGAAGTACCATCACAAAGCGACAGACTGAATCAATGGTTCAGCCCAGGGGGGTCTGCCCCGCTGCAGGTTACTGGCGAGCAGCTTCTGGTATCATAGACAGTCACAGAATGCCTTATTTCACAAGACTCATTTTGTTCTTGTTTTGCCTGGCGGCTCTTGTGGAGAGCAGAAAGCCCAAGAGGAGGAGATGGACAGGGCAGCTGGAAATGCCCAAGCCAAGGTAAAGTCGTGGGGGGGAGAGGGGGGAGGGAGGTCACTTGCAGCAGCAGCAGCAGCAGTAGCAGCATAGTGGGATGGCTCCCAGGAGGGCCAGGGGTTACCTCGTTTCTATTAATCTATTTCCAGCCGGAGGTAGACAGGGCCACCACCTCACTGAAAACAGCCTCTCTCGGGGTACAAATATACTATAGTGTCACAAGCCACGAGAGAGCAAAGCTAGACTGGGTTGAGCATTTTCTTCTAGTATCTGTGTTCTGCCCAAGCATTTTGACTTAAGGCAGGTAGGTGAAGATTTTGTGGGTCAAATATCCTGTACTTCTCCGATTGTGCTGCTTTGTTTCTCAGGATTACATCCTGTAGGGACCATAGGTGGCCTGCTGAGTGATTGCACTCAAGTACTTTGGAGGGGGGCCTGTATATAGGAATTTAGTTGGAACTACTAAGAAAACATTGTAAATGGAAGTTGTCCCCTTTAAATTATTTGGGGGGCACCTGGAAGGGTGCAGCCGGTTAAGTGTCCAACTCTTGATCTTGGCACGGTCATGATCTCACAGCTCATGGGTTCAAGCTCCACACTGGGCTCTGTGCTGATGGTGCAGAGCCTGCTTGGGATTCTGTCTCCCCTTCTCTTTAGCCCTCCCCCGCTTGTGCTCTTTCTCTTTCAAACTAAATAAATAAACATTTAAAAAAAAAAAGTATTTGGGAACAACTTTAAAATAGTATCGGGTTTCATTTCACTGTGTTGAATCTTCAAAAGGTATTTGAAATTTGCTAGGTTATCAGGAATACATGTGTGGACAACAGGAATTGCCATTTCACGATGTAATGGAAACATTTCCAAGATACTGGTGAGGCAATCAAAATCATTACATTACAAATCAAAGTTCCCTATTAAGTTTGTTTGAACTGATGTACAAAAAATGATACTCCAGGCCTGATGTAGACATGACTATTCAGAAGAAAAGAGCAAGCAGCTAAGATATAAACACCACATGTGAGATGCTACACCTGTTTTCCATTCTACTAAGCATTGTGTGAACTAGTGATTATGAATATAAAATAATATCTTGAGACACAGTTTCTAGGTCACTGGTTTTTAGTTTTAATTAGGCACTGCTATCGCTGACAATTTTTTGAAATTGTATCTATATGTATATTTACTTATAAATTATATACACGTACTGTTATAAACATATATACTAAAGTAAAATGATTGCTTCCTTATTTTTAGATAAAAACTGTCAGTAAGAGTTACAATTCCTATCTTCTGTGTCCCAGCGGACCATCTTAAACACCCCAGGGGTGTGCTGGCTTTGGAGACTGCTCCCTGGGGGATATATGTGCTCTGCAGGGCCTGATGCTACCCAGGCAGAAAGCAAACAGATAAAACTTATCCATGATGCCAGGAAAGAGGCACTGCTCTGGAAGTCTTGCCCTGGTTATCTTGCCAGGATCACAGGCTTTTGGACTGGAAGGAACCTCAGGGGTCACGTGAGCCAGCAGAACAGCAATTATTCTGCGTTCTAATTCTGTGACATGTGAATAGGTATTGTGTGAAAAGGGGGCCTCAGGGTCAAAGAAACTTGGGAAGCTCTGGTTCAGATGATTTTAAACAGATGTCTCTATAGCAGAGCTTCTAGAACATTTATTATGCAAATAGACATTCTGCATCTTGAAGGGGAAAATAAATTATGCAGTTTCTCAACAAAACAAAACAAAACAAAACAAAAAACCAACTCACTTTTTTGGACTATCTTGTGGGAGTCATAGTTTACAGAGCACATATTGGGAAGCACGGACTCATTTACGGATGCTGAAAAGTCAGCTCTCAGGCGTGGGTAATTCACACAGCTGGCTAGTGACTCCACAGGACTAGAATGTAGGTTTCCTGATTTACCCAGCCTGGAGGAAAAGCGTTATATGGAATGGTCTATTCCCTAAGAATGGTGCTAGGGTTCAGCACAAGCCCCTCAGGGATCCTCAGGGATCCTACTCGGCAGCCTGGGCTGTCACATCTGTCACTCCCCAGAAGACCCGCAGTCATTCCCAGCCACCTGCATGAGCTTGGGGGTAGATTGAATCTGACCCTTAGGGGTAAGGGGAGTTTCTTGAAATCCATCCCATGAGATACTAAGGTGGAAGAAAAGATGAACGTACACATTCAACAAATATAAAATAATTATCGCAGAGGGGCTGGGAAAAAGATAGAGAAAATGTCATATCAGGAAACACGGTTCTAGGCCTTTCTAAATTTTTTTTAATGTTTATTTTTGAGAGAGAGCGAGAACGAGAGCAAAAGCTCTGTGCTGACAGCAGAGAGCCTGATGTGGGGCTTGAACTCATGAACCACATCATGACCTGAGCCAAAGTTGGATACTTAACTGACTGAGCCACCCAAGAGCCCCAAAATGACCTGAAACTTTACTGCACTTACCTCTGTAGGGTCACTTCTTTTCTTTGAAGTCCTGTGTCCTCCACCCTGCAACGCCACACGGTCATACACACACATACCACATACCATACATAGGATTTCACACAGTGTCACACACACCACACGTACATGGTCTCACACACACAGTCATCCCTTCACATGTAAGATATATGGTCACATTCACACATACAATCACACACACCCCTACACACTGCTGTTAGGATCTCTTCTAACCTATATACCTTCCATATCACTGTGGCCAAGGCACCCTTACAAAACAATTATTCTGCTCAGGAGCTACCTTTTCAAAAACTTCTGGTTTTCTGATCCTTTGTGTCCCTGTTTATTGAATTGATGCCACCCGAACCTGTTTTCTCTTAGCTATTTGATTTGTTCTCTTCTCCCTGCCTTTCAGCCTCCCGGCTTTCTCCCAACTCCTCCCTGCGTGCTACCTAAGTTGGCCGCCTGACCACATGATTGCTTTCCTACAGGAGAGGCCCTTTTCCCTGGAGATCTGAAAATGCACCTCGCTCTAGGCTCCGAGGTCTGGGCTCTCCCTGGATAACACTCTCTGGTTCCTCCTGGTCCCAGAGCTGGGGGGCCCCTTCCATATTTCCTCTCCTATTTGCTGCCCCCCTTGGTACTGCCTGCCCTTGGCTGTCCTTCTCTTGGTCTGCATCGTGGCTCAAGTTGTGCTGGGCCCAGGAGCAGTTTTGCTTTCCTGCTGCCCAGTGACCTTCATCCTCCCCAGAGGCCTGGGAAGGAAGTGGTGCCAGGAAGTCAGGGAATCCAGGTTCAGGCCCTGGTTCTGTGGCTCTCTGGCCATGGCCGTGTTTCCCAATCTTTCTGAACCTCATTTCTCCTACTGAAAAGGGGTGATTTTGAGACCTTCCCCACTGGGATGATGGGGTAACTAGAGCTCGGGGTCTGCATAGAGAGGGGGTGATTCATACAGGCGTAGTCATTTTGACTGCAACTATTGTCACCAAATAAACTTCAACACAGTGGCGCTAGCCCTGCTTCTTGAAGGTGTAGCGAGCACATCATTCTTCTCTCCCCACCCAAGGCTGGTTTGAGGTCCTGTGGAGGTTCTGGCTGTCCCACATGGGGCTGGGACTCAGGGTATGACCCCTGGAGCCTGAAGTCTTCGGTCCAAGGCATCCAGGCGCTGAAAGGATGAATTGAGGGCATCTGGCTCACACAAATAGCTCAAGGCTGGAGATACTAGTGGCCTGACTTATCAAATAACTGGTTCCTTAAAAAAAAAAAAAAAAAAAAGACTCAACAATGGCATAGGCATTCCAATCTCCTCTGTCCTGCCAGGGTGCTGGAGTTCTGGGACTTCTGTTCCCTAATCCGCCCCTCTAAATGGATATGGAAACCGCTGGCCAGCAGGGATTTGCTCCATGTGAGACAGAGGGGTAGTGTGCCCGTTGCACTCACAATTTAATGTCTGTGATCTGCTAAGCCCTTCGGCTGAGCTCTTCCTCTACCTTTCTGGGGTGTCGAATGTGGCCTGTCACACAGTCGCTGGGCAGGCACTGGGCCCGGTGCTTCTTGATTTCTGGAGCCAGGCTTGGGGCAGAGACTGTGAGAATGGAAGCTCCATGGAGGCACCCTGACGGTGACCACCACGCTTCAAGGGGACTGAACTGGGTTCCATATTCCAGCTAACCAGGAGGAAGACTTCTCTCCGATTGGCTTGTCTAAAAGCAATTCTGATCATGGCTTCTTCCTCCAACTGCTTACCTTCAGTGTTTTCCTGTTGCCTTTGGATAAAGACAAAATTCTTAACATGATCTTCAAGGCTCTGCCCGGCCTGGTCCGTAGGTGCCCCTGCAGCCCCACTCTGTCCATTTCAGTGCCTCGCCCTTCCCTTTCCCTTTTATTGAATGCCCACTCCTCTTTCAGCCTGGGTCACCTCAAAACTGGTGTGTCTTAAACCAAACTATGGGTGTGTTGAATTTATTTCATATTTAAAGTTTATTTATTTTGACAGAGAGAGAGACAGAGAGAGAGAAACAGAGAGTGCAAGCAGGGAAGGGGCAAAGAGAGGGGGAGAGAGAGAATCCCAAGCAGGATCTGTACTGTCAGCACAGAGCCCGATGTGGGGCTCGAACCCATGAACTGTGAGATCATGACCTGAGCAGAAACCAAGAATCGGACGCTTAACTGACTGAGCCACCCAGGCTCCCCATGAGTATGTTGAGTTTCAATGCCTACAGGATAGCTACTGGGGATAATTAGACAGTTGGATAAAAGGTCTAGAGCAGGGGGTACGGATTTAGGAATCCTCAACACGTTAATGACAATTGAAGCCACAGCTATAGGCGAGCCTGCCAAACAGGGTGTAGAGGGAGAAGAGAGGGCAGCTGGGACAGGGCTCTGGGGACACTAGCAGTTAAGGGATGGGCCGAGGACGAGGGGGAGACTGCAGTGGAGATTGAGAAGGAACCGTCAGAGTGATAGGAGGAGAACCCAATGCCGGGTCCGGAAAGACCAGGTTTCTAGCAGAGGCATGGCCCTCCGTGTGGCAGAGAAGCCAGCACCCAGCAAGAGTGCCTGCAGGGCCTCGGGTCAAGCACAAGTGGGGCAGGGCGGACTTGAGTGAGGGGTGGCAGCAGCAGGTGACACACAGCTCTCTGTGTGGAGGATCATTTATTAGGAGGGGGAAAGAGTTCTATTTTAAAGAAAAAGTTTAAAGATGAATATAACTGCCACACCTGTACTGCTGCCACTGTTTAATACATTTTGCACGAGAAGGACGTGCGGTCTAGACAGATATTCTGCTTAGGGGTCAAGGTGGGAGAGACTTGAACCCGGTTTGAAGGCTGACGAGAATAAGCCATGGACGAGGTAGATGCTGAGGAAGTTGGGGTGAGGGTGCTTGAGGGCAGAGGTCAAGGGCTCTGGGAAGAGGGTCAGGCACCTCTGCCCAACCCCCAGGTACTCTAAGAACCTATGAGTGAAAATACTACTACTGCTCCTGCTCCCGAGTTGCCCCCTCCCTGTTTTCACCTTCTCCCTGAGAAGCTCCAGGTGGCCTTCAGAGAATAGTTGGGAGGTCTGGAGCTCCAGGTGGCTCCTGGGCTGTAAGGTGGGAAGCCCCAGCTTATAGGGGAATCTGCTTCTTGGGTGGGGAGGGAAGTCAGGGCAGAAGTTAGGCCAGCACTGCAGAATAAAACTTTTTGAGACCGAGGAAAAGTTATAGATCTGCACTATCCAATATAGTAACCACCAGCCTCATGTGGCTATTAAGCACATAAGTATGGCTAGTAGAACTAAAGAACTGAACATTAATTTTATTTCATTGTAATTGACTTAAACAGCCACATGTGGCTAGTGGCTACTTTATCGATCAGCCCAGCTTTAGAACTCCATCAAATTGCACTATCTGGGCAGAGCTGATAGAGAATGAAAGTTAGTGAGGATTTCACAGAAAGATGTGTCAAAGAACAGAACCTCAAAAGAGGAAACATGTTACTTTCCTCTTATAGAGTTTAAACAGGAAATATGCCTATTTCTCTAAAAAACATGAAGTGTGATAACACTGAGAATAAAATAAGGATGTATACATAAATGAACAACAAACATTCAAAACAAAAATCCCTTCATTTACTTCTAAAATCTTTAAATATCCTACACATAACGCTGACTTCTTATAAGGCTGTTTAGTTTCTTCTGTCAAGAATTAGATCTCGCAAACTTACAAGAAGACCATGGGGGAAGGGGAAAAACTAGTTTCAGAGAAGGAGGCAAACCATAAGGGACTCTTAAATATAGAGAACCAACTGAAGGTTGATGGTGAGAAGAGGGGAGAAGGGAAAATGGGTGATGGGCATTGAGGAGGGTACTTGTTGGGATGAGCACTGGATGTTGTATGTAAGTGATAAATCATGGGAATCTACTCCCGAAGCCAAGAGCACACTGTATACACTGTATGTTAGCTGACTTGACAATAAATTATATTTAAAAAATAAAAATAAAAAACATTCATAGAAAAAAAAAAAAGGAATTAGATCTCACATCTTGTTAGACCCAAATCCATCCATCCTTCTTTCCTTCCTTCCTCCCTCCCTTCCTTCCTCTCTCCCTCCCCTACTCTCTCCTTTTTTTAAAATCTTAGAATTCTTTTTTTTTTAACTCTTTTAAAAAATGTTTATTGGGGCGCCTGGGTGGCTCAGTCGGTTAAGCGTCTGACTTCGGCTCAGGTCATGATCTCGCGGTCCGTGGTTTCAAGCCCCGCGTCGGGCTCTGTGCTGACAGCTCGGAGCCTGGAGCCTGTTTCAGATTCTGTGTCTCCCTCTTTCTCTGACCCTCCCCTGTTCATGCTCTCTCTCTCTCTCTCTGTCTCGAAAATAAATGAACATTAACAAAAAATTTTTTTCTTAATGTTTATTTACTTTGACAGAGAAAGAGAGCAGGGGACGAGCAGAGAGAGAGGGAGAGAGAAAATCCCAAGCAGGCTCTGTGCCATCAGCACAGAGCCCAATGCGGGGTTTGCACTCATGAACCATGAGATCATGACCTGAACCAAAATCAAGAGTCAGATACTTAACCAACTGAGCCTCCAGGCACCCCCATCACAAAACCAGTATTATAGTAACATAAGAGAAATGTTTAAAAAGAAATATATATATATAATCCTCCACCATTCAACCCAACTGCTGTCATCCAATCATTACCTTACGAAGGCTCTGCAAGGGTCTGGTTCTCAGGACTGACTATGAGGGCCTGGGGAGGACAGGGTGGGTCAGGAGGGGTGTGTGTGTGTGTGTAGCCTTTGGTGGATGGAGAAGAGATGTCTAACAGGTAGCTCCTATAGGGAGTAATCTCCCCATATGCCTTTGTGGGTCGTTGGGAAAACATCTCTTGCTTGTCTTTGCAGTCACTTATATAAGAAGAACCTCGACGTGACCAAAATCCACAAGGGAAAACCTCAGCCACTTCTTAGAGTGGAGGACCATGATTTCTCCATGAGACCTGCCTTTGGAGGTAGGACTGAGTCCCCAGGGGCTGCCTGCTGCCCTGTCCTGCTCTGTCCTGTTCCCTCAGGCACAACCCTCCCTTGGGGCCCCAGTTTTCCCACTCACAGTCAGATAAGCCCAAATCGGCTTCCGAAGTCTCTCATTTCCTCAAGGAGAGAAGAGTTGGAAGGAAATGAGCTAAGAAGGCTGTTGGCTGAAGTGTTGCTAATGGTTAAGATGTCTACGACCAGAGTGGACCTGCCTTGCTGCTGCCAGCTTTCTTTTCCTAAAACATGAGCCAGCCTGGAGAGTCTGGACACAAAATGGCTCCCCTGGGTCAGCCACCATTCCCAGTGATTAGCTGGGAATTTGGGGTGTTGAGGGCCACCTGCCTTTCAATGCAACAACAACAATTTAACCCATGATGAGTCTCCTCATAAACTTGGCCCCTAAGGAGCTTTGCTGCTTTGCAGTCAGGGACGGGTGGTCAGGCTGGTGGCTTTCCTTTCTTTCCAGGAATTGGAGAAATGCCACAGGAAGGCCAGGAAAGGAGCCATCTGCTCTCAACAGGCGGGGAGTGGGGTATGAATAGCAGAATGTGCAAGATGTGCCCCGCCAGCACCCCCCCCCCCCCACTTGTGTACTTGGGAAACTGAGGTCTGGTGCATTTCAGCCAACAGGTACTGGCCAAGGCAGACCTGGGCAAGCTGGCTTCCCTTTCCCTTTATTTCCATTTCCAGATCTTCTCTTAGGGCCCTAGGGCTGTAGGGGTGACCTGCAGGCAAGTCACAGATCCTCTCTGAGCCTCTGTTTGCTGGTTTGCAAAATGGGAATTGTAATCCCTACATCTGGGGTTGTTGTCAGGATTAAAGGAGATAATGTATGTAAAGCCCTTGACACATAAGGATTCAAGTCCCTTTAGAAAAACCCAGCTGTCAGGTCTGCCTCTTGTGTGACTGTTATGGGATTAGACATTAATTCATCCCAGGGGCCTTTGCATTTTAAAAGGCCGCAAAGCCTCTCACTCAGTTCTCTGAGCTCTGACACCTGCAGAGCAGGAAGAGAAAAGTAGGAGGCAGATTATGGTCCCATGTGCCTTCTTCCTGCCCAGGAATGTTGTTCATCACTGGCTCAGGTCAGGAGGTTACCAGCTCCCCCAGGGCTCACCATGATAATGCCCACAAAGAATTTTATGAAAAAAAGTTTTCCTAAATAAGCAACTCTAAAATAGCTGTATCTGCTCCAAGAGGTCTAAGTGAGACATTCCTGTCACAAGGAAGATCCACCTTGCCTTTCTGGTAGAGTGTCAGTTAAGTGGCTAGGACAATAAATACACAAAGGCATTAATGACAGCATTTTGATACTGGTTTTTCTGCACCAGGCACCATTCTAATCAAGGTATGTACATACAGGATCTTATTTCAGTCCTCAGAACTGCTCTGTGATGTAGATACTAGAGAGGTGAACTCACTGGGTCAGGTCACACTCCTGCTGAGGTTAGGCCCTCCCTCCTGGCAGAGTGTCTTTTCTTGTACTTTCGACTTGTATGTCCCTCGATGCAGGGCTGACATACCCATCAGGCAGAGTAGGCATAGTGTTAAAGGATCACAATGATATTCTTAGGGACCCCTGAAAATATTTTAATGTATTTAAACACTTTTCTTCTTTTAATGTTTTGTTTTTGAGAGACAGAAAGAGAGCATGAGTGGGGGAGGGGGGGAGAGAGAGAGAGAGAGAGAGAGAGAGAGAGAGAGAGAGAGAGAACCCAAGCAGGCTCCAGGCTCCCATCTGTCAGCACAGAGCCTGACACGAGGCTCAAACCCACAAACCATGAGACCATGACCTGAGCCAAAGTCAGACGCTCACCCCACTGAGCTGCCCAGGTGCCCCTAATGACTCTTACCATCTGTAATCTCTGGGAGTATCTGAACAAGGGTTAGAACCAAGAAGCTTTCCCTACAGGTATTCCTGAGGGTCTCCATTCCATCCAGCACCTCATCCTTGGGCAGGGGACACTGCCCAGGTGGCAGGCAGGTCTCTGAGGAAGGAGACTGGCAGACATAGGTGACTCTGCAAGTAACAGACTCTGTGCAAGTAACTCCTTACTTGTTGGCAGCCCTGTGCCAGGAGCCTGGTAAGAAGCAGAGCCTGGGCCCAACCTGCCCTCATGCTTGCCCCTCCTGACTCCCTCCCCGGCTTAGCACCCACGCACACTAAGCAGGTCATTTGAACAAAGATGTTGTGAAGTTATGTCTTATTCCTGTCCTCTCTTCCTATTTTATTTCTATAAGAGGGGCTTCCTGAGGATTGATGTTTAAAAGTAGTTGATAAAGAAGAATTTATCTGAGGCTAGATACCCCATGGTGACCTTTTAGGTCTGGAAAGAGAACAGATTAAAAATCTAGCAGCTTCCTAATAATCCCAGGGATCAGTTGAAACAAAAATACCTTGCCTAAGCTCCCAGCTGCCTGATTCAGTAGTGCATCCTGGTTAGAGGAAACTCCAAAGACCTGGGGTGTCTCCTCCATTTGTTAGGAGATATGCTGCAATGCAGGCTTTTTTAATATTTAGTTTTTAAGAAATTGTGGTAAAATACATATAACATAAAATTGACTATGTTAACCATTTGTAACTGTACAGGTCCGTGGCATAGTTATCCAACCATCACCCCCACCCATCTCCAGAATGTTTTCATCTTCCCAAACTGAAACCCTGTCCCCATTAAAAAGTTAACTCCAGCTCTTTCCTTTTCCCCAGCCCCTGGCAACCACCATTCTACTTTCTGTCTCTAGGAATCTGACCACTCTCGGTACCTTGTGTAGGTGGAATCATACCGTTTTTGACTGGCTTTTGTGACTGGCTTATTTTGTTTACTTTTATTTACTTATTTATTTTTGTTATAGCACAATTTGTATATTTCAAGGAGACAAAAAGTTAGTATTGTGTACAGTATCTTAAGATAAATTGCCTTCGAATGGGAACTTCCTTCCCAGTACTTTGAGGTCTACAAGGCACATCTAGAAAATTTACTTCTGTGGAAACTGAGGACTGCTTAAATTGAATGGCAGGGAGGGAGAGGGCCTGTGGTTTTTCTTTTTGATTACTTGCTGTAACACTGTCCTTTGGGCGACTGAGGGAGTCTCATGTTTTCTTTAGACATCATTAGGCCCCAGAGCTCTTGCAGGACAACTTTGACGCCGTATGAATTCTGCCGTCTTGCCAGCACTGATGAGAATGACGGTAGTGAGTTCTCACTCAAGTTTGTGCAGCTTTAAAAGAATGCAGTTGAGGAGGGAGTCATCATCAATCTGGCTTATTTCTTTTAACATAATGTCCTCAAGCTTCACCCATGTTGTAACATAGATCAGCATTCCCTTCCTTTTTAATAATATTCCACTGAATGCATAGATCACGTTTGGTTTATCCGTTCATCTGTTAGTGGACATTGGGTTGTTTCCACCCTTCGGAAATTATGAATTATGCTTCCACGAACATAGGTGTACAGATACCTGTTTGAGATCCTGATTTTAATTCTTTGGGGGTATATTCAGAAGTGGAATTGCTGGATCATAGGGTAGTTCAGTTTAATTTTTTGAGGAACCTCCACACTTTCTTCTACAGCAGCTGTACTTTTTACATTGCCACTAGCACAATGTTGATATTTAATGCAAATTGTATACAGGGGAGGTATAGGAGGGATGGAGTGTCACCACCCTACTGTGGGTAGGAAAAGAAAAGCAGCTCAGGGGCTGAGGTGTGCTCTCCTTGCCCTGCCACATGCCGGCCTAGAATTCTGAGGAGTCTGAGAGTTCTGAAGTTGGACTGAACCTTCAGGATTGTTGTGAAGGTGCATTTATCAAAGAGGTAGGATGGGCTATCTGTAATTTTGCAGTATCTTTGCTTGATTTATAACCTTCAGATATACATATGGCATATGGGTCTCTGGTTGGGCTCTTGCCTAGAGGTTGACCCGCAAATGTTGTTGCTGTCCATAGACGTCACCTCCTGGCACCTGGCACCAGGGAGGAGAGTGGGCCCAGAAGGGCAAACCTCGAGGTCAGCACTGGGTGGGTTGAGATTGAGTGACTCAGAGAGACCCGAAGACTGAACCCAGCCTTTGACCAGGGGCAGGTTGGGACACCATCTGGGCCAAAAGCACCTCCCCACATCAGTTTCTAGAACAGAACGCTTCCTGTTAAATCCACACAGCAAAGGGCTGAATTCAGCAGAGAAGGTATGCAGCATTGGCTCATATGTTTCCTTGAGGTAACTGCAAACCCAATGTGTCCAGCTTCACTTCATGAGCCTGCCAATTTTCTGTCAGCTTTTTCTTGGGCAACTCAGGCTGGAAGGTGTTGAGCCCAGCTTGGGTTTGCCCTCCTTCTCCTCCAAGTCAACCAGCTTGAATCAATTCACCCATTAAACTCTCACTCAGATCTGCCCCCTCCTTCCCCTCCCTCATCCCCTTACACCACCCATTCTCAATATGCTCTTGGGGGGTGAAAAAATTCTCCGATGTTATAGTGGTTTGTGGCCCTCCAAAGCTCAGTCCTCCCTAACAAAGTCTTTTTCCTTAGTATTTTATTTAAATTAAAATTAATTAAAACCTTAAATTCCACTAGAATTTTCACTTTAGGGGGCAATAAAGGTGAGGAGTTTGGAAGCACTGCTTATGGCAACACAGTGGTTCCCACCCCACTCATGGTCAGGTTCACCTCCTGGAAACATCGCTTCCATGCGCTGCTCCCTCAGAAACTGCAGGCTCCCCATATTCTTCAAGAGGAAATGCAGCCCCTGCTTCTCCCTGCTGGGTCCCAAGACCTCCACAGTCTTCTCCCTGCTACCCCTGACGAGGACTCTTCCCTGCTAGAACGCTTTCTGTCCCTGCACACCCATGCTTGTTTCTGCCTATGAGCATCTGTTCCCAACGCCCCTGCTCCATGCTGCCCTGCTTCATCCATCTAGCCAGAACCCACTTTAACTCCTCTCCTCTAACATGTGGCATCTCTCGGCTATTTTGAACTATATGACCTTCTGATTTGAAATAACTGCACAGATTCATTCTTTCCCTCACAAGACTGCCCCTCCACTTCAGGCACCAAACGCAAGTCGTCCCCAAGTCACCTGCACTTGTCTGACTTGGCTACAAAATCAGGAGTTCCCACACCCCCTCCGCAGGCTTGGTAGTTTGCTATAATGGCTCATAGAGCTCAGGGGAATACTTTACTATTGTTGGTTCATTATAAAGTAGATTATAAAAGACACAGACGATCAGCCAGATGAAGAGGTAGGCAGTATGAGAACTAGAGTCCTGAGCACGGGGGCCTCTGTCGCATGGAGTTGGGGTATGCCATCTTCCCTGCATGTGGATGTGTTTGCTATCCTGGAAACTCACTAAACCCTGTTGTTTAGGGTTTTATAGAGGTTCCACTCCATAGGCATAATTGATGAAATCATTGGCTATTGGTGATTACCTCAGTCTCCAGTGCCCGCCTCTCCCCAGAGGTTGGAGGGTGGGGCTGGAACTTCCAACACTCTAATCACAAGGTTGGTTCCCCTGATAAGCAGCCCCATCCTGAAGCTATGTAGGCATCCACCAAAAGTCTCCTCATTAGCATAAACTCAGAATGTTTGGTGGAGGTTTGTGATGAACAAAAAAGATGCTCTTCTCACCCCTATCATTCAGGAAATTACAGGGGTCTCAAGAGCTAGGAACCAGAGAAAAAGACCAAATATATATATTTCTTTTCATATCACAATATCACAATTTCTGTGTCACCTTGCAAGGTTACTGCCTACTTCTCTAGCTGCATTGTCTCTAATGCGTTGCCTTCCTAAGGAACTTTCTAGGGTAATTCTGGTGCTTTTCACCTGGGATGATAATTTAGAACCACCCCCATAGAAGATGCCCTCTGTGTTTGGGGCACCCAGATGTACGAGTGCCCCCATGGCTCTCTAAGTGCTTTACTCTGTGGCCTCAACCTTAGCAGGGATTCAACCCTGGACTTCCAAGCCCCAGGAGTCTGGCCACCAAGGCTTCAACTGCTACTCATCTGGCCATCGTGAGACCCATGGAGCCAGCTTAAAGCAAGGTCATGGCTCTATTTGAATCTGAGGCCTCCTTTTGAGTGCTCCTTGGACCTCCCTGGCTCTGCCTCTCCGCTTTGCCACGCTGGGTGGGCTAGTGCTTCCCGATTACATCTGAGGTTGGGGAGTCAAAGTGAGGGACACAGCTGACTCTCTGGGGTGGGGCTCCTGCAGAGTTTTTCCTGGGAACTCCTGCCCTTGGAGGAAACTCCTCTGATCCTTCCCTTAGTGCTCGTGGCCTTTCCCTTCTGGAACACAAACCCTAACTTGCCACCCACGCTGTGCTCCTACTCACTCCTTCCCCTGAAATTAATCTTCCCTTCCTGGTCTCTCCCTCACACAGCCCCTTCTCTACAATCCTGCTTGGAGCAATCTCACTGCTTCCCTCACTTGACCCCACCTGAGCCCAAGTGACTAACAAGGTCACCATGCTCTGAAAGGATAGGATGCTGGGCCCGGTAACAAGTCTGTTTGGGGATGTTAAATTTAGGAAATTGTTAGATATCCAGTGGAGACCTCTTTCAGTCTTTAACAACAATCAGGCTATTGGAGTTTGGGTCAGAGATAGGGCCCAGGAGGGTGATGAGAGTCAGTCTTTCAGGGAAGAGTTGTTTGTGGGAGGGGCTTTGTTGCAGACACCGCAGAGGGAGGGGTTTCAACAAGGGGTGGGGCGTGGGGTGGTGGTCAGGAAGATTCCTCGACTTAGCAAGCATCCGGAGGGCGGGAGACAAGTAGGAGGTGGAGACAGCTAGTGGAGATGGGGTAGTAGAAGAGTTTGACAAGAGGAAAGTGGCCACCAGGGCATGGGAAATTGTAAAATCTCACTTCTGGAAGTCTCCTTAAAGGTCAGTCGTGCAGCGGTCCTCAAACTTGAGAATGGATCAGCATCACCACAGTGCTTACGGAGACCCAGCCTCCCAGCCCCCACTACAGAGCCTCTGGCTCAGAACGCCTGTGGTAACACTTGAGAATTGTATTGCTAACAAGTGCCCGGTGAGGCTGATGTGGCTCATGAAGGAAGAGGCCCTGATCGAGTCCAGCCTAGATCCTAAAGTCCTAACACCAAAACTCCTGTTTTAACAAAATACCACAGATGGCTTAAAGAACAGAAATTTGTTTCTCACAGTTCTGGAGACTGGAAGTCTGAGATCAGGGTGCCGTCCGATGTGGTTCCTGATGAGCGTCCTCTTCCTGGTTTCCAGGTGCGGCCTTTTCACTGTGTCCTCACGAGGTTGAGGGAGAGAGAAGCAAACTCTCTGATCTCTTCTTACAAGGGCACTGGTCCTATTTGAGGAGATTCTACCCTCGTGTACTACTCACCTACCAAAGGCCCAGACCTCCTAACACCATCACGTGGGGAACTAGGCTTCAACATGTGAATCTGGGGACATGAGGGGACACAAACATTCAGTCCACAGCAGCCACTTCCTTCCGTGGGGTCTCTGCCAACTCAGCACCTGCATAGGCCTTTTGAACCTTTCTTAGTGATGAATAGCTGAGAGGTTTCCCAAAATTGTTAAGCACAGGACCTGCAGCAAAGGGCAAGGCTGCTCACAGGCAAACTTGTTTTCACAAAGAATAGGTGATCAAGGCTGTTTCCTTGGTGAGTCAGCGGTGGAAGGGGAACCCTGTACTTACTGAGGTGTTCCACGAACACGTTCTTCATCGTTTACACAGGGGCAGCTGTGCCTATTCCAGATTCTCCCCCGTCCACTAGGACACTCTCTTGGTCTCTACAAAAATATTTTCTTGAGGTAAGCATCGTGGTAGTGTTCTGTAGGTTCTTTAGCAAATTACCACAAATTTGGAGACGTAACACAGATTCGGACACCTGGGAGGCTCAGCCAGTTAAGTATCTGACTTCGTCTCAGGTCATGGTTTTGCCGTTAGTGAGTTCGAGCCCTGCATCAGGCTCTGCGCTGACAGCTTAGAGCCTGGAGCCTGTTTCAGATTCTGTGTCTCCCTCTCTCTCTGCCCCTCCCCCCACTCGTGTTCTGTCTCTGTCTCTCTTAAAAATAAATAAATATTAAAAAAAATTTTTAGGGGCACCTGGGTGGCTCAGTCGGTTGAGCGTCCAACTTTGGCTCAGGTCACAATCTCATGGTTCGTGGGTTAGAGCCCCACGTCTGGCTCTGTGCTGACAGCTCAGAGCTGAGAGCCTGCTTTGGATTCTGTCTCCCTCTCTCTCTCTGTCCCTCCCTGCCTGCACTCTGTCTCTCAAAAATAAACATTAAAAAAATTTAAAAAAATGTTTAAACCACATAGATTTATTATCTTACAGTTCTGTTGTTCAGAAGTCCTAAATGGGTCACACTTGGCTAAAATTAAGGCATCAGCAGGGCTGTGCTCCTTCCTGGAGGTTTCAGAAAGAATCTGTTTTCTTGCCCTTTCTGACTTGGCTGCCCAGATTCCTTGGCTCCTGGCTTTTTTCTTCTGTCTTTAAAGCCAGCAACAGCTGGGTAAGTTCTTCAAACGTTGCATCACTCTGACCTCTTCTCTTTCTTCTACATTTAAGGACCCTTGTGACTACATTGGGCCCATCTGGATAATTAAGGCTGCTCTCCCTATTTTAAGGGCAGCTGAATAGCAACCTTAATTCTATCTGGAACCTAAACTCCCCTTTGCCATGGTGCCTAACATTCACAAGTTCTGAGGATTAGGATATAAGCAACTCTGGGGGGCCTATCACAAATATATATAAGGTGAATCTTTACATGTGTAAACAATTATCCTTGAAAACACTACGCAGCTTCTCAGAAGTCTGCCTCATATCTCCTCCCAGCTGGTATCTCCCGAGGGTAACCATTATGCTGCCTTCTAACTCCATGAATTAGTTTTGCTCATTCTTGAGCTTCATATAGAGGGAATCATACAGTGTATGAAGCGACCATGTTCCTCTTGGAACAGTATGACCATTAGAGAGGTGGTTTTTTGTTTTAGTTTTTTTTTTTTTTAATCATTTTAAGTGCCAGTCTGTCTTTCCGAGGCTTCTATACATAGGACCTTGCCTGACACAATAATGCTGCCATTCAGAAAATATCTCTTCCATGTGAAAACCCTTCAAGTCATTGAAGACTGTCCAATGTTTTTAAATTTTGCAAGATCAATATCCCATGTCCTCCGATAGCTCCTGACATGGTGTCATCGCAAAGTCCTCCTACCCCCACCCACTTCAATAATGAGGTGCTATTCTATGCTATTCACAGGGGTATTCCTGGTTCCAGATGCAATCCTCCCTCAGATGTGATTGGGTCACACAGAGCCAGGGAATCAACCTTCTGTTGCTCCAGATGTCTATGAAAACCTTTTGCGTATCCTTCCAAATTCTTTTATGCATATGCGAGTAAATATGCACATGGTCTCTCCCCACCCCATCTTTTGGACAATTGTTAGTTGCTCTACATATTCTTCTGCACTTGATTTTTCTTTCTGACTCAGCGATATATTTTGGGAATCTCTCCCTATTAGTTCACAAAGAACTTCTTCATCTTTTTAATGGTTACTTATTATTCCATGGTATGGATCTACCATACTTCATTTGATCAATGTCTTGTTGAAAAATATGTGAGTTGTTTCCAGAATTTCACTATCACAAATCGTATGTACAAATGTCATTTTGTAATTTTGACAATCACGGGATTATCTAAATAGATACAGAAAAGATCTTGATAAAGAAGAACACCTGTTGATGCTAAGAATTCTTAGCAAACTAAGATCTGACAACAGATGAGAAGAAATAAAATCCAGTAGAAAAACAGATGACAAGCAATTCATAGAAGATGAAATTCTGAAGCTACAAGTGTTTAAAGGTGCTCAAACATATTGGTGATTGGAGAAATAGAAATTAAAACAACACTGAGAAAGAATTTTATACCCATCAGATTGGCAAACCTTAGAAAGTTGGATCATGACAAGTGTTGGCAGCCACTGGGCATAAGAGAACCCTCCTTTGTTGTCAGTGAGTGTGACCATGGTGTGTAACACACTGGTCAGCTTTCTACCACAGTCACCCAAGAGACTGGCAGCCTGAGACAAGGACACGGAGCCTCTGTAAGACAAGGGGGATATGGGGTTTATTATAGGACCAGCACAGACTTTAGATCGGGACACAGAAGTCACCAGGTGGGAGAGTTTTGCTACTGGAGGCCAAAGGCAGGACCACAGATTTACCAAAAGACCCATGGAGTCTGTTGCATCTCGGCAAACACCAGTCCAGGGGTTGATTGGGCCAAGCACTTCATGGCAGAGGCCAGCCAGCATGGACGCAAGGGCCCTTTTCTCCTCCATGATGCAAGGTCAACTAAGGTGAGAAGAAATTAGAAACAGGACTAGATTGAGCTGCTGTTAGTTGGTAATTGAAAATTTTTCACACTTTGACACATGATCTTTTTTGCGAGAAAGGTCGAAAAGCTGCCTTTTTTTCCCCCACATTTGAGAAGTGTGAGTTAATTATCCACCTTGCTCCCCCGTACCCCCTGACACTGTACACGCAACCTGAAACGTCCTTCTTCCCTTTGCTACCTGTTAGAAGTAACAAAGCCCAGCCCAAACGCTGTCCCTATGGTGACACTCTCTCCAGTGCCTCAGAATTAATCAAAAGCTGTCTCTTTTGTGAAATTTTCTACAGTGTCTTTGGTTAGAATTAATTGAGCTTTGCTCCTATTATCACAGAGCTCATTGTCCCTCTTAGTGGATTTCAGTCTCCTGGAGGAAGGAACTGTGTCTTCTTGATCTCCACATTCCCAGCTGTGTGGTCTGGGAGACACGGACAGTGTGGGTTGGAATGAATGAACCAGTCATTCAGGGAAGGTGAGGTGAACCAGGAAACACTGCACACTGGAAAGTCTTATTGAGAGTCAGCTGCAATGCTGATCTCTGAAAGACTGTGACACCTAAAATACCAAAGTAACGGGGCACCTGGGTGGCTCAGTTGGTTAAGCATCTGACTTTGGCTCAGGTCATGATCTCACAGTTTGTGAGTTCGAGCCCCACGTCAGGCTCTGTGCTGACAGCTCAGAGCCTGGAGCCTGCTTCCAATTCTGTGTCTCCCCTCTCTCTCCCCCTCCCCCGTTTACACTGTCTCCCTCTCAAAAATAAATAAACAAAAAAAGTTTAAAAAGAATAAGGTAAAATACTGAAGTAAGAAGAATCCTGAAGTGACCAGCACTAAGGTCTTGTTTATTTGTTTGTTTGTTTCAATTAATTTTACTACAAGCCTGAGATTTCGTTATAAAAAGAGGCTTTGAAAAGACTTTGAATAGACAGTATCTTTGAAAAGATACTGCCAGATGACAGAAGACAGACATTTCTCCAAAGAAGACATCCGGATGGCCTGCAGACACATGGAAACATACTCAACGTCACTCATCCTCAGGGAAATGCAAATCAAAACCACAATGAGATACTACCTCACACCTGTTAGAATGACTAAAATCAAAACCAGAAGAAACAACAGGTGTTGTTGAGGATGTGGAGAAAAAGGAACCCTTAGGCACAGTTGGTGGGAATGTAAACTGTGGAAAATACTACAGAGGTTCTTCAAAAAATTAAAAATAGAACTACCATATGATCCAGTAATTCCACTACTAGGTGTTTACCCAAAGAAAGTGAAAATACTAATTCAAAAAGATAAATGTACCCCTATGTTTACTGGAGCATTATTTACAATAACCAAATTATGGAAGCAGCCCAAATGTCCGTCAATAGAGGAATGGATAAAGAAGTGGTGTGTGTGTGTGTGTGTGTGTGTGTGTGTGTGTGTGTGTGTGTGTGTATGTAGTGGAATATTATTCAGCCATAAAAAAGAATGAAATTTTGCCAATTACAACAACATGGATGGAACTAGAGAGTATAATGCTAAGTGAAATAAATCAGTCAGAGAAAGACAAATACCATATGCTTTTACTCAGATATGGAATTAAAAACACAAATGGAAAAAGGAGACAAAAAAAACCCAGACCCTTAACTATAGAGAACAAAGAGATGGTTACCAGAGGGGAGGTGAGTGGGGGATGGGTGAAATAGGTGAAGGGGATTAAGAGTACACGTATCATGATGAGCATTGAGTCATGTATGGAAGTGTGGAATCACTATATTGTACACCTGAAACTAATATTACATTGTATGTTAACTACACTGGAATTAAAAAATTAATTAATTTAAAAAAGATACTGCCACATGAGCCGGATTAATTCAATGACCACAGTATTTCTTTGGACAAACCCTTGACGTGTCTTTTCCCTCCCTTTAATGTGGCAAGTTTTGACTCCTTAGTACCTGGGAGCATGCGTTGCTAATAACTGACAGCCCTTCTTCAAGTGTGGCCCACAGAGATTTTTCTGTTGTTGGGTTTCCCCATTTTGTCCTGTGGCACAGTCTGGAGCAGTTTACTTCTGCTCACACTGCTGAAGGTGAGTGAAGCCACACTTCACCTATGCTAGGGCTGGGTGATAGTCCAGGACCCGAGTTTGGCTGTTTGGAGTCCAGGGCCAGTGGGCAGTGACACTGGTGTGGCAGGCAGAACACCATGGGTACCTGCGATTTCCTTGCAGAATTGGGTCTACAGTGTGGCCCCTCAGTGACTAGAAACCAGGGCTAAGAGGTTGGCAGTCATTCCTTCCCCCAATGTGTATTAAGCCCTCCTCAGGCCAGGCTCTCTGTTCTGTGAATGCTGAGGGAAATACAATGAGTAAGTTTCAGGCTCTACCCTCTGGGTAAATGAGATAGGCCACAATAATAATGGCAATGATCATATAACTAATTATAGAACATCTTATATGCCAAACCCTTACGTGGGCTTTCCATGGATTAACACATTCAATCCTCATGACAACTGTATGAAGCTGGTATATAATTACACCTATTTATAGATAAGGAAACCGAGGCACGGAGAAATTATGTATGCCCAAGGTCACACTGCTGGTGGATGATGGGACCAAAATCCAACTCCTGGCTACCACAGTAGGTTTATTTTTTGACTCTTTTGAATCACGGAGTCCTTTGAAAATCTGTTTGTTTCCCTGAATAATGATAATCTCTGTTACATGGGCGTGCATGCACACACACACACGCATGCTTACTTTTTATGTAATTTCAGAAGGTTTGCAGAAGGCTTGCCCCTGTCCCTAGGGGCTCCATGAGCTCAGGATAACTACCCCTGCCTGCCTTGCACAGATGATCTCCACATGAGGGCATTGGTGGAGAGTGACAAATCACAGACATGACAAAGCAGTCAGGGGCAGCTGGAAGGTGGCATGAAGGGTACCGAGGGAGGGCTGAGGAGGGAATGCAAGGCCAGGTGGGGCACCAGAGGAACAGAGAAATGGCCCTCGATCCTCTCCGGAGCCTGTTCTCTCTTCTGGTCCCCATGAGGGCAAGGTGGCTTTCTCGGGCTTGTCTTCCACTTTCTGATTTTGATCATTCATTCCTATAGCAGAGGCTCCTCCACCCACTGACAAACCAGTTAGGGAAGATAGGAGTGGGGGGACTCAGGGACCTGCCTCCTTAATCCGGGTTGGCAAATGACCTCTCTCTTCTCCACCTGTGGGACCACAGAACCTGCAACATCCTCCCTTCCTCTTCTTCCTTCTACACTTTCAGAGGAACCTCATGCCATTGACTTCAGGTCTTGTTATCTATTAATATGATCACTGCCCCAACCTACTCTAATGTGTGGGGGTGAGGGTGCAGAGTTTGGAGGCTGGCAAAGCAGAAAGACAACCCTCCTCCCCAGTGGTTGATGGGGGAGTGGATGAGTGTTCTGGTAGGAAAAGAACAGGACACGGTGGGATCCGGCAACCTCAATTAGGGGGTTGGGGAAATCCTTCTAGAAGAAAGGTGGGGTTTAAGTTGAGACTCCGATCAATTTGACTAGATTGAGTAGTAATACCTCATTGTGTTTCAAATGGATTTATGTCTATTTTGTGTGTCTGTGATTTATTTCCTCTTTTTTGAAATGTTTTTTTGAAGTCTCGGCTGTTTTTGTATTGGGTTGTCTGACTTTTTCTTAATGGGACTCTTAAGAATTATTTATATATTCTGCATGCGAGCTTTTTGCCAGTGGTGGTTTTTGATAAATAGGAGTTCTTGATTTCTTCAGTGAAAAATTTTTTATTGGATTGTAACATATATACAGAAAAGTACACAGGTCATAAGCGTACAGCTTAGCGAATTATCTAAAAGTGAACATTTTCTTGTAATGAGCATCTAGATCAAGAAACAGTATTTCCAGAAGTCTCCTCTCCCTATAATTATCCTTCCACCATGGGCAACCATTATCCTGACTTCTAATGCCAAATATTCGTTTTGCCAGATAATCTTAATTTCAGTGTAAATCTATTGATCTTTTCTTATGGTTAGTGTTTTTGTGTCTCGATAAGTATATTGCTATCCTGAGATAAGAATATATTCCCCTTGATTACCTTCTGGAGCTTTGTTGTTTTGCTTTTCACATCTGGATCTATAATCCACTTGGAGTTATTTTGCATATTGCATGATTTGCATATGTATTTCCAATTGTCCCCGCATTGGTTATTAAAGAAATATTCCTTCTCCAATCACCTGCAGTGATATCTTTATAATAAATTAATGTTCTCAGGCGCCTGTGTGGCTCAGTCAGTTGAGCGTGCAGTTCTCGATTTCGGCTCAGATCATGATCTCATGGTCGTGGGACTGAGCCCTGTTTCAGACTCTGCACTGAGTGTGGAGCCTACTTGAGATTCTCTCTCTCTCCCCCTCTGCCTCTCTCCCCCACTTGCGCTCTCTTTCTCTCTCTCTCAAAAACAAAAATAATAAGTCAATGTCCTCAAATGTGTATTTCTACTTCTGGATTCTCCATTCTGTTCCATTTTGTCAATTGGTTCATTTTTATGCCAGTTCTTTACTTCCTCTTTACTGTGGTTCTGTAATAAATCAGGATACCTGCTGAAGCATATCCTCCCACCCTGTTTTTCTTCAAGAAAGGCTGCTTTGAATTTCCTGATAAGCATTTTGTCAAGTTCCATAAGAAAATCTAATGAGATCTAGATTAGAATTGCATTGAGTCTGTAGATCAATATGGGATAATTAATATTTTTGCAATATTGAAACTTCCAACCCAGGACCATGATCTATTTTTCCATGTACTTATGTCTTTTAATTTCTCTCTATTATATCTCATTGTCTACTTCATAGAGGACATTCAGATATTTTGCTAGATTTTTCTCTAGGTACTTATTCCTAGGTATTTTTGATGCAATTGTTAAAGGCACTTTTGCAAATTTCCTTTTCTAACTTTGACTTTTGTATATTGACTCTGTATTCAACATCCTTATTAAAGTCTCTTATTAATTCTAATAACTTATCTGCTAATTTAAAAAATTATATGTCCAATCTGATACAAATAATGGCACTTTTGTTTCTTTTTTTTTCCAGTCCTCATAACTTTTTCTCATTTCTTGCCTTATTGTGTTGTCTAGTCCTTTGCATACAATATTGAATAGAAGTGGCATTTATATTCTCATCCCATTCTCAATATTAAAGGAAAACTTACAACACTTTGCCATTAAATATGATATTTATTGTAGCTATTTTTTGGTAGTTATCTCTTTTCAGATTCAGGAAGTTCCCTTCTATTCCTATGCTTAAAAAAATCATAAATGGGCACTGACTTTGGCAAAGGCTCTTTCTGTTAATATGAAGGATTATATTGATTGATTCTATTTTTGTAGTTTACAGTTTTAAGAAGAATTTCCAAATCTTAATTTTTTTTTATTTTTTTTTATTTTTTTTTTCAACGTTTTATTTTATTTTTGGGACAGAGAGAGACAGAGCATGAACGGGGGAGGGGCAGAGAGAGAGGGAGACACAGAATCAGAAACAGGCTCCAGGCTCTGATCCATCAGCCCAGATCCTGATGCGGGGCTCGAACTCCCAGACCGCGAGATTGTGACCTGGCTGAAGTCGGACACTTAACCGACTGCGCCACCCAGGCGCCCCCAAATCTTAATTTTTTAATCTATTTCACTTAGTATACTAAGATATTTTTTTATTTGTATTTTTTTAGAGTTTATTTTTAAGAGAGAGAGAGAGGGAGGGAGAGAGAGAGAGAGTGAGGGAGGGACGGGGAGAGAGAGGGAGACACAGAATCTGAAGCAGACTCCGGGCTCTGAGCTGTCAGCATAGAGCCTGATGCAGGGCTTGAACTCAGGAATGGCAAGGTCATGACCTAGGCCAAAGTTGGATGTTTAAACAACTGAGCCACCCAGGTGCCCCCACACTAAGATATTTTAAAGTTGATGCGATTTCAATATCTAAAGCCCCTTGTTCCTATTCTCTATTTTTTTCTGCTGGTTATTGTGTATGTCTTATTGTGTGCCTGGTTGTTTTTATTGTGAACTATATATTATATTTATGATATTTTTAATAGATATAATTGAAGATAACACCTGGGATGGTGTTATCTTCCTCCAGAGTGGATTTCTGTTTATTTATACCAGATGCCTGGCAGCACGAATACTCCGTGCTGCCTGAGGCCACTACCACTCCAGATAACTTCAACCTACTGACAGAGTAGGGACTGATGTGATTTGAAGCTGAGCTACATATCCTGCAAGGGCCTATCTACCTTCACTGCTAAGGTATACTTTTGGGGATCCTAAAGTGGAGCAGCCTGCTTGGTGGGCCCTGGATTCTAATCCCAGCCCCAAAGCTTCCTGAAACCATCAAAAGCATCCTTCAGCTTCTCAGTTGCCTTCCTCAGCTAGCAGATGCCCCCAGGAGAAGTGGATCCAAACATTGAACATCCCTCCTTGGGACTCTGGTTCCCTCTCACATCCTCATCTAGGTTTATTTTGTTAGTATCAAAGTCTTCAGAAATAAATTTTTATATTTGGTCCAGCTTTTTAGTTTTCAGTAGAAATGTTAGTGTGAATTATTTAGCTTGCTAGTATTCAACGTTGGAAGACTTTGATTGATTTTCCAGTGTGAAAACAACCTTGCATTCCTGGAATAAACCTGATGTAGAAGTGATTTATCTTTTTTTGTTTTTCTTTTTTTTTTTAATATACAGCTGGATGTGATCTGTTACTATATTGTTTAGGAGCTTTGATTCTATGTTCACGAGTGACACTGACTGGTAATTTTGCTATCTAGTGCAGTCCTTGTTCTGACTTCATAAAATAAGTTGACATCTTTTCACATGGATTTTGATTTTCTAAATATTCTTTTTATATTTTCTGGAAGAGTTTATGTAAGATTGGTGCTCCTTCCTCCTAAAACTTTGCTAGAATTTGCTGGTGAAGGCATCTGGACCTATCATTTTCTTTGTGGGAAAATTTAAAGACTCCGTTTTTAAAATAGTTAAAGGACTTTTCAGGTTTTTGTATTTCTCTTTTTATCAGTGTTGGTCGGTATATTGTATATGCTTGGGGATTAGATAATTTCATCTAAATTTTATTTATTTATTTATTTATTTATTTATTTATTTATTTATTTATTTAATGTTAGTTAGTTACCTGTCTGTCTGTTTTTGGAGGGAGGAGGGGCAGAGGGAGATGGGGAGAGAGAATCTTAAGCAGGCTCCTTGTCCAGCTTGGAGCTTGATGCAATGCAGGGCTCAATCTCATGACCATGAGATCATGACCTGAGCTAAAATCAAGAGTCAAGAGTCGGACACTTAACTGACTGGGCCTCCCAGGAGTCCCTCATCTAAATTTTAAAAGTTATTGGCAAAAAGTTGCTCAGAATAACTTCTTTAATTTTTTTCATGTCTGTAGCGTATACAATGATGCCTTTTTCATTCCTGATAGTGGCTATTTTTGCTTTCCTTTTTGCAAGACCAATCTTTTTAGAATTTTATCAGTTTTACCAGTCCTTTCAAAGAATCAATATTTGGCTTTTAACAGTATCCTTTCAATTGTGTGTTTGTTTTCTATTTCAATACTTCCTGTTTTTACTTTTATTATTTCCTTTTATCTACTTAAATTGCTTTTCTTTTCCTAAGTTTTAAAGATGAATGCTTAAAAAAAAAAAATAAATAAAGATGGATGCTTAGCTCATTGAATTTAAGCATTTCTTCTTTTCTGAGATGGTAGTTAAAGTTATGCATTTTCCTGTAAAAAACACTTACCTTGCATTCCATGAGTTTTGATGTGTAGTACTTTTTAATCATTTTGTTAAAATTTTCATTATGATGTCTGCACTGACCCATCAGTTTTTCCAGAAGTATATTGCTTAATTTTCAAATGTATGGAGATCTCCTAGCTATATTTTTGTTATTAATTTCTAGCGTTCATTGAGTTCATAGTTTATATAAATTCTAACCCTTTAAAAGTTGTCAGCATTGCTCTTTGGCACTGTATATAGTAAATTTTTGTAAGTGTTCACTGAGTGCTTCAAATTAATGTTTATTAATATAGTTTTTGCATTCATTGTCCTATATATGTCCATTATGCCAAGTTTGTTAAATGTTTTAATCTTATATGCTCTTACTGGGATGTTTTTGGTCTACCTGTTTTATAAATTCTGAGAGAGATGTATTAAAATCTCCCACTATAAATGTAAATTTTTGTTTCTCCTTCAATTATGTCTACTTTTGTTTTTGCATTCTGAAGTTATATCAGTAAATGAACACAAATTTATATGTATATTTTGTTGGTGAATTGAGTCATTTATTATTACTAAATGCGCCTCTTTATTTATCTCTTTGTCTACTTTATTGATATAATATAGCTACACTCATTTTCTTTTGGTTAGTATTTGAATGTTTTATCTTTTGCATTTCATGTTCTACTTTTCTGTATCTTATATTTTCAGTGTGTCTCTTTAAATAGCATAAAGTTGGGTTTTGTTTCTTGATCCCATCTGAAAAACTTTAGCATTTCTGAATTATAAAGTTGGACAATGTTTGTTTGTTCAATGGAGCATTTAGTCCATTTTTATTTATGAATAATTTAGACGTTGGCTTTAAAACTATCATCCTACTATGTCTTTTTTTATTGTCCAACCAATTCTATGTTCTTTCTTTTTTCTTTCTGGTTTTTTTGTGGATTGATTACTTTTGGTTATTCCTATTTTGGCTTTCCTATTTTAGTTTTGAACATGCGTACTCTTACTATTTGTCAGTGGCTTCCCAGAAAACAACAGGAACTCTTGGCTTATCATACGAGTATGTTAATTAGCTACTTTTACTGTTCTCCCAGACAATGCAAAGACCTCATCACTTTTACTCCATTTATTCCCTTTCTCACTTGAATGTTATTTTTGCTTGCATTTCTGTTTAGCTTTTTCATTTCCACAATACGTTATTAATATTGTCTTATGGGGCACCTGGGTGGCTCAGTTGGTTAAGCATTCAATTTCGGCTCAGGTCATGATCTCAAGGTTTACTAGTTCAGGCCCTGCCTTGGGCTCTGTGATGACAGCTCAGAGCCTGGAGTCTGCTTCAAATTCTATGTCTCCCTCTCTCTCTGTCCCTCCCTCGTTCATGCTCTGTCTGTCTGTCTGTCTGTCTCTCTCTCAAAAATAAATAAACATTAAAAAATTTTTAAATAAAATTCAAAATAAAATATTGTCTTACATAGTCAGTGTTTACTTAGAATTGTGCATATGTTTACCATTTTTGTTGTTCTTTATTCATTTTTGCATCCCCAGCTTTCCCTCTGGGATCAAATTCCTTCAGCTTGAAAAAACCTCTTCATTTAGGGCAGGACACATGTTGGCAAATTCTCTGTTTTAGTTTGTCTGAAAATTCTGTCTCATATTTATTCTTGGAGTCAGTGGGGAAGAAATGACATATATTTTAATTTCAAAAATGGATAAATTCCTAAGTGTGCTTTTTAGGACCATGTGAGGAGAAATGATAGGAAGGCTAAGAACCGAGAAAATGCTTGACTACACAGGTATCTCCCTTATACTGTCTTGCATTTGTCACCTCATTGGCTATACTGCATGAAATCCCACTGGTGACTTCTATTTAGCTTACCAGATCCCTCTCTTAAAGCAGCAAAATCCGTAGCAGTGTGAAGAGGCCAAAGCATGAATGCCTACTTAGTTTAACTAGGCTTTTCTGTCTCTTTATGGGACCCAGGCTTACTCAAAACATAAAATTGTTCACGGAAGGAGGAGAAAATCCAGTAATTTGGAAGAATTCTCCCAAAATCATGTTAGGAAGGGTCACAAAATAGACAGTTCAGGAGAGCCTGGAAACATTAGCCCTACTAGTGCACGTCAAAGGCAAAGGTCAACTCCATTGCACTCAGACCAAGGAGGGCAGAGCTGTTGGTTCTGTTCAAACTTGAGATGTGAGTCCCTAGGAATATAGCTTTAGAGCCTCTTGAACACACAGGTTGTTTACCTCCAATGACCCAGGTCTCCTGAGAACTTGTCCTGCACTCCCACGTGGGCAGTACCTCCGGAGCGCTGACGTCATCCTCACAGGCATTATCACATTTCTCTTAGGGCAGCTGTGGAGAGCAGGGCAGGCCCTGAGAACAGAGAGACACAGTAACAGGCTCCAAGCAAGCTGATATATTTTATCTTGAAAATGTCCTTTGCCAAAACCAGCTCCTATTCATACACCGTGCCCATTATCTGAAAACCGGGCCACTGGGAGGTAGGTGCAGAGAGGGCGATAGCTATATTGTTTCTTTCCTTTGGCTCTTGGAATGACCTGATGTTGCAGATCCCATGGCACCTTAGAGAAAGGGAGGGGGGGAAGGGAGAGCCGGTCAAGTACAGCACACATCCATGAGAGGCAGTGGTGCCAGGGTTAAGAGCTCAGACTCTGGTCTGTTTTAACAGCTCTGGCAACAAAGGGTCCAGAGGATGAAGGAATTAACCAGCCCCACTTCCCCGATGGCAATGCTGGGGGCACATAGCCCCACGAAAGGGAGCAGGATCTGGGTACTAGGAGAGGACCCTGGCCAGGCTGCCCGCAGACTCTACCTCATGTTGCAAGCCCCCTGGGGGAGAAAGGCAGACCAGTCAGACCTAGGAGGGAGCCTCCTCCCCACACTGAACATTGCACTCTGGCACCTTCAAAGCACCCTGGGAGCCTAGAATAAAAAGAGAACACAGCTGTTAGAGCAGGGACGTCTCACGGGCCCTGACCTAAGCTCTCAGTTGAAAAATACGAGAAAATAAAAAGATCAGCTTACCCCCTGATTTATCCGAGAGGGAAAAAGTAAAAATAAAAAATAAAGCATTGTATTCATTTACTTTCATGTTTCAGAACATAGGAAATACCGGTTAAATTCCACTAGTAATAAATAAAATTCTTCCATTCTATTAGACTCGGTCAAAAAACGAATCTTCAATGGTGGGATTGCAAGTATTAGCAGGTGTACGGGGGACATTTGAGGGAGTTGGTGAGCCCATCCAATGCTCTAGGCTACCTCCATGAGGACCCTTGGCCCCCCAGTTTGGGCTAGAACTGAGGATTGAGCCTTCTGGTTCCTACTCCATGTCAGAGTCTCCCATCCTTTTTCCCAGCCCCTGACCAAAGTCTTGGTGCCTTCTAGACCTTCCAGACCCTCTGGTCCCTCCCAGACCTTAGGTCTCTTCCTAAGACCCAGACTCCTCCGGCCACCCTAAGGTTCTTCCTGCTCAGACCACAGTGGGTCAGCGTGCCCTTGTCCTGCACCCCCTGGCCAGGGTTCACAGGCTCCAGGTGCCACCGGGCTGGCCTCATGCCCTCTGTCCACCTGCCACCTGACTCTCAGAGATGTTTTTTGTCCATAACTATAATAGCATGTGTTAATATGCTTGATAAACACAGATTTTTGGCTTTCTCCATTCTAGATTTAAAAAATAGATTAAAATCTGGGGCGCCTGGGTGGCTCAGTCGGTTAAGCATCCGACTTCAGCTCAGGTCGTGATCTCACGGTTTGTGAGCTCGAACCCTGCATCGGGCTCTGCCCCTGGAGCCTGCTTCAGATTCTGTGTCTCCTTCTCTCTCTGCCCCTTCCCCACTCATGCTCTGTCTCTCTCTCTGTCTCTCTCTCTCTGTCTCTCTCTCTCTCTCTCTCTCAAAAATAAACAAATGTAAAAAAAGTTTTTTAAAAATCTTAAAATCTAAGAAACATTTTATGGAAGTATAACATACACACACAAAGTACACAGATTAAAGTGGGCAACCCACTAAGTTGTCACAAAGTGAGTGTAACCATCATCCAGCCCAAGACATAGAACAGGAAGCCACAGATAAACCCACCGCTAAACATGGTTTTGGAAATCTTGCCACAGGCCAGGTGGAATTGAGTGTCAAGCCCCTGTGCTATGTATTCTCCTACTTCTCATCTGACACGACCTGAAAGGTTTTAAAAATCTTGTACAGTTATGTCTTTTGCAGTGATCTGACTGCACAGAGATCTTGTCTCACAGCAGACTGAAGATTTCAAGAGGGCAGGATCCCAGGTATCTGTTAGGTCCTCTGTAGGTAGAGTTTGAATAATCGAACAAATCTAGCCCTGGGCATGCAAGTGTCCCAAGCCCAAATCAGAGGCCATTAGGCATTATCTGTCCTCTGTAGATGTCACAGGAGGACAATTGACCAGGGTCCCTACTCAGGCACTAGAGCATTATTCCCTTGACCCTACAGAGATAACCCTGGGATGTAGAAAGTAGTAATCCAGTTCATCAATTCATGCAACAAGCATGGGTTAAACATTCTCTTTGGCCCAGGAAAGGCAACATAGGGCAGACACAGTCCCTGCCCTCAGGAAGAAAGCTGAGGCACCCAACATGTCAGGAAGTAGCAAGAAAAAAACCCTCATAGAATTCGAGCCACTGCCTCACCCCTTCTCCAGTCAGGCTACCCCCAGGAAGGGGGTTGGGGTTGGTGACCCAGTCGTAGATAGAAATGTACCTTCACCAGATGTCTTTGCTCTTCTGCAGGCCCTGCTATCCCGGTGGGTGTGGACGTGCAGGTGGAGAGCCTGGATAGCATCTCGGAAGTGGACATGGTACTCAGGGCCCTTGGTGGGGCAGCCTCTGGTGCGGAGTCCTGGGGTTAAGGTTCTGTGAGCACCCGTGGCTGGTGGGGCTGCATGGGTGCAGGCTGTCCCCTGGTTGGTGGAGCAGGGGCCGCAGGAAATAAAACGGGGACTCACTCAGTTGGCTCAAGTGCACTGAAGCCTAGAGCAGAGATTCTCAACTTGATGGGTAAAAGTAACTTGGGGAGTTGGTTAAGTGCACATTCCTGGACCCCACCCTGGACTTCCTGAACGAGAGTTTCTGGGAGTGGGACCCAGCACGTTATATTTTGAACACACTCCTCAAGTGATGTGACTGGTGAGATGAACCACACGTGGAGGAGCACGGGAGGTGGACATTTTCGGACAGAAATTCTGCAGTTTCTGCTCTCCAGTGCCTGCCTTGAGCATCGCTCCCCTATGCATTCCTTGGCAGGGTCCACCGAGGCCAGGTGGTAAGGGAGGGCTCTTTGGAGAAGCCTCGTTTCAGCTAAGACTTGAGGGGTAAGAAGTAGACAGTGAGGGGAGCGCCAGAGCAAGAGCAGGAAAAAGGCCCCTGAGGCAGAAGAAACAGGTTTACAAACATAAACTAAAACAGTGCAGCACAAAAGGAGGAAGAGGTGGGAGTAGAGGAATGGGCAGGTAGGGTGCTCCCTTCCAGCCTAAGATGTATAGGTGTGCTGCAGGACAGCCAGAAGATGTGTAGGTGTGCTGGTAAAGTAGAAGTTTGTGGGCACTAATGCTCTGAGACCACCACCACTAGGTGTCTTTCCATCCTTGCTCCCAGAAGAGGGTGTTGGAGGGCACTTATTTACTTATTTGCACTTATAACTTAGCACTCACATCTTCTGGCTGCGGCAGAAGGGTCAGAGTCTTGGTCTAGGCATCAACTATGCAGGCAAGGAGACACTGTTTGGCAGAATGAGCTTTGAGGATGAAATTATAGCAGATATGCAGCTGTCCAACCCTTCATCCATTCATTCCTATGCCCCCCATTTTTCCATCCCGCAAATATCTATTGAGCGCCTACTCTGTGCCCTGCCAGGCACTGAGTTAGGGCTTAGGGATTCAATGGTGGGCAGGACACACTTCTGCCTTCAAAGATTCTACAAGACCAATGATAGAAACTCTCTTAAACGGTTTCTATCATTGACTGTACAGGTTTCTCCAAGTGTGTGCTAACTTGAAACTGAATGCTTAGCCAATAGGTAAGGAGCCCTGTGTGCACAAGTCGAGGTGAGAGAGAGAAGGACTTTGGGGAAATCCCGCCCTGCTGGCCCCCATGCCAGGCTGTCTGCCTTACAGCTGCGGGTTTCATTTGCAAAGCCTGAAGGATAGGCTGCTCAATTTCCTGGGCTCCAACCTCATGATGCACTATGAACCATTCTCTTTCCTACCATTTCCTAGCAGCACCATTGTTGCGGCCACTGTCCTACAGGGCTGCAGAACTGTCACCTCCAACTCTGGAAGCTGAGTCTGAGGTGTCTGTTACATTGGTTGATGATGAGTTGGCTGTAAGAAAGGAAGGTTTCTGGGGCGCCTGGGTGGCTCAGTCGGTTGAGTGTCCAACTTCGGCTCAGGTAATGATCTCACGATTCATGGGTTCAAGCCCCGTGTCAGGATCTGTACTGACAGCTCAGAGCCTGAAGCCTGCTTCAGAGTCTATGTCTCCTTCTCTCTCTCCCCCTCCCCTGCTCATGCTCTGTCTGCTTCTTCTCTCAACAATAAATAAATGTTAAAAAAAAAAAAAAGAAAGGAAGCTTTCTAAGCATTTCTGTTTGGTGTCATCTTGGGCTTCCATAGGACTTCACCATGACCCTGTACCTGCGGCATTACTGGAAGGATGAGAGGCTGGCTTTTCCCAGCACCAACAACAAGAGCATGACCTTTGATGGCCGGCTGGTAAAGAAGATCTGGGTCCCCGATGTCTTCTTTGTTCATTCCAAAAGGTCATTCACCCATGACACCACCACTGACAACATCATGCTGAGAGTGTTTCCAGATGGGCACGTGCTGTACAGCATGAGGTAAATGCCCATGGGGTCACTGTTTCTTTGTCTAATGCCATTCTACTATGTATGATCAGTCTCTTTGGCCCTGAAGAGTTTATCGCTGTGGTTGGGCCTGTGGGCTATACAGATGGTCCAAGTCTCCTGACGCCTGTTAGAACTTTCTAAAGATGAAATGATCACCCTAGTAGCCAGCGACTTCCCGTCATCTGGGATCTTAAACTCAGGCTAGGAGACTAGTTAGGCTCGAATGAGTTTGGGGAATCAATGCCCTTCTAGATACCTTCCACCCCTGAGAGCCTATGATTCTAGTTTGTTGGTAATAAAGATTAAAAAAGGTAACAATAGGGGTGCCTGGGTGGCTCAATCAGTTATGGGTCAGACAGGGTCAGGTCATGATCTCACAGTCCATGAGTTCCGGCCCCGTGTCGGGCTCTGTGCTGACAGCTGAGAGCCTGGAGCCTGCTTCTGATTTTGTGTCTCCCTCTCTCTCTCTGCCTCTCCCCTGCTCCTGCTCACTCTCTCTCTCTCTCTCTCTCTCTCTCTCTCTCAAAAATAAATAAACATTAAAAAAAAAGGTAACAATAGCTACTGTTTATTGAGTGCTATTGCAGATTGCCTTGTGGACTAATGAGTGTTACACAGGCTTATTCCACATCTTCTTGGCCTGCTTGTATGCTTCACCAGAATTCAATGCTAATAGCCTTGGGGTGGTGGAGGGTGGGGGGAGGGCATAACCACCCAGGCATCCTTGAGGGAGGCAGCCCGCTGGCTGAGGGCAATGCCCAGAGAAGGGTGCAGATGTGGGCCACTGACGGCCAACACCCTCAGTAGCCGGGACCTGGGCCATGTCTTATGGAAGGACAGAACTCTAAAAGTTAGGGTCCTGCAACTTAGATACTGGGATTTCCAAACTGCTGAAGTAGACATGAGGAGGCAGCTGCTCTTGGTCATGCCAATAACTCACTGCATGAGCCAATATGCTCTTTTGGGTTGCCTAGGATTACAGTCACTGCCATGTGCAACATGGACTTCAGCCACTTTCCCCTGGACTCCCAGACCTGTTCTTTGGAGCTGGAAAGCTGTAAGTATCCATATTCTTAATGACAGATCTTTGCCTCTTCCCCTGTCCAATCCTTGTGCCATTTTAGTAACGTGAGACCACATACTGCCTGCCAGTGTTAAGACCTGTTCTCACCGAAGCTGGTGTAGGATTTCCCTGTTGTTTCAGCCTGCGTCAGAATCAAAGGAGTCAAATTAACTTATTTTCCTCTCCCCAAAGATGCATATACAGATGAAGATCTGATGCTGTATTGGAAGAATGGGGATGAATCCCTGAAAACAGATGAGAAGATCTCCCTGTCTCAGTTTCTGATTCAGAAATTTCACACCACTTCCAGACTGGCCTTCTACAGCAGCACTGGTAGCTAATGTTTGCCCTGGTCTAATTCAGATGTGGAAGAAAATACATGAGAATTCTCCAACCTTAAACTTTTCCCTTTCTAATGAAAATGAATTTGCATTATTAAATAACGCATAGTTCTACCAAACATTAGCAGCACTTAAAAGCAGAGTTTTAAAAAGTTGCTGTCATGTCTCTCATGGCCAGAGGCAACCACTCCTAACGAAGTGGAACACACCCTTGCAAACATCCTGCTTTAATTATGTAATTGCACAGTTGTGGGGTCATGCTTTACATGCTGTTCGGTAATCTAGTTTATTTGACTTAATGCTACAGATGATAGCTTTCCGAGGAAATGTATTTATTACTTATATTTCAATCTATAGATTTATTTTTAATGTTTGGTGTAACTCATCCTGGACCCTGGGCTGTGTCTGAAGTGTTGAGAGGATGCACTTGTCAGTCCCTTTCTAATCTCACTGTGAGCTCTTGTGGTAGTTTTCAGAGGGCTGTCATAATAAAGTACCATGGTCTGGGTGCCTGAAACAACTGGAAGGTATTTGCCACAGTTCTGGAGGCCAGAAGTCTGCAGGCCATGCACCTCCCTTAGGCTCTAGGGGAGGAACCTTTCCTTGCCTCTTACTAGTTTCTGGTGGGTGCTGCATTCCTCTGATGTCGGCTTCTGTTATCATATGGCATTCTCCCTGCGTCCCTCTCTGTGTCTTCACATGCTGCTGTTTCTGGGTCTCCCTGTCCACACTTCCCTCTTCTCTGAGGACACCAGTTGTTGGATTATGGCCCACCCTAATCCAGTATGACCTCGTCTCATCTTGATTCCATGTACAAAGACTCTATTTCTTTTTTTTTTTTTTAATTTTTTTTTTCAACGTTTTTATTTATTTTTGGGACAGAGAGAGACAGAGCATGAACAAGGGAGGGGCAGAGAGAGAGGGAGACACAGAATCGGAAACAGGCTCCAGGCTCTGAGCCATCAGCCCAGAGCCTGACGCGGGGCTCGAACTCACGGACTGCAAGATCGTGACCTGGCTGAAGTCGGACGCTTAACTGACTGCGCCACCCAGGCGCCCCCAAAGACTCTATTTCTAAATAAGCTCGCATAGTGGGAGTTAGGACTTGGACATATCCCAATTCAACCCACGATAGCCCTGTGGTAGCTACAGGACCCTAGAGGTCTTCTCACTTAATGACTCTTGGTGTATTGGGAAGCCCAGGCTCTTCTGTGGAAAGCTTTTGTTCTACTTTCTGCCCCCACATGGCCACCATCTCCCTGTTCATCTGCCCCCCACACACCCCTCTGTCCCCAACATCAAACGTGGAGAAAGTTCGAGCCTCAGTCAAGGTTGTGTTAGTGTTTAGACAGCTCAAGCTTTCTTCACTTTATGCCCACAGTGCTTGTCCTCATCCCTTTCTTCCCTTTTCTGTCGATATGTATGTCCACAGAATTTTCTCTTCTCATATCTTCTTGGTAAGTTCAAACCAACTCTCTTTCTAAGACCAATTTTAAGAATGTCTTACATAACTTTTTATTATGTGCCACTGTTTTTTAAAAATATTTTTTCTTTTTTTATTGAGGGACAGAGCGTGTGCATGCACGCACCCTCATGCACAAGTAGGGGAGAGGCAGAGAGAGAAGGAGACAGAGAATCCCAAGCAGGATCTGTGCTGTCAGCGTATGGCCTGATGTAGGGTTCCATCCCACAAACGATGAGATCATGACCTGAGCCAAAATCAAGAGTCAGACACTCAACAGACTGAACCACCCATGCTCCCTTTTATTTCTTTATTTTAGAAAGACAGAGAGAGCATGAGTGGGGGAAAGAGGAAAGAGGGGGAGAGAGAGAGAGAGAGAGAGAGAGAGAGAGAGAGAGAGAATCTTAAGCAGACTCCACGCTCAGCATGGAGCCCAACATGGGATTTGATCCTAGAACCCTGGGATCATGGCCTGAACTGAGATCTGGAGTTGGGAGCCCAAAGGACTGAGCCACCCAAGCACCCCCAGAGTATACATTTTTAAGGATCCTGGTTTCTTCCTAGTGTTTCCAAGGCAACTCTCCCTGATTTTCTTCCAAGGAAAGGATAGTGGAATAGTCCTTAGCAAAATGAGGGCAACTCTCAGCCTTTCCAGAAAAACCCTGTGCAAACCTAAGGAACAATGTGATTTGCTTCATGGGTGCCAATTTAAGTGTGGAAAATCTGACATGACTGGGTAAGCGCTGTGGTATGAATAAAGGATTGGGAGTTTCTGTCATAGTTGAAGATTACTTTCTATTTATCCACTCCACTGAAAGCACCTACCTCATTGAAATAACCCAGGAACTTACACAGTAAACCATGTGCCAAGCTTCTAATGGACCCATCCTATTGTTCCAGCCTTTCCCTATTGATCCACCCCTTCCTTTCCCTGACTCAGTACTAACTTTCCATGCCAGCCAGTTGGGCTTTGTCCCCTTCCTCAGCAGCATTTTTCTGGGTGCAGCCTGAGGTCCTCCTGCATCCAAACCATCAGGGCAGTGTGCTTGACAAACAGATTTCTGGGCCCTCTTGCAAGCTACTGAGTCAGCATCCCAGGCTGGGCTGAGATGGGAGTGGGGTAGGTGTGTGCACACAGTTTCAGTCCACTTTATACATTTATACTGTCCTTGCCACCATCTGTGGTCCCAGTGATTGGGTATCGATTTTGTGGATCATTTGAAGCCTTACCATTTTAGTCCTTGTTTACAACCACTCATCTTGTGATGTATGTGGAGGTTGGCTCAGCTGATAATCTACAACAAAGGGAATAGTGATAAGATCCCAGCTCTGCGGGCTCCTGCCTCTCTGGTATTGGAATCAATAAAATAGAACCAGTCCCCCTGTCTTAGGTTCCTGAGTTGTGAGTCCTCAGGAAATATGGTCCTGGTTTGCAAATAACAAATACCCAACAAGCAGCTAAACATAGATCTCTCTTTCTACCTTTTCCCAAAGTGCTGTGGAGAGAAATTAGGTAACATTGAATAAATAAATGTGTTTATAGGAGGGAGGGCTTTGATTTTAGAAAGGGGATATATTCTATTAAGTCAATGATCATTCACTTTGAACTTTCTGCTGGAGATGAGAGCAATATGGGGGAACCCAGGGAAGGAGTTTGTTTTTGCCTCTCTCACTGAACCTCACGCGCTTCCTCCTGTGTCCCCCAGGCTGGTACAACCGTCTATACATTAACTTCACGTTGCGACGCCACATCTTCTTCTTCTTGCTCCAAACCTATTTCCCTGCCACCCTGATGGTCATGCTGTCCTGGGTGTCCTTCTGGATCGACCGCAGAGCTGTGCCCGCCAGAGTTTCACTGGGTAAAAGCATGTAATAAGGTGTGATAGGGTGGTTATTTTTTCATAACTGATCACTATAAAAAGAAAAAGTAGGGGCGCCTGGGTGGTTCAGTCGGTTGAGCATCCGACTTCAGCTCCGGTCAATATCTCGCAGGTGACGAGTTCAAGCTCTGCGTCGGGCTCTGACAGCTCAGAGCCTGGAGCTGCTTCCGATTCTGTGTCTCCCTCTCTCTCTGCCTCTCCCCCACCCATGCTCTCTCTCTCTGTGTCTCAAAAATAAAGATAGACAGTAAAAAAAAAAAAAATTTTTTTTAAAAGAAAGAAAAAGTAAAATCATTATTCAGAGTTCTTAACTGATTGGCTGCCAGAGCCAAAAGGAGCAGACTTTCCTCCTGCTCCTTGCCCTCACTGTTCCCACACTGCTCTCAGCTTTCTAGACTATTTTATGAAAACCACAGGGAGCTACAACTGCATCAGCTTTGCTCGAGTCATTTCAGAAGGAAAAAGCTTGTCTGGGGAATAGATGTCCACTACCAGCAGTCTTAGAGCTCACTACGTCGATGAATAAGACAATTCTGCAAATGCCAAAAACTTATTTTGTAAATACAAGAATTTTGTTTGCTGGCCTTGTTTGCATAGAGTGAGAGTTTGAAAGCAGGGCCTGTATCAGGAGACTTGGGGGGAAGGAAAGGGCTGTATGCCCTGGAGTTGTGGTTTTAGTCCTTGCAGACCCTAAATTCCAGAGTGAACCGTAACAGCTCATCGTTGTCAATCTGGACAAAATCAGGCTGGGCTCCCAGAAATGTGAGGGTTTAACCTGCAAGGCACAGGGAGCAAGAAACTAGCATGCAGGCTTCCGGGAATTTCCACAGTCTTCAGAGACTTAACATGGCCCAGAGAGAGAATGAGGCCATTCCTTGTGGTGTGGGAAGTTTCCTTTAGTGGTGTCCTTTACTCACTGTTTCAAATTCCACATCTGGATGGGTCCTCCGTGAAGCCCTGCTGATGCGGTCAGCCATATCGCAGAGACCCAGTCCCCCAAGGGGCGTAGAATGAAAGAGGACCAGCAGTGAGCTGGCCAGGAGGGGGCCTGCCTGCTGCCTGTGGGGCAGATCCTCAGCATGGATGTTTCCATGCCCCGGGGGTTTCTCGTTAGATTTAAGAGATGGAGAATATAACACGGTGACTCAGTGGACTGTGGGAGCAGTTCTGTACCCTTGTTGGCGGCTGAACTAGAGCTGGATGTTGCAGGTATCACCACCGTGCTGACCATGTCCACCATCATCACGGGCGTGAACGCCTCCATGCCCCGCGTGTCCTACATCAAGGCGGTGGACATCTACCTCTGGGTCAGCTTTGTGTTCGTGTTCCTCTCGGTGCTGGAGTATGCAGCTGTCAACTACCTGACCACGGTGCAGGAGCGGAAGGAGCGGAAGCTCCGGGAAAAGGCGAGACAAGTTTCATTCACTTCCTGTCCTAGCTCAAGCTACTGGTTGGATGAGAATGGCAGGAAGGAGGGTTGTGTGTAGAAAAGGGTGATGTTTATGCAAAAGGAGGGAGATCTATTTTAGAGTAGGTTCTAGCTTCTACCACAAAGGATCCCAGACAGCAGAAAGTCTTTGGATCAAGACTAGGAACAGGAAGACTTGGATCCTTAGGTCCAACTCTGCTACTTATACTGGGCTTCCGTTTCCTCATCTGTAAAAATGGTATAGCTGAACCCTCACCTCGCCTTCCTCCCAGGGTTATTGTAAAGATCTCATGAAGTAATGTATATAAAAATTATTTTGAAGCTGTGGGGTTCTAGAGTATCTAGTATAGTATAGTATCTAAAGTGTCACTGTTACTATTGAACATGTTTAGGGAAGGTGCCTCCATGTCCTATGACCAGACAAGGAGAGTTCTAGAGTTGAACATTCCTGTGTTTATCTGCGCTCTCACCCAGTGAAAATTCAGCCACATACACCTTTAGCCTTTAGACTCACTGGAAATACTATGCTATATACACTGCACTGCAGTATATTAACCCGTAGCATGAGATACAGTGGAAATGAGGAATTCGGGCAATGTGCATAGGCCTTTGGCACAGGGAGGGAAAGTCAATTCCTTTCGTATTCAGAGTCTCATTAATCGCAGTAAGAAATAAAATGTCAACTTGTTAACCAAATCATTGCTCATCATCGCGCCAATCGAAATGGGCATTCTCCTAAAAGGTATAAAGATCAGGGGATATGAAAATCCCACATTTATGCACATCTAGGTGGCTAATAGCTCCTTAACATAAGGGACTTTTAAATTTTAGGAAAAGAGGATGTGTTACCTTTTCAAAAATAGTCTTTCAATGCCCACATCATACGTGTTAAATATTTCTACACTGCCTCCAAATAGGCTAAATTGTTTAAGAATTTATTTTTAAAATTCTATTCAAACCTTTTCTACTTTAGCATTTGAGTGGTATGCACTCAGATTTTCAATAATCTGCTCATCGGTCATTGTCAAATGATTTTGGATTATATTTAAACATTTTTGATTTATAGTCAAATGAACTTTCCCATATAGAGCTGTTGAAAAAAATAACAAGCCTTCACCTGACAAATATGGGCTCATGAATTATTGAATGGTGCCAGCTAGAAGCCCACTCTTTACTGACTCAAATTTTGGAAAGAAGTGAAACCATTTCCTTCCTTAAAAAAGGCATTGCAGGGGCGTCTAATGGGCTGAGTTGGTAGAGCATGTGACTCTCCATCTGAAGGTTGTGAAGTCAAGCCCCACACTGGGCATGGAACCTACTTAAAAAATAAAATAAAATAATAAAAATGCATTGAAGGCACCATAACCTTTTATGCTTTAGAATAAAGACACTCTCCTACCTAGTCATCTTTTGATTCATGCACAAAGAGGTGGAGACCCACAACTGGAATGAGAATGTGCAGGTTTAAAGTTTTGACTCTGACTCTAGCTATGTAATTTCAGGAGAACTATATAGCCTCTCTGGGTCTTGGCCTCTCTGCAGTTGAGAGCATGTGAACTCAATCAGTGATTCTGGACCCCGGCTGCACAGTAGAATCACCTGGGGAGCTTCGAATTAATTCATTTAGAGTGGAGCCTGGGTGTGGCCATTTTAAAGAGCTCCTGGATGATTCTAATATGCAGCCAGGGCGGAGAGTCATTGGACTGAGTGATCTCTGGAGATCCTTCTAGTTCTGCCTTTCTGTGGTTCTGAGTAGCCAGAGGGCTTTGCTCTCGGCCCAGGCCACCTCCTCTGCACCTCCACAGGGTCTAAACATGCCTGCCACCTCTCTTGTGTTTGCTGCCTGCAGTTCCCCTGCACGTGTGGAATGCTTCCCTCAAGAACCATGATGCTGGATGGAAGCTACACTGAGTCTGAGGCCAACAGCCTGGCTGGGTACCCACGAAGCCATATTCTGACAGAAGAAGAAAGACAAGACAAAATAGTGGTCCATCTGGCTGTGAGCAATGAATCCAACTCCTCTAGGAAGAAGGGGCTTCTGAAGGGCCAGATGGGTCTTCGCATCTTCCAGAACACCCATGCCATTGACAAGTACTCCAGGTTGATATTTCCTGCCTCCTACATATTTTTCAACTTAATTTATTGGTCAGTGTTTTCCTAGAAGCCCTGAGACTATGCTTGGGAAAGGACATAGACATCTATGGGGCCTGGCCAGCCGTCTGCACATGGACCTGCTGACCACTCTTCCCTCACCAGACGGAGCAGCTGTCCCTGGACCACCAGATCCTGGACCACGATGGCAGTACCCCCTCTCAGAGGAGCCCAGGAGCCCTTTCCCTGACCTCATGGGTTTGCTCCTCATTAATGGTGTGTTCTGTGTCCTATTTCATGCCTCATTGGGACTGTCTTCTTCTGTTCTTGTGTGTAAACAAGAGCACAAGAGGCCCCCCCCCCCCTATAAAAATGACTCAAATGCCTCCTAGATATTCTGATACCCTAAGGAAGCCCAGGATTCAGTTGTGAAGGGACAAGGAAGAATAAAGGGCAAGCTTAGGGGCTTTATGGATAAGAGACAGGAAATAGGATTCAAAATAGGAATTAAAAAATATGTAAACCCGTACAACTAGATTAAGTGCCTACCTAGGAAGGAAAAAAAAAAAAAAAGCTCAGATCCCTGATTGGAAATGATTTGACCTGTGTGAGTCTGGCAACTCACAGGATTTTGCAATCCATTCAATCATTTGTTAAATATTGAGCCCCCACCTTGTGCCAGGTACTGTGAAAACGAATAGAAGTCTCTTTTCTCAGAGAACTTCTCTAAGCTTGCAGTCATTCTACATATGGCAGAGGGTACTTCTGCCCTTCTTTTTCTCCCAGCCCCCACTTAGCCCATGGATCTGTTCTGTTTGCTGGTGCTTTTACTTCTATGTCTGTCTAGAAAAGCACTTTCTGTCTCCTGTGAGGCCCTCCTAAGGCCAGCTTAATACTTCTTTCTTGGAATCTCCATTCAGGGCAAGTATAGTATTGGGGAGAAGGCCAGGGATTTGAGAATGGGTGATAACAGAACTTGGTCTTGGAGAGGAAGGAGCCATGAGTCTGCTGTGGAAATGTGTTCCACATGCCATCCTACCTCCCTTACTGGGCTTCTCCCCCAGCAGACAGATGACCTCAACAATTCCTGTGTCCACCCCTGCCCCCACCCCAAGGGTGGGCAGAACTGCCCCTGCACCCTGGAATGATTTCTCCTTTCCACAAGGAATTGACTTTCCTCTAATGTGGCTAAGCTCAAATTAGGAAAGCAATATGATTTATTGAAGCTATAGTAAGTTGTGAATGACCATTCCTCTTAATCCTATTTTAAGAGTTTTCTAGTTAACTCAAGTGAACCTCTAATTAGCAGTATTTATGGAAATATAAAGGATATGATTTTGAGAAGGGGGCCTTTTCTTTAAATCACAGCACTTGGAATCAGAGGGCTGATCTAGGGAGTAGGGAGGGAATGCCCAGCTCAGATTTCTTGCTTAATAAAAGAAGTTGTTCTGCTCTGTCCCCTACCTGCTGCCCCTTCTACCTTCCTGCTCAGGGTCTGAGCATCTAGTCCTTTGGTCACAAGTATACAAATGGTACAGGAAGAGAGTATAACCCTGCCTTAAATCAAGTGAGCTCTGGCCTGTGGAGTCTGCTTTGCAGCTCCTGACTTCCAGGGGCAGAGCTTTTTAGTTCCTGAAGATTAGAGCACAGGTAGGTACCAGAGCCTCCTGAAGTTTCAAGTCAAGGGCCCGTACATCCCTGATCTGCTCACTTCTCCCGCACCACAACCGCCATACAGTTGCCCTATGCATCTCCGCTTCTCTGGTCCTTCCTTTCGTCAGTTACCCACCCATTTCCTCTGTTTCCATACCCATTCCTGTGTGATCCTGGTCCCAGACACCCCTTTGCTTCGCCACTCCACTGTCCCTGTTGAGACCCAGACTCACCATCTCTGGCCACCAAGCCTACCAGTCCAGAGGCTGTGTGATCAGGACTGGGATTTGAGGAGTTAAACTCTCAACAGGACAGCCTCCAGGCAATAATATGGCATAGATTACCTTGGGCAACTGCGAGTTTGGGAGGTTCCCAAGACCACTCTCAGGTTTAATAATTCACTGGAAGGACTTTCAGAACTCAGAGGAACCATTATACTCACAGTTATGCTTGGATGTGGCAAAAGGATACAGATTAAAATCAGTGAAGGAAAGCAGCATTTAGGGCAGGGAGCAGGAGAGACCAGGCACAATTTTTAACTATTCTCTGTCAGTGAAATCATGCAGTTAGTGCTTATTTCTCTCAGCAATGATGTTTGACAATATGTACCAAGTATTGCCAACCAAGAAAATGTACCCAAGTCCATCAAGGTGTGCAGAGTTTTTATTAGGGGCTGGCCAATGTAGATACAGCTAACTGCCCACCTGGCTGACCTTAGTCTCGAACCTTTTCAGAGGTTGAGCTGACAACTCTTATCCTTAGGCCTCCATCATAAATCACACTGTTAGTATAGACTATCTGCCTTGACCCAAGGCTCCAAGGTAAAGACTCTCCTATTGGGCAGTATATCCCAAGGGCTTAGAAATTACCTCCAAGGAGCTGAGGCTGACCCAAACCCTTTCTTTTGTCAAGGCTAATCCTTTACTGCACAGCAATCTTTGTAAATTACTTATTGTTAATGCTGATCGTTGGGTTGCTATTATAGATTCATGCAACGAACATTTTAAACATGCCTTGCACTGGGATGTTCAAATTAAGAACAAGTGTTAGTTGCAGCTGTCAGAGAGGGTATACATATATAGAGGACAGTGTACACAAATATCTACAAGTTAAAAAGTGTTAAGTGCTACAGTAGTGGTTCAAAGTGTAATGGGAGGGAGTGCAGAGGAAGGAGAGAATGATTTCTACTGGGAACACTGGATCTCATGGACAAAACACCCCTGAGCTGCCCCTTGAAGGTTGGAGATTTGGAGATGAACATGCTAGACGCACATCGCACATGTAGAAAAGTACGTACTGGATCTGTGCCGTCCAATATGGTAGCCACTAGCCATGTAGCTATTTAAATTTAAGTTAAATTAAAAGTACGGTTCTTGCCACTGCACTAGGCACATTTTCCAAGTGCTCTTCTCAATTGCCGCACGTGGATAGTGCAGACCTAGAGAATGTTTCCGCAATCACAGAAAGTCCTGTTAGATAGTGCTGCTGTGGATGAAGGGGTCAGCCTGAGCAGGGGCATGAGAGCGGCAGGAAAGTCTAGGGCTGCACAGTGTAAGGTTTGTGGGACAAGTCATCTGTTTTTGCTGGGTCCTAGGCTATGGGAAGAGGAGGTGAAAGACCAGCACTTTCCACAACACTAGGGTCATGGCAGGCTTCCCCCATGCCAGTGCCAACAAGGACAGCGCCCCCTCCCTGGAGTTGTCTGGCCCAGAACCACTGGGTTTCCTAGCCTCATGGACAGATAAAAGATGAAACTATGAAAAACAAGGATTGTGGGATGATACAGGGCATCTGGACTTGTTTAGAAATTTTTAGTCTCTGTAGATTCTGGTAGGCCACAGTGCTACTCAAAGAATAATTATGTTGTCATTAAATAGATTGCTGTAGTTGTCTTATTTAATTCCAATACTGCTCTGCTTCTATGTTGTCTTCATAAATTGAGGCTCATATAACATGGTAGCCTGTTCACACTCAAAAAAATAAAGATGTATTTTAACTAGCTTACATATTTAACTGGAGTTAATAGTTAATAGTATGATGTTTACAATCATAAATAGCATTTTATCATGTAGAATCATAATATAATGACACCACTGTATTTAACACTGCCTTACTGCAGTGTAACACAGTCTGACTCTACTTAAGAAAAGTAGAGAATTAAAAGGAGGTAAAGAAGAGACAATAGGAGGGGTGTCTGGGTGACTCAGTTGATTAAACATCTGACTTTGGCTCAGGTCATGATCTCCTGGTTCACAAGTTCGAGCCCAGCGTCAGGCTCTGTGCTGCAAGCTTGGAGCCTGGAGCCTGCTTTGGATTCTGTGTCTCCCCCTCTCACTGCCCCTCCCCGCTTGTGCTCTGTCTCTCTCTCTCTCAAAAGTAAATAAACATTAACAAAAAAAAAGAAGAGACCATAGTAGGAGTAGAAAACAGGAACTAAGGAAATGTTGAGGACATGGAATGATTCACTCTAGAGGCAGGAAGACAGCAGTAAACATGATTGTTATCAGGGATGCTTGAATGATACTTTATTTCACTGACTCTAAGGCACCATTGATGTAAGATGCACCCGTATTTTATGTACCACCAAGAAAGAAAAAAATGCTATGAATTAAATTACAGCATGCTAGTGATAATGAGTCCTGATTTTGCCAATATTAAATTGTGAAAAAATATGCATGTTGGATAAATGAAATAGGTATTATACAAAAGCTGGTGATTGGACATACTTCTTTGACACCACAGAACCAACATTTATTATGCACTTGTCCTCAGGGGCTTGTGCCTGGGTGGGGGAATGGGTGATGGCAGATACAGAAATAAATGGGAAACACCTTTCAGTGATTAAGAAGTTTACATTGCAGTGGATGTGTTTCAATTTTTTTTTTAACATTTATTTATTTTTGAGACAGAGAGAGACAGAGCATGAACAGGGGAGGGGCAGAGAGAGAGGGAGACACAGAATCTGAAACGGGCTCCAGTCTCTGAGCTGTCAGCACAGAGCCCGATGCGGGGCTAGAACCCATGGAGTGTGAGATCATGACCTGAGCCGAAGTTGGACGCTTAACCGACCAAGCCACCCAGGCACCCCAGCAGTGGATGTGTTTCAAAGGAGAGAGAGAGATCATAGAATTTGAGGAATAAATGCTATTTGTGGTAAATTCTGAGCAATGGGTAGATATAATTTCAACTGGTAGAAAGGGAGAGTGGGGATGGTAACATGGCAGAAGGAAAGCTGAGGTGTGTTCAGGAGACAGTGGGCAGATACCCTACCAAATGTACAAAAGTCTCAGGTTCCCATCTTCCTAGTTCCATGACCCTGATATCAAGAGTCCTTTTAGGTTCATTCTGCTTAGAATAAACCTGGGGAAGAGATTTGTCTGGTCTGGTCTGGGCCACACATGTTGAAGATGATCAGAGCTCTGTGTTAGAAACTTAGAAGGTTTAGAAAATTTAGAAAGTTAGAACTCTTCAAAGACATTTTGATTTGGTTCAGTATTTTTGTAAACATCTGCAGAAGGGAGACCAGGAATTCAAAAAATGGAAAGCTGCGTAGTCCGAGGGAACCGATGAGGGGGAAAAATAACAATAAGTATAGTGGAGAAAGTTCACATTAAGTTCAGTTATATGTGAGAGCCACAGCCTGTGTGCTGACATTAACAGAGACTGGGAAGCCAGGGGAAAGAGCTATTCCCTGTGGAGGGTGAGGAGTTTGGTCCTGGCAGACAAGTGGAGATGTGAATGAAAGTTATAAACATTGGTCTGGGGCTGGAGGGAGGTAAGGCTCCCTCTTAGATGCTCAATGAAGCTCAAAGCTCAGTGAAGCTATCAGAGTGGGTGGAGCTCCAGGAGCAAAGCAGAAGAGAAGAAGTCTGCAGACAGGAGTTTAGGAGTTTATTTTTAGGTGGGAAGAGAAGGACTGATCAGAGAAGTAGGAGACCCAGAAGACTGTTGTGCCTTAGAAACTGGAAGAAGGGAGACTCTCAAACGGAGGAGGGTACAGCTGGGGGCAAATGCTAACCATAAAAATAGAGAAGGATAAACACTGTGATCAGACATAGCAAGATGGAGGCCAAAGGCTTGGTGGGATCAAGCACACAGGGAGATGTTAAAGAAGAGGGACCTAACTATAAGTGATTTAGGGAGGTAGAAGGGAAAAGGCTCAGAGAATTACTGCTATCTATTATGGAAAGAATATTTTAGACTCTTGTTTTCTTGGAGGATTTAAACATAACACAGTGGCATACCTGGCCTGAATGAGGATTGCGATCTCAGTGGTTGTTTTCCCAAATTATTATATTGGAATTTAGGGGACCAGTCTGAAAACAGTGTTTATAACCTAGTTGCCAGGTCTGTGGACCAGCAACAGTCTTGAGGACTTGTGCCATCCTCTGTTCCCACGTGCATGGGGTGGGTACCACCGGAGACAGTGTGGCCACTGCTTCAGCCATCAGGGAAGATAGAACAGATGTTAAACAACCTCATTATGTAAAGGGCCAGGTATTGAGTGCATTCTCTTGTGTTTGGCACTGTGGCGAGAGTGGATATATGGTTCCCAATTCAATTCTCACATAAGCCCCGCTGAGGTGGGAAGGATTGCCCCTACCACATACCCACCAAAGCGTGCTGTCTTCCATAATTGTGTTCAACACATTTAGGTAGGTGGACTTCGTGAAGCAATTATTATTTCCCATAGTATTTTCAGGAAAAAGGGCAATTTATTCCCTTACTTAGATGGGCAGAAATGAGGTTGGAGGGGCGCCTGGGTGGCGCAGTTGGTTAAGCGTCCGACTTCAGCCAGGTCACGATCTCGCGGTCCGTGAGTTCGAGCCCCGCGTCGGGCTCTGGGCTGATGGCTCAGAGCCTGGAGCCTGTTTCCGATTCTGTGTCTCCCTCTCTCTCTGCCCCTCCCCCGTTCATGCTCTGTCTCTCTCTGTCCCAAAAATAAATAAACGTTGAAAAAAAAATTAAAAAAAAAAAAAAAGAAATGAGGTTGGAAAGAGTAGAAAGAAAAGAAAACCCAAGCTGGTCTGGGTTGTGCTGAGACATGTGGGCATGGAGTCACCCCTACACCCAGGTAGAAACTTGGAGTCAACTAGGACACGTGGCTAGCTCTTGAGGCTGGAAGCTGGCCTGTGGGACCCACAGCTATTCAGGGCGGCCAGGGCAAAGCAGTATGGGTTTCCATCACTTACGCTGTTATAGGGAAGGAAAGTTTTCCTCGACCCTCTTAGAGTCCCTTGCTGAGTCTGCAAGTGAAACTGAAAAAGACAGAAAGACAGATTAATAGGAGAAAAGCATACATATTTATCTAATGTAAGTCTCATGTGACACCGAGGATTTGTAAAGAAATGAAGACCGAAAGAAATGGTTAAACCTGAGTGTTTTTGTGCTAGATTTGATGAAGTGTGAAGCGTCATGGGAAGATACGATAGGACAAAAGGTATGAGGTAAGTGTAGTAAATGGGGGTGGGGGGATTTAGCAAGCCTTGTTTCTTCAGATTCCTTCCTGTGTCCCTTCATCTTTGGAGATAAGGGTGCTCCTTTCCTGTGGGTGTGGAAAAGGCAGCTGTCACATAAAGGTTATGACTTGCTTCAGGGGACGGTCAGAAAGTCCTTCCTGCACAAGCCGTTTCTCAAATTCCTTACTCTTGAAATAGTCAATAAGTTATAGTTTGGGGGTTGCATGTCCCGTTTAAATGGTACAGACCAGCACGATTCATAACCCCACCACCATAGACCTCTTCCTTTTTCCTTTCTTGCAAAAGAACAGACAGCTGTGCTTGTGGGATTAACACTGGATTGGAAGCAGCTGATGCCCCCACCCCCACGCAGTCACTAGGAAATGTGGCAGGAGTTAAAATGGTTCCCACAAGGAAGGCTGCGTGCCCAACCCATCTGAGGGTGAACGTGCTGGCCGGTTTGCACAGAGACCCAAATCCCGTGCCAGGAGGCTGCATTGTCCCAGCCTGTCCCACCCCCGGAGTCACCAGTGAGCATCTGCACGGGTAGTATAAAAACATTCGCCATTAGCAGATTGGATAAAGCACTCAATCCTCACCCTCAGACCTTCAGATGTCATTACGAAATGACATTTGGGTCAGCCATTGAGAACATTAGGTTTGGGATTTATTTTAAAAGAGAAATTGAAAGATAAACCTCGGCTATAGTAAACCATTGTTTAATCTAAACCGACCAGGTTTGTGGTGGCAAAGCTCTTCTCCACCCTGTCCATTTAGCCCAAGGCATCCCCGATTCTACAGTGCACATGAGTAAACTGGGGGGCTTGTTAACATGCACACTTACATCCAGTAGGTGTGGGAGGGGACCCAGGATCTGCACTCCCAGCAAGCACCTGGGAGATGTTCCAGCTGCTGGTGTGCAGACCACGCTTCAAGTGGCAAGGCCTTAGAGACCCCTGCTCATCATTTAAAGTTGAGCTTAAATGTCACCTCCTCTCTGTTGATTTCCTGACATCCTCTTCCTTCCCAAAGCAGAATTTATTACTACCTTACTGGCATCCTCCAAGCATTTTATGCATTTGAGCATTAAGAAATTTCCTTTATGTTGTGATTATCCTCCTTAATCCATGCTTTCCTAGCTCTGGCTAATGGTAGTCACCTGGGGAGTTTAAAAAAAAGAAATCTCAGTGCCCAAGTCCCACTACCCCAAGAGTTTCTGATTTTATTATGGTCCCCACTCTTGTAGCCAGGGCAGAGGGGTATCAGAGCACCTGGCTCCGGGGGTCCCACACAGACCAGGCTCCGCCACTTGTCACCGACAAAACCCAAAGGCAGAGAAATGAGTGGTGGTGAAGAAGAAAGGAGTTTATTTCAGTGAGGCCAACACTGAGAAGACAGCAGACTAGAGTCTCAAAGACTGTCTCCAAAGTGCTGAAAATACTTCCAGGTTTAGGTGAGAAAATGTGGGACAAAGGTTGGTGGGAAAGTGCAGGAGGGCAGCGAAGATCAAATTGCACATTGTCCTGGAGTCAGTCGGAGTGGAGTCTTGCTGGCTCAGGGCGGTGCTTGTTGCCTCAGGGGGTAGTTTCAGTTCCCATCAGAGGATGCTCTGCCTGCAGGGTCTTTTGCCTGAGTTAAGAGATAAGCTGGAAAGAAGAACTTAATCAATTAGAAAATACAGACCAAGGTCAGAATGGAGGTAGTTGAAGTCCTCTTTCACTCTCTGTCTCTCTTTTAAATAACACTGATGCTTTTTTTGAAGACTGATACTAAAATCTGAAATAAATTTCTTTGGGAGAGTATTGTCTCGACTTGGTTTGCATGGTTTGCAAACTGTGTTCCCCGGGACCCAGTGGGTTCTCTGGGGGTGCTTCAGGGACTACTCCAGGGGTGAGAGATGGGAGAATAGGAATGAGCAGAGGGTGTGGGGACAAGGCAATGGACCTAGCCAGAGTGGGGGAACAGTAAGGAAGGAACAGAAGCTCATCCTTCCTCTTTTCCCAACAATTTTTTCATCCTGCTCTTGGGCAAAGCAACCAACACAACAAAGAAGACAGCCTACTGTAAGCAAGTGCCCAGTGCTTTCATCTTTCCAAGAACCCCATGAAGTAGGGTTCACAGAGGAGATAAGAGGTAAATACGTCAAGTTACAGGGCCAGGACTGCAACAGAACTTCTGACCCCAAGTCCTTTCACTTGGCGTGGTTCCCTGCACGAAAGCTGTGGAGTCTGAGACACACAGGCCCCCAGGGAAGCCTCAGTCTTCTCCCATCGGCACTGCTCGGATCAATCCCGAAGGTGCCTGGCTTGTTGGTGGCACAGGTGGAAGGGAGGTTAGAGGTGCGAGGGGCAAGTAGGCACCAACCACCCACAGAACTTTAGGTTTCTGCACTGACATCATATCTGCCCAAACTATTTGGAAAAAGCTCCCAGCCCTGGGTCCTGGTCTTCTGGCCTCCAACCTTCACGCTTCACCCACTTCTTCCAGTCCCCATCACCTCTCCTCTTCCCTAAGAGAGCACCACTGCTCAGCCTCCGGGAGGAAGCTGGCAGCTGTTGGCACGAGGGCCCCATTTCTCCCCTGATGTCTGCTCTGCCATTGTAGGGTTGTAGAGTTGAACATGGCCACAGACCTTTTTCATTCCTCCTATGAGCGGAAAGAGTGCGTGTAGGTGAAAGCTGCAGCAGAAGATGCCATGACAGATGTAATGAGTCCTAGAATGTAAGCTCCACAGGACAGGGATTTCCATCTATATTCTTAATTGCTGTCTCTCAAGGCATAACAGTGTTTGGCACATGGTGGATGCCCAGTAAATATGGAAGGAACGAATGAAGTACCCACTATGTGCTAGACACTGTGCCAGGGGCTTTACTTACACTATGCCATTTCCTGTTAGCTACTGAAATATCCTACTCGTGTTCAGTGTGGAGGCGGGAGGCTGGAGATTCCGTGAATGCATTTTGCTAAGCATCTGACATTGAGCAATGTACTTAATCTCTCTGAGCTTTAGTTTCTCCATCTGGGGGGAAAAAAGATGGTAATTCTGACGTCTTAGGGTGGATGTGAGGAGTGAGTTAACCTGTCTGAAGCACTCAGCCCAGTGCCTGGCCCAGGAAAAATACAATGTAGGCAAAGGAGAGGAGTCTACCTTACCACCCTACCACCCTAAAATGCCCCACCGCCCAAAATATCAGTTCCATCTGTGATTGCAGTCACTTTTTTTTAAAACATTTATTTATTTTCAAGAGACACAGAGCATGAGCGGGGCAGGGGCAGAGAGAGAGTGAGACACAGAATCCAAAGAAGGCTCCAGGCTCTGAGCTGTCAGCACAGAGCCCGACGTGGGGCTCGAACACACAAACCATGAGATCATGACCTGAGCCAAAGTTGGACGCTTAACTGACTGAGCCACCCTGGTGCCCCTGTGATTGCAGTCACTTCTTTTTTTCTTTTTTAATTTTTTTTCAATGTTTATTTATTTTTGAGAGATAGAGAAACAGAGCACGAGTGGGGGAGGGGCAGAGAGAGAGGGAGACACAGAATCCGAAGCAGGCTCCAGTCTCTGAGCTGTCAGCACAGAGTCTGATGCGGGGCTCAAACCCATGAACCATGAGATCATGACCTGAACCGAAGTTGGATGCTGAACCAACTGAGCCACCCAGGTGCCCCTGCAGTCATTTCTAAAACAACAAACATTTTAATACTAACCCTGATCACAGAGTATATAAAATTCTTCGCAAGAGAACCCGGTTTACATTTCAGCCAGCCATTTTCATCAAAAGGATAGATGAAAACTTTGTCATGGATCAGTTCGTGGTTTGGGGGACCACTTTCCTTTTTTGAAATGTTTATTTATTTTTGGGAGAGAGAGCATGTAGGGGGAGGGGCAGAGAGAGAGGGGGACAGAGAATCTGAAGCAGCCTCTGTGCTGATAGCAGTGAGTCCCATGTGGGGCGTGAGCCCTTGACATGGAGCCGAAGTCGGGCGCTCAACTGACTGAGCCACCCACCCAGGCACCCTTTCTGTGAGGAGGATTCATTCTTCATTTTGCAGGTGAGAAAACAGACCCAGGGAGGTTGAGTAACTTGCATACTGGCAGACAGCTAATTTTCAAAGGAAAAATGCTTACCCAGATACTCTCTTCTGCCAGTTACAGAATTTAGTTAATACTCCTCAAATGACATGAATTGGTAACAGCATGTGACTCGGGTTAAGACTTCTCCCTTTGTCTGGAGATTCCATCTTCTCAGGCCTGTGACCCACTGGGACACCTACAAATGCCCAGACTTTGGTACTTCGTGTGTTTTTTCTGAAGTTGGAAGATGACATGGGTCACCTCTCAGGATTCTTCACTCAGTCATGCTTTTCATTGAGTTTCCTAGAACATATCTCTGGCCTCAGGAAAACTCCTTTGAAAAAATTGGCTTGGTGTCATTGAATACTATCCAGGTTTATGCATTTGCTTTTAGTGACTTGCTGAATGTCACCTACACCAGTTTCAGTTAGATTCAGCTACATGTAAAGAACATGGCATTAAAAAGAAAGAAGCCCACAAGGGGCAGTCCAGAATGCTCTAGTAGCTCTGTTCCATGTAGTCTCATGAAAACTCAGGCTGTTTCCTGCTCACTGCTTGCTCCCCTTAGAGTGTGGCCCTTGACCTCATGGTCCAAGATGGTGCTAGGAATCCTAGCGATCTTTCTGCAATTGAGGAGGCAGGATGTATGCAAGGGGAGGAAGAAGGAAAAATGAAACATGCCAGCTATCTTTCAAGGAAAGTTCCAGGGGGCTGTTGCACACTTCCCCATTGGCCAGAACTTGGTCTTATGGCCGCATATAGCTGCAAAGAATGCTGGGAAATGTATTTGCTTGGAATAGACATATACCTAGGTAAAAATAGGGTATTCTAGAAGAAAAGGAAAAATACATAGTGTAGGAAAGAGCAGTTCCTGCCATACCACCCAAGAACACAGCCACTTGTTTCCATGAAGCCCCAGCTGAGAACAGTTAGGAAGGTCATAAGAAAAGACAAAATGTTCAGTCATTGCCTCCTCCCTTCCTCTCACCCAGATACCTTCTTGTTCCTATTCTCAAGTGTGAAGCAGGGCAGAGATACATGGGTCTTTCTAAAGCATTGTGTTGATGCCAGGAGCTTCTGTTACTACTGAGCTCAGAGACTTGGAATGTTTCTATGCCCAGAAATAGGACCTGGGAACTGAGTCCCTGCCATCGTTTATTTTGAAAGAGGGCAGGAGTTTTATTTCCTCCAACTCTGCCAATTTTAGGGACAAGCAAATGGGGTTAGCAAATCTGAGGCCATTCTCCTTGGGATAGACTGTGAGGGCCTAAAGCCCGTACCCTCACTAACTGTTCCACCTGTTTGCGTGACTGTTGTCTCCAGGGGCTGAGCTGGTCTGTCCCCCTCACACTCTAAGGGGCCTCGAATACTAGAATCAAGAGAACAGAACACCCTCCAAGGTGATTATCAGTCTGAGATTGTTTTCCCAGGAATAATGAAGGGTTCGCCCTGAGTCACCCCCCACCCCATCCTCTTTATTAACAGTAGTACATTGTTTTGAGATCTCCTGCTGGCTTGAAGGATGTAAATGTGACACAGAGGAGAGCTTCTTCTGAGTTTGAATAACTTTAGAAATTGAGTCGATCAGCAAATATGATATAAGTATATTAACAATAAGAGGGGCACCTGAGTGGCTCAGTTGGTTAAGCATCCGACTTCGGCTCAGGTCATGGTCATGAGTTTGAGCCCTGCGTGTGGCTCTGTGCTGACAGCTCAGAGCCTGGAGCCTGCTTCAGATTCTGTGTCTCTCTCTTTGCCCTTTCCCTGCTCCTGCTCTCTCTCTCTCTCTCTCTCTCAAAAATAAATAAACATTTAAAAAGTAATAATAAGAAAAATACCAGAGTGAGGTAAGTAGTTGGAGTCTATTGTTCTGGAGCTTCTTTCTTAATAAACGAAACAAGACTACATTTAAAACAATATATTGTGAATAACAATGTGTTAGTTAATGCGTTAGTAATTTGGACCATTTGTGTGCCTGTGATTCAAGTTACTGCCTACCTTAAGGTCATAATATCCAAGATCAAAGCCATCTTTCATTTTCTATAATCCTCTTCTGTTCTTGTCTACTTCATGTTAATCAATAGTCCACATGAATATGGGTATCTACATGGTTGGCATGTCTAGTCATATCTGTATTTCTGGAAAAGCTACCTTTTAATAAACTATTACTGTGTAAACTACCTACAGCTGACAGCTTTTATTGACGTATGTTTTACATGCAATGAAATGCGCAGATCTTAATTAAGTGTATCGTTTAGTGAGTTTCAGCAAGTGTGTATACCCAGTAACCCACCTTCCTATCAAGAGACAGAACCTTTCTGACAAATCCTATGCCTTATTTCCAGTCAGTCCTTATGTCCACCTCCCCCTAACCTCACAACCACTGCTGTGGGTTCTATCACCACTAGATTTGTGTTGTCATTTCTCACACTTCATATACATGGAGTCATAAGGTATGTACTCTTTTGTGTCTGGCTTTTTTCATTCAACATCCATTTCTGAGTTTCATTCATGTTGTTGCAAGTATCTGTAGTTCATTCCTATTTGCTGCTGAGTAGTATCCCGTTGTATGAATAAAGCATGATCTCTTTATCCACTCTCCTGTTGATAGACATTTAGATCATTTTCAGTTTGGAGAAGTAAAGCTTTCTATAATAATTATAATAAATAACTTAAATAAATCTGTAAGTAATAAATTTGTAGCTTATAAATAAGGAAACTGACAGGTGTGTGTGAGTATATTCTTGACTTATCACAGAAACATGCTCATCAAAGATACTCGACTAAAGCTCTGAGGCACAAGCATGCATCTGGAACCGTGCTTTGGGTGAATGAGGAGTTTGTGGACGATGGGAGGATGAAGGGAACAATTACCAATTCATGAACTTAAAAAAAAAAAGTTTATTTCTTTTTGAGATGGGGGAGAGGAAGTGGGGGGAATTCATGAGCTTAAAGTGTTTATTTTTGAGAGAGAGAGAGAGAACAGGGGAGGGGCAGAGGGAGAGGGATACAGAGGATCTGAAGCGGGCTCATGAACCATAAGATCATGACCTGAGTCAGTTCAAGAGTCTGGAGTCAGATGCTTAACTGACTGAGCCACCCAGGTGCCTCAGAGAAAGGAAAAGTAACCGCCCAACGTGGGGCTCGAACCCACGACCCTGAGATTAAGAGTCTCATGCTCTACCGACTGAGCTAGCTGGGCAGTTCATGTGCTTTTGAAAAGTTGTTGTCTTCCAATTGCAATCAAATGAAGGAAGTAGGCTTGGTCTGAAAATGCTTTACAATTTAGAAATGAGTCACTCCTGATTAATTGCTCCATTTTACAGTGGAGAAATTCTTGGACTTTTAGTTTTCTTTTGTGTAAAATGGAGGCACTAGTTTTTACCTAGCTTACCTCGCAGGTTTTTTTTTTTTTTTTTTTTTGAGAAGCAAATGAGAGAAAGCATACAAGGTATCTGTCAGCTTAAAGCTCTGTGTGAGTGCAAGGTGGTAGTGTTGTCTCTGACAAATTCACACGGTTTTCCCTTAAAAGCTTACGGTGGAATATTTCACATGTGTCATGCATGTTTTGTTTATTCACTCATTTACCTTCCTAAAAGGTAAACACTACTGCTATCATTCCCATTTTATGGATGAAGAACTCGGGGCCCGGACAGGTCTACCTCTCAGAGGCCACACAGGTATAAACGGCATAAATGGGATTTGAATCCATAGAACTGGCTCGAATCTGAGCTGTTACTATTGTGCCATCTGCCTTTCTAAAAACATGTCATTATACCTCCTCCTAGCAGCTCACTTTACAGTAATCGTCTTCATCCACCGCCTTTATTTCCTTGTGGGAGGGTTGCTATATTCAGATTTGTTGGTAAGTTGTCTCCAAGATATAACAGAAGGAAACTGCAAGTTTGCCTAAAATCTTACTGATTTCCCATTTCGGTCTTCCTGGAGGTTTGTGGTGAGACTGCTGGGTCAGCCATATTCTCAGCGAAAACTCTGCATTTATGAGATAATCAGAACCACCCACAGGATGGAACAGATCCTGTGAGCTCCTACTTTCCCAGGACACACAGTTTGGTGCCCTGGTGAGGTGGGAAACACCCTACAGCACTGAATGCTAAGAAGGAAGCATCCCCATATCCAAGACCATTTGGTCATTTACTGGCATGTCTATCCTCACTGCCTGGACATTTGGCCTTGCTTCTTATAGACCCCTGTACTTCAGGCTGCACCCCCTTCTGTCCGAGACGCTGTGGACAACTGAGTCAGAAGGCACCTTGCATTTCTGGGTGGGGACTGGGGAGAGGGGATGGACAGCACAGCATTTCTTTTTTCTTTTATTTATTTATTTTTAAAATGTTTATTTGTTTTTTGAGAGAGAGAAAGAGCACGAGCAGGGGAGGGGCGAGAGGGAGACAGAGGATCACAAGCAAGCTCAGTGCTGACAGGGAAAGCCTGACGCAGGGCTCAAACTCACTAACAGTGAGATCACAACCTGGGCTGAAGTGGGACGCTTAACCGACTGAGCCACCCTGGTGCCCCTTTTTCTTTTTTCTTTTAAAATTATTGGGGGCCGCACCCTAAAAAAAAAAAAAAAAAAAAAAAAAAAAGAGGGGCGGGCACCTGGCTGGCTCAGTGGGAAGAGACTACGACTCTGATCTCAGGATCATGAGTTTGAGCCCCACGTTGGGTGTAGAGCTTACTTAAATGAATAAATAAATAAAAACTTAAAATAAAATTCCTGGGGACCACTAATTAACACCTCCAAATTGATCTGAAAATAAAGTTCAGTTTTTAAGCAGAATGATCATGGTTATCTAAAATATTACATGTCCCTAACACTGAGGTTTCAGAATGTGAGTTGTGGAAATTCTAAAGTTAGGTGAAATTTAGCAACTCCTGAAACTGAATATTCAACCCGAGAAGAACAGGCTGAGAAAACCACCTGTGCTGCTTTTTTTAGCATTTTCTGCAGAAAAATTAGAAGTAGGAGTTATGGCCCCCACAACCACATCACCAGGGATTGGCTATCTATCTTCAGCATTGACTAAAACAGGAAGTTACCAGTGGTACCTAAATGGAGCTAATAAGAACGAGAACCTCCTACAACTTTGTAGCCACTTGGAAAAAGCAACCCAAACCAAATTACCCATCTGGATCTGCTTTCTGTTCATAAATGAGGTAGATGAACTTGGGGAGCACCAACACCTCCCCCAGCTGGAATGGTCATGATTCTATCCATCAGTGACCAAGACATGATTCTATCTATCGTTGATGAAGGACTGCAATCCTCCACCAACCTGTGAATTTATAATCACATGGGAGCTATCCTGGATGTTCTCCTGCTGGAATGGCAGAGTATGGAGCAAGATTTGGGGTGAGTTCAGAAGTCCCTAAGGAAAGCCCAGTATTGGCCCTCAGAGGGCAGAAAGTGGACACAAATCTACAAAAAAGCATTCATTTCACTGACTCTTAAGGGTCTCCAGTGTTTTTTCTCTCCTTAAAGCAAAGAACCAAGTCATTTGAAAAACTGGAGACAAATGAATACACTCTGAGGCTAGCCATTTTGTTTTTATTTTTCAACAGATTCAAAGAGACAGTGGAATTTATGTTAATTTATTTTAAGAAATGGTATGCAACGAAAGTTAATCTGGGAGTCAAGGCAGTCACATGCTACAAAAAGTTAAATAGTCAGACATTAAAAATTGCACAACTGTTACATCCTTCTTTGCTGCTGCTGAGTTCAGTTTAAGCCTGTTGTTTATTTTATGGTAAAATTAAATTACATTCTTTTCTTCAAGTGTTGAGCAGTTCCAAACGTGGCTTCTTAGTCAAAGAATCCATTCTTACTGTGGCCAAAAAGCCTCTCTTTGGTTCAAATGAATCATTTCCCCTAATTAGCAGGGAAGAATCCGGAACTAATTAACTAAAAGATCTGAGATGTCTTCTAAATGCTTTGGGCAACATGTTAAATAAAAAAACTGTGTGACAGGGGCACCTGGGTGGCTCAGTGGATTAAGTGTCTGACTTTGGCTCAGGTCATGATCTCACAGCTCTTGGGTTCGAGCCCTGTGTCGGACTCTGTGCTGACAGCTCAGAGCCTGGAGCCTGCTTCGGATTCTGTGTCTCCCTCTCTCTGCACCTCTTCCGTTCACACTCTGTCTCTCTCTCAAAAATAAATAAACACTGGGGCGCCTGGGTGGTGCAGTCGTTTAAGCGTCCGACTTCAGCCGGGTCACGATCTCGCGGTCCGTGAGTTCGAGCCCCGCGTCGGGCTCTGGGCTGATGGCTCAGAGCCTGGAGCCTGTTTCCGATTCTGTGTCTCCCTCTCTCTCTCTCTGCCCCTCCCCTGTTCATGCTCTGTCTCTCTCTGTCCCAAAAATAAATAAACGTTGAAAAAAAAAAAATAAAAAAAAAAAACACTAAAAAAAATTTAAAAAAGAAGAAGACTATGTGACAAATAATATCATTTTGCAGACCAGCCATTTCAGGAAGGGGGAGGGGTTAGAGTCAATGGAAAAGCACAGGCTCTGGGATCAAAAGTACAAGTTTTCCTGTTTACTACCCACATGTCCTGGGAGAAATAACTTAATGTCTTGGGGCCTCAGGTTTCTTGTGGATGAAGTAGAAGTAGTACTCCTGTGCCTGCTTCCAGGGCTGGTTCTCGGGGCTAAATGGAACCCTGGATATAACAGTGTTTTGTAAATGCCACAGGACCACTCAATAGCAAACTGCAATTATTCAGCAATTGGGTTGGTTTGGGGACAATGAAAGAAGTCCTTGTGTTTTGCATTTAGCTCTCAGACCACATCATGCCACTGAGGGAGCCTCACATCAACACCCTGCTTAAATCCCAGCTACCCCACGAAGGGCTCCAAACGGTCACTGGGGCTTTAGGAATAGATTGACCTCACAGTATTTCCTTTTTTCTCCACAGCGACTCCCCTGGAACTGTGACAAGCATATCAAACTCCACCAACAAGAAACTAGGGGACATTTTATGAAGTTATACTTGAACCTAGAAGCCTCTGTGTTTCAGTTAAAGACAGACTTGGAAATGATAAAAAGGTGCCTTAACAATTTTAACATGATTCCAGCAGAGGGAGACAGGGCTGCACTGACTCCACACAGGATCAGTGATGTAATTGATAGATTGACATCACAAACAGCCTTTCTTCCTTCCTTCTTTCCTTCCTAATCAGATGACTGTAGTCATAATTAAAAAGAAAATTTTTAATGTTTATTTATTTTGAGAGAGAGAGAGCAAGCAGGGGAGGGGCGGAGAGAGAGGGAGAGAGACAATCCCAAGCAGACTCTATGCTATAAGAGCAGAGCCCCATGTGGGTCTGGATCTCACGAACCATGAGATCATGACCTGAGCTGGTATCAAGACTCGGGTGCTTTACTGACTGAGCCATCCAGGCGCCCCTGTAGTCATAATTTAAATATCACTAGGTGGAGAAAATATATGGCTGAAGGCCCTTATGAATTCAGCTGTACTTGCAAAACACTTCTAAAATGGGTTCGCATTTGATCGATCATAGAAGCCACTAAGGTGGTTGGAAACAGCAGCAAAGGCAGGTCGTGCATTAGTCTTCACAGTGCACAGACTTCACACCTGTGGTGAGTACCACTGGTGGCTGAGCCAGCTTTCACCCTGTTTTCCTCCTTCCTGAGTCACAGTTCCAGTTTCGTTCAAGCATCTGCTCCATTTCCAATCCAGAGGTGGATCCTGATTATTCCAACTCAATCAGATCACATTTTCCCCAGTGAAGGTAACTGGTCCAGCGACGGACTTATGACCTTACTTGGCCCAGTCAAACTTAAGGGAAGGGTTTCTCTTCCACGCTCTGGGAAGAGGTGTTCTCTCTTTCTCTCCCACTGGATATGAATAAGGAAACTTACTGCCGTTGGCAGCCATATTGCAACCATGAGTAAGGAAACAGAAAACACATAAAAGAATGAAAGAAGGAAAGAACCTGAATTGTTGTTTTTTAAGAACCTGAGTTTTTGATGACACCACTAAATCAAACAAACCTGCAGCCTGGATTTCTTGTTTTGTGAGATAATACGTTCCTTTTTAAGCCTGCTTGAGTCAAGCCTCTATTTTTTGCAGATATAGTATCTGTATAGATTGATGGACTCCCTTGGCTTTTGCCAAAGTCACCCAGTAGTCTTCAGTCCATTGGGTGGACTGAAATAGTGGTTGAGGACCACTACTTTTAATTTTTTATCTTTTTTAAAAATTCCAGTATAGTTAACATACAGTGTTATATTAGTTTCAGGTGCACAATGTTGTGATTCAACAATTCTATACATTACTCAGTGCTCACCATGATAAATGCACTCCTTAATCTCCATCACCGAATTCGCCCATCCCTCCAACTCCCCTCTGGTAACCATCAGTTTGTACTCTGTAGTTAAGATTCGTTTCTTGAGAGGCACTACTTTTGACTACTTTTTAAACGATCTATTGCTTTTCTACAGGTCACTTGTTGAAAAGGTTGTTGCAAATTATTTCAGTGATATCATTCTTTTCATTGACATAGCACTTTATAGGTACTTATTATTTATTGCTAGTCCTAGATGGATCTGTGGCTTAGAAGGATTATTCCAAATGAGAGATTGCAGTACAGCAAGTCAAAACATATCCAAAGTCACCCAAGATGTGAAAATACTGAAAATACTCTGTATGTCATAAGTGCTCTTCTCATTACTAGTTTTAGTCTGATGGAGGGAAAAATTCAAGTCATCTAAAATGGCAAACCATGATATTTAAAAAAATAGGAATTGTTAGTGCTGCCTTCCTTCATTCTCTGTTTCAAGGGTAGGAGACTATATACGTATTTTTCTTACTGATTCTGTTGCTAGTTGATGTTCATAACTTCTAATAAAATTAAACTAAAAATTACATTTTAAAAACTCACTTGTGGCTCCTACTGGAAAGAACTTGCCAAAACAGGAAGTAGGGGTTGTCTCATAAGAAGGAGACCGAGTGCCCAACCTCCCAAGGATTTTGGCCAAATGTCTGAGAGATTGTTCAGAGAATCACCAGATAAGCATTCATGAAACATGTATTTGTCTAAGCATTCATGAAAAATTTCTTTTTTGACCATAATTATGAGAAATAAAGAATCAAAAAGGAATGTAATTTTTCAACCAACAGTGTACAAAGTCTTGTGCTGGGTGCTGCTGTGATGAAAAGATGAATAAGATACAGTTAATGACATTTTATATTGCCCTTAGAGAAAGAAGGCTAGTACAGTGTATGTGAAATAAGTAGCCAACCATTTTAGGCAGTAGATAATTAAATGTTAACCTGGAGCTAACCTTGGAGGACCTGGGTGGCTCAGTTGGTTACGTGTCTGACTTTGGCTCAGGTCATGATCTCACAGTTTGTGAGTTGGAGCCCCACGTTGGGCTCTGTGCTGACAGCTCGGAGCCTGGAGCCTGCTTCGGATTCTGTGTTTCGCTTTCTCTCTGCCCCTCTCCCACTCATACTCTGTCTCTGTCTCTCTCTCTCTCTCAAAAATAAACATTTAAGAAAATGCCGTTTGCAGTACAGAATAAGTGATACCAGTACACAGAGAGAGAACTTAAGATGAGTTATTGTGATCAGGAGAGGTTATTTTATAAAAACGATGAGCTACATAGGATGGGTTTGGATGAACTTTCAAGGTGAGAGAAAAATATTTTTTGTTTCAAACATTGTTGAACATTTTCCTATCAATACATGAGTATCTGAAATTGTTTCCTATATTTTGAAATGCTTCAGAATTAAACTTAGAAAAAATTTAAATGTATTTATGTATTTTCTTCCTTAGGAAATAAAAGCATTGGGCATTTAATATGTTCATTATTCATTCACTAAATATTTATTGAGCACCTCCTGTGAGCCAGCTAAGATTCTAAATGATGAGCAAAAGAGATATGCCTCATTGATGACTGAAATCTTGTTCAGGGAGATAACAGTAAATGAGTAATTAGAAAAGGGAAAGAACAGATATGAAATCTGTTTATCACAGGAGCCACTAGGGCATCTCTTATCTCAGATTTCCCTCCTGGCAAACTTCAGTCCAAAGCTGGGAAACCACATTTAGACACTGAGCTCAGAGTCAGAGCAAAATTGGTGTGCATGTAGAGAATGTTCTGGAGTGAGTAACTTGGAAATAGTTCATGAAGGCCCAGGGCCATTGTCTTGGAGCAACCAGGAGTGTGGTGTCTGAAGTTGACCCTCTTGGTCAGTGAGTGCCTTGGGCATGGAGTGTTGGGCTGGTTCTGAGGGCCAGAGGCAAGGAGACACTTGAAGAGCTTAGAAGAAGCAATGAGAAAGCAAACTAGCCTCAACTACTGCCTGTTCCTTTCTCCACTGAAGGAATTACTACCCTGGAGTTCTTGCATTGATGTAGAGAAGGCCATGATAATTGAGGAATAAAAAAAGAAATTAGAAAGAGAGATTGTCATGCTAAATAAAGGAAAAGGAGGATTTGGTCAAAAACAGTGGTTTTTAAAATTGGTCTGGAAATACTATACTTGAGTCGGTCAGTGTGGGTCCTTGATAAGCCTTGGATTATGATTTCTAACCCCTCTACCTTCCTGAATCTGGATGTTAGCCCCAACTGGTGCTCTTAGACCACATATGCTCTTTATAAACCCCTCTTATGTCCTTGTCTTGAAAAAATGTCATGGATATTCTCTGCAATAGAGTCACATGGTGTTGATGGGAGAAAAAACATTTATTAAGAACACTTATAAGTAGGGTGGCACCTAGGTGGCTCATTCGGATAAGCATCCCATTCTTAATCTCAACTTAGGTCTTGATCTCATGGTTATGAGTTCAAGCCCCACCATGGGCTCCACACTGGGTGTGAAACCTACTTAAAAATAATAAATAAATAAATAAATAAATAAATAAATAAACAAACACCTATAAGTAGGGAAGTAGCAAAGTGCACATGACTTTTTGAGCCCTCATGATCCCCCCAAGAAGGGTGCTTGGGCTGGGTATGGTTGGCTAGGTCCAAATACAGAAAGGGCTCTAAGACAGGGTTCCTCCCCTTAGGGCTCTGCCATTGGAGCTTTCTGGTGGGGAAGTGGCCTAATTGGGAAGGCTGGGCATCTAGATTCAGCCCGTCCTTCCATTGAGCTAACTCAGACCTGCTGAGCTGGCTCTCTGCTAAGCTACTGAGAGAAGATTGGAAATGCATATTTGAGGCCATCTGGATTAGCTCTCTTTGGTTATGCCCAGGGTCCTCCAAACAAGAAAGAAATGCATTTTCCAAAATGAGCATCAAAGAGCCATTTGATGGTCCCTTCAATGACTTCTCAACCTGGAGATTTTTATGTACTCAGCCCCAGAATCTTTTTTCTTTGCCACTTTGGCTTTTCAGGTCAGCGACTCCCCACCAATGATCTAATCATGCTTGGCTTGCATTGACTTCTGGAGACATCACATATTCTGCCTTTATTTCTATATGTTGAATTATTTTCAACATCTATTTATTGAGTGCTGTTAAGGGATAATTTATATAAAAAGATCTAATCACAACTTTCATATAACTATGACACATGTCAAAGTTTTTATTTAACTCATTAATTGGTTAGAGGACCAATAAGATATTACAACTGGTACATTTGAGGATTTGATTTATAGAGATTTGTATTCTCTACTGGAAAAAAGGAATAGTTTGCATAGTTATGGGCAGAAAAAATATATTACTGTCAGTTTTCTACATGTTAATGTCTACTGTTATGGCGCTGTAAAATAACCTGGTCAAAGACAATCAAAGGCCACATCGTTATAGAATGAGGAGGGTCCATTGGACAAAGCTTTGCATTCTATTGTAAGGACATGCAATAATCTCTTTCGACCATTTCAATATCTGACAGCTTTTCCTGACAGACTTCCTTCCCCCTGTGATCATACATAATTTCAAAGATTATTCTTGGTCACCAAAAAAAGCTGGTCACTTTAGGTTTGGCTGATTACTTAAAATAGGGGCATCAAGATTGTTGATTGATCAGAGAGGCCTCTTTCAGCTTGCTTTGCAAAATCTAGGGTAATACAGCACCAAATGGTACCAAGTTAACTCCTACCTACAAGTTATCATAAGGAATCTTAGACTGGACTTTGAAAAGCATGTCTTATTTGTTGTCCCAAGATCCTCCACCAGCCTTTAGCTGCAGTACCTTTGGGCAAGTTCCTCTCTTCCTGAGGTTTTGAAAACTACCCCAATGGCTTACCTTTGAAATGACCTTTCTTACTACCTAAAAAGGGTGGTCCAGGCCAGTTTTCCTCAGAGGACTTTGCAGACGTTGACTCCATAATTACAGCCTAATTTTGTGCTTTATTTTTTAAATTAATTTATTTTTAAAAGATTTTATTTTTAAGTAGTCTCTACACCCAACATGAGGCTTTAACTCACAAGCCCGAGATCAAGAGTCACGCACTACCCACTGAGCCAGGCAGGTGCCCCCAAACTTTGTTCTTTAAAATGGCTTGTCACATCTAGTCAACTGAGTATGACGATGACAATATTTCAGGCAAGGCCTTGATTGCACAATGGAGTCTTTTAGTTATATTCTGGCAAAAAGGAGGACAGATTCTTATGGAACATATGTAAATAACTGTATTGAAAAGTAAAGAGACTAGGTAAGTTTCTGAATTCCAAGGAGGGTAATTGACTGTTGGTGAGAATCATATATCATTTTTAAATGTCTCATTTTAGTTTACAACAGCAGAATTTACAAAATTATTGTGAATAGCATAGAGCATAAAAAGAAAAAGAAAAGGCTTCTTTACACATCCAGTAAATAGAGCATTAAAGCAAATCAACAATATTCCAAATAACCTCAATAAAATTTCCTGCAGCAATTGGTTCAATCTTATATAATTAATTCTCATTCTGATGGATGTCGGGTTAGCAGTTTCATGAAACTGTCTGCTTTTCAACTATAAAGAGGCCTGGAAATCCCAACTAACCTCTGCTAAAATTCTCTGAAAATTATCCAAGCCATGTCAGCCAAGATTTGAAGAGTCAGTAGTTTGAAGGACCTTGTGCTGTCTTCTTCCATGAGATTCTGAGACTGCTTTTCTTTGATGAAGACACAAACTCTGGCCAGTTGATTATAGCGGTCTTTTGAACAAAAAAAAGAAAAGAAAAACTATGATGTTTACAAAATTCAGCTGAAGAGGCATGCTTCAGGCGGTTGAGTGTCTGACTCTTGATTTTGGCTCAGGTCAAAATCAGTTTGTGAGTTTGAGAGTTTGAGAGTTTGAGCCTAGCATGGGCTCTGAACCAAAAGTGCAGAGCCTGCTTGGGATTCTCTCCCTCTCTCTACCCCTTCCCTGCTCTCTCTCGCTCTCTCTCTTTCTCTCTCAAAATAAATAAACAATAAAAGAAATTCAACTGAGTACATTTTGAAGATCTTATTCATTCATGATCTGATTCCTGAATCAGGCAACATCTAATCTAGTAGCTAGGAAAGAGCTCTGAGGAGTTCTATAAAATGAGAGATTTGTAGAAGCAGAAGTGCAGTGTAGGTGGGCGACAAAGAAGTTATACTTGACAAAAAAGTGGACTGGTTAGGGGCGCCTGGGTGGCTCAGTTGGTTAAGTGGCGACTTCGGCTCGGGTCATGCTCTCGTGGTCCGTGAGTTTGAGCGATCCATGAGTTTGAGCCCCATGTCGGGCTCTGTACTGACAGTTCGGAGCCTGGAGCCTGCTTGTGATTCTGTGTCTCCCTCTCTCTCTGTTCCTCTCCTGCTCACACTCTGTCTCTCTCAAAAAATAAATAGACATTAAAAAAAATTTTTTTTGGGGGGGGGGCACCTGGGTGGTGCAGTCAGTTAAGCGTCTGACTTCAGCCAGGTCACGATCTTGCGGTCCGTGAGTTCGAGCCCCGCGTCGGGCTCTGGGCTGATGGCTCAGAGCCTGGAGCCTGTTTCCGATTCTGTGTCTCCCTCTCTCTCTGCCCCTCCCCCGTTCATGCTCTGTCTCTCTCTGTCCCAAAAATAAATAAACGTTGAAAAAAAAATTTAAAAAAAAAATTTTTTTTTTAAGTGGACTGGTTATTGCAAGGTTGCTTTTTTTTTAAGGGATGACAAGGGTCTGTCAGGTAGATTACCTAACTAGTGCTAATTAGGCGATTCCTGATTGACTGATTTAAGATTCCATTTCTGGGGACTCCTGGGTGGCACAGTTGGTTAAGTGTCAGACTCTTGACTTCAGCTCAGGTAATGATCTCACAGTTCCTGAGTTCGAACCCTACATTGGGCTCTGCACGAGCAGTGCAGAGCCTGCTTGGGATTCTCTCTCTCCCTCTCTCTGCCCCTCCCCTGCTCATGTGCTCACTGTCTCTCTCTCCCTCTTTCTCAAAATAAACAAAACTTAAAAAAAAAAAAAAGATTCCATTTCTGGAAGAGCTGAAAGTAAGTCTTGATTTGGTGACATGGAGCTTAGCCTAAGTGACTCCATTTTGGGCCCGTTGTTTTTAACAATAGATAACACAGACTTAATGGCTACTGTTAATTTATTTCTGGTATTTTTTTTAATGTGAAAAGTCTAGAGAAGTTCATAATACAAATAATACAGCTGACAAGAAAATTTAGTTCTTTCTGTGCAAATGAAGACAAAAAAGCCTCTTCCCCACTAGCCCTCCCAACCTCAGCCATATAGAAAACCTGCCCAGGTAGGAAGCCCAGAGGTTCTGTGGATTCAGTATAGGAAGGAGTGGGGGCGGGGCGCTGTACAAATCCAGCCTTCAGCTAAAGCAAATAATAATGGCCGGAAGCTTAAAATAGATCCAGGGAGGAGCTCATTAACTTGGCATAGGAAGTGGTTCAGCACCTCTGGCATTTCTCATTTTGGAAATTGCTTTGGTCCGTTTTCCTTCTATTCACTGGACCAGAAAATACAGACCTTTACTAACATACTCACCACATCTGATGATGAACTAATTTAGACTGGTCGAAATAATTGTTCGACAGGAACACAGGGCTTCAACCTCAGTTCAGAAAATCCCTGACATCTGACGTAGGAGGATTTATAGGTTTAGTGGAAATTGCTTTCTCCTGCTCTCCAGATTGCATACTGTGGGTTGATTTTTTTTTTTTTTATGAGTAAACATCCTTGTAATAATGAACAGACCAATAATGTCTTAAGAGACAAAAAGAACATCCTTTTCCTTTTTGCTGTTTCTTGAGAGAACCATTTGGATTTGGAAACCCATGGTGGCTGTCCAGAATATGAAAGTTGGCATCTTCCTGTTGTGGTGGGGATGGGTTTTGGCCACTGAAAGCAGAGTGCATTGGCGAAGAAGAGAAATACACGAGATGTCTAAGAAGGGCAGGTGAGTGGACTTTTAGGGATAGAGCTAATGGTATTGTTCCAGAATCATTTCCATAATACTGTGTTTTATGTGGATGCCTTTCCCCACTTTTCCCTTTGTTCTCCTGCTTTCTATCTTTTAGGAAGTTAGAATTATGTTGTTGTTTTTTAATGATGCTAGATTAGATATAGTGCTACCGTTGCATATTCTTAAATCTCTTATGAATTGTCCTGAGTGAAAGATAGACTCTGGGAAAAAAGAATATATGTATGTTTTTTAAAAAATTAAAGGCATTTATTTGATGTCTGCAACCTAGGTGGAAACAAGTATGCAAATTCCATGGGACCTCTAACTAGTGAAAATGATTCTGTTAGTTCTAATTATTTCTGTTAGATTTGTGGGTCCTTTTTAACATCTTTTAAAAGAAAACAAGGCAGCTTTCTTCAAGCTGTCTGGCTAGGTGGATCACTGGATCATCCCCTACCAGTAAGCGGAAAGGGTGCAAGGATGGACCTGCCTGCAGACCGGACCCTTGCTCGATGCCAACGGTATGTGCCACCCTGGCTGAAGTGGTGTCCGAGCGGCATCTGAGGCAGAAACAGACACCCTCTGACACTCGGCCTCTCAGGCAGCTCTGATGAGGGTGCTAGTGATTAAGTGCACACTTGCACACCTGCTTGCCCGACATTTATCAATAAAATAGCCCATTTGGAGAAAACCTAATCCAGCTCTCTTTACTGATGAGGAAATAGAGGCAGTAAGGGCATCTTGACTCTCAGTTTCTTTATCGGCATTGGGTCCAAATTAAGCTTCAGGGCTCCTTATCTCTGGATGTAAATACAAATAGAGGTCAGAAATATCAATTTATGTGAAAGGAAATCCAGCTTTCTAGCGTTCAGGGCTAATGAGAGAGCTGGGTATCTAGCTCCTCCATGTCCCCCTCCTGGGTCTTGAGAGCCTCCCTACCCCCCACAGGCTTCCGAACAGCCAGCTATGGCTCACAGCACTTGTTTCAGGATATTTTAGCAACATCGCAAAGCTAGGCGCTGAAATATCCGGGGATCGCGGTAAATCCTGGACGCTGAGGGGGACTGCTGTGTACAAGCCATATGCCCTGGTTCTGTCAGAGTCAGGAGTTGCTTGGACAGACAGTGGAATTTGTGGAGCGCTACAGCCATAGAGATTATCTGAACCAAATGTGCTCATGAGGATTAAAAGCAACAACAGCAACAAACCCTATTGGTTGTCGTCAAAAACTTCTCAGCCTCTCTCCTAAACCAGAGTTGGAGTGGCGACCAGTTGGTAAATACCAATGATGAAGAGAAGTCCCAGAGAGTGAAACAGATTTTCTTTAAAAAAATTTTTTGCTTGGGGCGCCTGGGTGGCGCAGTCGGTTAAGCGTCCGACGTCAGCCAGGTCACGATCTCGCGGTCCGTGAGTTCGAGCCCCGCGTCGGGCTCTGGGCTGATGGCTCAGAGCCTGGAGCCTGTTTCCGATTCTGTGTCTCCCTCTCTCTCTGCCCCTCCCCCGTTCATGCTCTGTCTCTCTCTGTCCCAAAAATAAATAAACGTTGAAAAAAAAATTTAAAAAAAATTTTTGCTTAAAAGAACTTTTTTTTATTATGAAAGTTATACATGACCATTATTTAACATTTTAAAAAATGGGAAAAATGTTTTAGAAACACACAAAAACCACCCGTAATCCCTAAGCTCAGAAGTTTATGGGTGTTAATGTTAACATTTTTGTGCATTTTCTTTCAATCTTTTATTATTTTTTTTCTAAGCATGTCCTGGGTATTGACTAGTTTGGGATTATTCTATATGTCCAGTTTTGTAAACTCATTATATTTATATGGTTTTGTCTGCATGTTTACTTATTTAATGTCTACATAATTATCACTTGAGTGACTGCATTATAATGCAAAATGTACCACCATTTAAGTATTATAAATATTATACATGAATATCTTTGTATATGAGAATAGTTGTTTACATACATGTTTATTTTTAAGTGAGCTCTATCCTCAACATAAGGGTTGAACTCAAGACCCTGGGCTAGTCACATGCTCTACTGACTGAGCCAGCCAGGTGCCCCTACATATGTGATTTTTTAATTAGAATAGACTCCTAGAAGTGGCACAAGAACCTTAAATCTCCAAATATATTTGGCCGAACTGTTTTCCAGATTGGTGGATCCAATTTATATATCCACCAACCAGATTAAGTTTTAATGTGCCTAAATTTTTATTATTTTATTTATTAACAATTTTTTTAATGTTTATTTTTGAGAGAGAGAGAGAGAGAGAGAGAGAGAGAGAGAGAGACAGTGCAAGCAGGGAAGGGGCAGAGAGGGAGATGCAGAATCCAAAGCAGGATCCAGGCTCTGAGCTGTCAGCACAGAGCCCGACGTGGGACTCGAACTCACGAACTGTGAGATCATGACCTGAGCCGAAGTCAGACACTTAACCGACTGAGCCACCCAGGTACCCATATGTAACTTAAATTTTTAAAGGGATCACTTAATTTCATCCAGAATCTAAACTCATAAGATGCTAGTAGTTTGTATCCAGGCTTCTTTTCGTAATTTATCCTAATGGAATGGGAAGCAAGATGAACACACTCACAGAACAGGGTGAGGCAAGTGCGGTGTCTATGGTGCAAAATTGAAGGAGGCGCTTGCATGATCCTGAGAGTGCCTCCTTAGGTTATTTTCTCACTTGCCTCACTGTAGTCTCCACCCTGGCAAATTATTCAAGTGTTTTTCCCCTCCGAGATCTCCATGGGAGGCACATCCAGGTGGAGTTCCTTTCACAGATCCATGCTTGGTAAACATCAGAATGTCAGGGCATTGAGCAATGTTTCCAGGATGAATCAATAGTTATTGTTTCTCTCTCCTCCCTGGAGGAATGGAGGCATAACCTGTCTACACCGCAGGCCCTGGGACAAATGCCAGCTCTTGCTCTGGGAGGGCAAACTGATCTACCAGAAGCCGGAAGTACTGTTACTATACTTGCTTTGCTATGCTAAAGAATTCAAGTTGATTCTGAAGGTAAAGAGGGTCCAAGTTGCTTCAGCGGACTTCCATTTTTGGAGAGATCACACTGGTAGCAGTATGGTGGGAGGCCAGAAAGAGTGCTAGAGGGGAGACAGAGAAAGTAATCCAGAGTCTATGCCTTAGCCCAGGTGAGGGATGCTGAAAGCCGGGAGTAGGACATTTGTGGAAAGAACAGGACTAGGGGAGATGGATTTGAGAGCTTTAAGGGGCTAGAATTGTCAGAATTAGCTTGGGTGGAAGACTAGTAGGTATTTGGATTGTGTGACTGGGTAGAGGGTGGTGCCAGGGAAAGGAAACAGGAGGAGGGGCGGATTTGGGAGGAAAGAGGTATTCTGTACGAGCATGTGGACGTGGATGTGCCTTCACAAGATGCTAAGAGATAGCTGTCCAGTTGGAGGCTATAGGTCCACAGCTCCGGAGGGAAATCAAGCTTGGGGATGTAGATTTAACAGGAGTCCTCACAGGAGGTGGTAGGTGAGGAAACCCAAAGACACCATGTTGCATGAAGTGAGAATAGGATCAAGGACAGAACCTTAGGGAAGAGCAACATTTAAGGAGAGGACAGAGGAAGGAGCCTTGGTGAAGGACACTGGAAATGAGGGACCAAAGAAGTGGGCACATGATTGGAGTAGAGGGGTGTCAAAGAGACCAAGACAGCCATTTATTCAAGAGTTGTCAGATGCTTGTTATGGGCCCAACACCACAGTGGGCAATGAGTGCTTCATCGGTGACTAAATCGGACACAGGTTTTGCCCTCAAGAGGCTTACACACCAGAGAGGCATTCCGGCAAAGTGTTAAGTTTCCAGAAGAGGGGAGTGAACAATAGGGTCAGATCACACAAAAACACAGCAGCCAAGAGCCACTGACGACGTCAGAGAAGAGAAGAGCAGGGCGGTGGGTTGAAGAGCGGGGAGAAGATGGGGCGGGTAGAGGAAACTCGTACAAGCAACTCAGCTGTGCCCAGAAAGGCTGCGACTGGTGAGGTTGACAGGCGAGAGCTTTCAGGCCAGAAGAGACCCAGCGGGTTCACGTGATGAAGCAAGGAAGCCAGGGGAAAGGTGGTGATGAGGCAAGAGCCATTTGCTCTCAAACCCCTGTCCTGACAAAGCACAAGCCACTTAATTACGAACTGGGTCTCTGATTGCCCAGAGTGTCTTGGAATTTGGTTTTCTCCTGAGTAAGTGGTGTCCACTCTTCATCTTGTCCCCCAATTCTCCAGATGGTTTGCTCGAACTTTTGACTCTCTTTGTGCTCCTGGTTCTGTCCTGTTATTACCTTTCGCTCAGTCTTAATTGTTTTCTGAGGCCTGTGCTCAGGCTGCTCCCATCTCATGACGCCCTCCTTCCCTTTCCTCTCTCTCCTGCTCATTTCTTTTCTTGCTCCTATGCTTACCAGAGACGTCACTTTCTTGGAGGAGCCTTCCTGGCCCTCCTCCACCCCTGCCTCTCAGTCTCAACTGGGCGACTTACTTGGGAGTTTCCACAGCCCAGTCTGTACCATGTCAGAGGACTAATCTCTCAGCATTAGCACTTCCTCCTCATCTGCCTCGGCTTCTAGACGATGAGCTCCTTGAGGGCTGTGTTAGTCTGCTCAGGCTACCATAATGAATTACCACAGACTGGGTGGCTTAAACAATAGACAGTTATTTTTCTCACAGGTCTGGAGGTTAGATATCCATAGTCAAGGTGCCAGCAAATTCGGTTTCTAGTGAAAGCTCTCTTCCTGGCTTATAGACAACCACCTTCTTGCTCTGTCCTTACATGGTCTTTCTTCTGTGTTTGCCAGCAGGGGCAGAGGGGGCATCTCTGGTGTCTTCCTCTTCTTGTAAGGACGTGAGTCCTATTGGATCACAGCCCCATTACTATGATCTCATTGAACTGTAATTACTTCCCTATAGGCCCTATCTCCAAATATATTCACACTGGGAGTTAGGGTTTTAACATATGGATGGGGGGGGGGGGGGTCACAGTCCAGTTCATAACAAGGACTCCACTAGCACCTTTATCTTTGTCTCCCTAAGTTCAAGTACAATATCGGATACATGATAGATACTCAAGAAGTGTTAAGCATGAATAAATGAGTTCTGATTTTTGCTATTCCTGTACTTTATTCGCCCCACAAATATGTACTCAGTACATTATGCTTTGGGTACTGTGCCCAGGGCTTGGTGGAGGCAATGGTGGTCCCTTGAGATGCTGAGTTTAGTGGAGGTGACAGACATTTAATCAAATAATTTTTACAGAATGTCAGAATTTCAAGGACCTTAGAAATCCCTTCATTTTAAAGATCAGAAGAGAAAAGCCCCCCGATGTACAATGCCTGTGGCAGGGTCGTGAAAAATCCCTTCAGAATTCCACATCCCTCTTTTCTCATGTCCAGTGCCCTCCTCTCACCATCATAAAGTGAGAACAGGACATTACATTTACAGATGTAAGGTTTAGGTTGAACTATATGAAAATGTTTTTCTAGGTCAAAACCAGTTGAATGTCAGCCGTTTTATGTGGTTCAAACATTTTCTGGCTTAATCTTTATAGCAATCTTGTAAAGTTAGTATTATTTCCCCATTTTATGGAAAATTGAGGCACAGAAAGATCAAGTAACTTGCCCAAGGTTTACAGCTAGTTTGTGGCTACCCTGAGATTCACACTGAAGTCTGACTGGTGACAAATCTGAGTTCCTTCCCATACTATAAGCTGCCTCACTTCAAACAAGTGATTGTGACTTATAATTACTATGACATCAAGTCCCCTTGTGGGCCTTTACTATTCACTCTTCTAGGCCTGGTCCTGCTCCACTTCCAGGTGAGAGGGCGAGATGTGGGGTAAGTGGACAAGTTCACTTAGTCACTTCACTTATCAAAATGCATTGCAAGCTGGCTCCTTGACAAACATACCCTTTATTTGGATGCTTATTTTGGTCTTGGTTTTTTTATTTTTAAAATAGTTTTTTTTTTTTAAATTTTAGAGAGAGAAAGAGAGTGTGAAGTGCAGGGGAGAGGGACAGAGGGAGAGAAGAGAGAATCTTAAATGGGCTCTACCTCAGCAAGGAGCCTGATGTGGGACTCGATCCCACAACCCTGGGATCATAACCTAAGCCAAAATCAAGAGTTGGACACTCAACCTACTGAGCCACCCAGGGAACCCTTGGTTTTGTTTTTGTAAAAGCTGATATATTTAATTAGTGATGGGAATTCCACTCAAAAGACGTTTATTGAGAGCCTAAAGTGTTCAAAGGCATGTAGGTACATGGTGGATAGTATATGATCAGTAAACAAAGTTTGCTTATAAAGGGGGTAACATTGGAAATAGAGACAGATCTCTCCAAGGTCAAAAGTGGTATCCAGAAAGTAGCTGAAGAACTTTAATAAATGGGAAAAATACAACCTGAGAATTCTGATAAAGAGAATAGGCAGAAAATAAATCAAAGCTTTAAATTAAAAGAAAGCAATCCAGTGTCTTCAAATGGGAAGGCATAGGAAATTTATGTTGGGACGTATGTAGAAGATAAAAGAGATGATCTAGGTCAAGATTTTACCAGAGACGCAGGGTGACAAGCATGTTCTTGCTGTGCCCTGTCACTGAGGGTGATAGCAGCCCAGGCCTGTGTGCCAAGGAGCTGCCAGGTTGGTGGGAACAGGAGTCTGTCATGGTGACAAGAAGAAGGCTTGATCAGATGACCTTGAGCTAGGACTCTGAGACAAGATCAGAAGGCAAATGAAATTGGGCTGGTCCACCCACACCAGACACAATCCCTGCTGTCTTTTGGTTCCAGGAAGCTCAGGTCTCCCACAGGTGTGCAGACCTTAGGTGTCCATGAGTATACACATCCTGTATTAGTCAGGGTTGTCCAGAGAAATAGAACCAGTAGGATGCATGTAATATGTATCTGTCTATCTGTATATATGGTATTACATAGATATATTGTGTGATGTACTGAAATATATACGTATGTATGGAGGGAGAGGTGGGGAGGAGGATTTATTCCTTTGAAAGAATTGGCTCATGTGGTTGTGGGGGCTACCGAGTCTGAAACTTACGGGGCAGATAGCACTCCAGAAATTCAGCGGCAGATGATGTTGCATCTTGAGTCTGAAGACAGTCTGGAGGCAGAATTCCCTCTTCCTCAGCGGACTCAGCATTTTCGCTTAAGGCCTTCATCTGATAGGATGAGACCCACCCACACCATGAAGAGCAACCTGCTTTGCTGAAAGTCTGCTGATGTAAATGTTAATCACATGTTTAAAAATACCTCACCCGGGGCGCCTGGGTGGCGCAGTCGGTTGGGCGTCCGACTTCAGCCAGGTCACGATCTCGCGGTCTGGGAGTTCGAGCCCCGCGTCGGGCTCTGGGCTGATGGCTCGGAGCCTGGATCCTGTTTCCGATTCTGTGTCTCCCTCTCTCTCTGCCTCTCCCCCGTTCATGCTCTGTCTCTCTCTGTCCCAAAAATAAATAAACGTTGAAAAAAAAAATTAAAAAAAAAAATACCTCACTGTAACATCCGGGCTTGTATTTAACCAAAAACTGGGTACCATGGCCTAGCAAAGTTGACGTATAAAATTACCCATCACACATTCTTAGAGGTTGTGGTTTGAAAAGCAGATTATCGGTTACTTACCCAAAATTCCACTTAATAAGAAATCAAAAGAAATGAACTATTTATACCCAAGGAAAAATACAGAATACTTATTCACTACGTGGAAAAATGCACAGCCTCTATAGCAATTCAAGAAATGTAATATAAATAACATTAGGGTAACATCCTTATTAGATAAATAAAAGTTAAATGCACACGGACACACACACTCACATATACCCTGTGCTGGGGGGTCTCCGAGGAAGCCAAAATCATATTTGTGGGGCTCTGCCAGTGGACTGACCCTTTCCACATTGCCATCCACCCATAGGGCTAGAGCTATAAAGTGCCTTTAGTACCATAGGGATGATGCCTTCTGGAACAGACTTGAAAGGTCTCCAAGCTCCCCCATGACCCAACCCCCTGTTTCGCAGCAGAGGAAACAGAAACTGATAGCAGAAACGTGTGGTGTTCTGTCAACAGCCAGAAAAGCTGGGGCTTGAGACCGTGTGCTGGCAGGTATCCTCCCTGCTAGGTCAATGCCTCAGAGAGCAATGTGTACAAAATATCATAGCAGGGTTCCTGGGTGGCTCGGTTGGGTAAGCATCTGTCTTCGGCTCAGGTCATGATCTTCCAGGTCGTGGGTTCGAGCTCCATGTAGGGCTCTGTGCTGACGCTTGGAGCCTGGAACCTGCTTCAGATTCTGTGTCTCCCTCTCTCTCTGCCCCTCCCCTGCTCATGCTCCGTCTCTCTCTGTCTCCCCAAAATAAATAAATGTTTAAAAACTTTTTTTACTTAAAAAAACAAAACAAAACATATCCTAGCAGCCTTACTCATGGTGGGCACACTGGAAAGCAGCCCCGTGTTCAGTCTCAGGTAAGCAGCAGAGCAAACTTGGCTGGTCTGGCCCATGTCTCCTCCCCAACCTCCCTTCTACCTCCACACAGGCCTCCTTGCTGCTCCTGGGGCACACTGTGCAGCCCCACTTCATGGCCTCTGTCCACTCTTTTCTGGCATCGGGAGGTTGCTTTCTCATCTTCTTCAGGCCTCTGCTTGATTGTCACTTTCAGGCAAAGGTTCGCTGGCCATCCATGTAAAACAGCCAGCTAAGTGCCCACTCCCAAGCCCTTACCCTACTTACCATCATAGCTCTGAACTTATGTTCCCTTAAGGTAAGGTGGAACCCTGGCTGTGCCCGTGGTGATTTCCTTTGAAGTTTTGGCTTGGGCAGGCACAGTTACAGGCAACCCCGAGAATCCATCACCAAAGCCCCTCAGCTAGATGGGGCAGTGGTGGCAAGACTGGCTCCAAACGATAAGAAGGCTCGGCTTTGGGACTTGGAGCTGCCACATAGTCACTCCATGACTTTAGACAAGTCACTTGACATCCTCGAGTCTGTTTCTTCTGTCGAGTGGAGTCAATTATGTCTGTCACCTCAGGGTCATTGTAAGGACTGTGTGAGCCAAACTATGGGAAAGTGCTTCGGATGTTGTAAAGCTCAGGAAACCCCTGAAGACCCTGGGCCCCACCTATGCCATATTGTCATGGGCACGGATAAAAAGCTCCTGTGCAGACTGTCATTCTACCTGGACCCCCTTAGGGCTCGTCTCTGCTTTGAGGACAGTTACGCTACGCACATCACCCAGTGACACTCCCCGGATCTGCCAAATGGAGGCCCCACCCAGGGAAAGGAGATCAGTTTAGGGTTTAGGATGTCTTGCTCTGTCTGAGCTCTCACTGGTTTCACACCATTGACGTAGTGGGACACAGCAATGTTCCTAAGTTGTCTTTGTAATCAAAGTTCTAGCACATGGCCAGGAGACAACCTGGAGCTTAACTTCCACAGTTTTCATGATACCCTTTGTTCTTTGTGACTATCAAGAAACATTTTCCCATCTTCAGTTTTCTGGCCTCTCTCTTATTTTCCAGATTTTCTCTGCTGCATAATCCTTAAGTTTCCCAAGCTGTAGTACATCTGGGTCTGTAGGCTTGCGTTCCATTAAAAAAGCTAGAACAGTAAGTGGTTCTCAATATTGGCAGAGGAGGTTTGAAAGCTACTGATGCTGGGTCCCACCCCTGGTGTGCGGTGTGGCTTGGGAAGTTTCAAGTTCTTCGGGTGACCCCAAAGTGCATTCATACTGAGATACCCTGAGTTAGATGATCTCATGCCAGCATTTTCACCATGCTGGGCAGCAACGATTTCTTTTTACTGCTCCCTTCCCAATGCGAAGGCCAGTCTCTCTGATGGAGATTGGATTCTATTAGCAGACTCCCGGCCTGACCCTTACCGTTTGTTAACATTGCTGCCTACCCACCAAGCAGTGTATTTCCCTCTGCTGACTCTTCTGGCTCAGAATACTTTAGGGAAAGCTCCTTGCCTTTAGCACCTTTCTTGAGTCTCACCTCGTTTAAGCCTTGGCTTCCTTGGCACATTTCTCGCAGGTCCATTCAACTCTTTAGGATACACCTTTAGGTTTATGTTTCTCCTTTTATATTTTGTACGTGTTTTTGTGAAATCTGATTTCTTCACACGGCCAGGAGCTGGGGCTACAGAGATGTACGAGAGAGATCCCACCCTGATAAAGCTCACGGTGAAGTGCGTGAAGTGGTCAGAAGGCCCCTGGCCACACAGGCTGCTGCCCATTCTAATAAGGCATGTGAAGAAGAGAAGTGTTGGTTTGGGCGGGTAGGATGGAAACCTAGGAATTCTTCCAGGAAGAGGTAATACTTGATCTGGGAACACAAGGCATTGTCTAGGTAAGGAGTATGAAGAATGGAGGCAAGGGACTTCCAGACAGATGGGACAGCAGGAGCAAAGGCATAGAGGTGTAACCAGCAACTGTGGGGGACAGAAGTGGGGGGAGCCGAGGCGGAGAAAGAGCCTTTATGTACACGTGGCTATTACACATGCCACGAAAACAAGAGTGTTTCCATTAGCTAGTTGAAAGGATTCCTTCCTTGTCAAAATTAAGTTCTCTATCTTCTCAGAGGTGACCTCATCAGCAAAGTGAAGTATAACTTATCAGGTGCTCTGCTCTTAGCCAAATGAGGGAGACGTCCAGCAGACCCCTTGCTCATCATGGATTCCCAACCCTGCTCTACCTAACCTCTGAGAGAGTTCTGAGATGTGCTTTGCGAAAACACCATCCACACACGAGCTGACTAGGAACTATAAGAAGGAAATGTCAGGATGTACCATAGGTCAGAACTTTTCATTCTGTCCAAAAGGATAGGATGAACATGGGTGTTCAAAAAATGTACAGCCCAAAACTTTACTGCCCCCAAAGCTGTTTCAAATGTTATCCTATATCATCATAACTTGGGACATGTCTGTGCTTTCTCCATAACTTCCCCGAGGCTCATTCAATAAATGTGTGGGCATCGATTTTGCGCTGAGTCCATGCTAGCTCTTATGCGAGGGAAAGATAAGCTTAGACCTTTTACATCTAACCCAAATTCCAGGCAATCAGAGCCAAATCTTCCAACAAGACACTGTACTGACCTTACTTCCAACCCTTGGAGCCAGACCCTCTGGATTTGACTCCTGGATCCATCACTTTAGCAAGTTACTGAGACCCTCTGAGTGTCTTAGTTTCCTCATGTATAAAATGGGAATAATGATAAAGCCTACCTCAAGGTTATGAGGACTAACCCTAGATAATACATGTAATGTAAGTTAGCATAGTACCTGGCAGATAGTAAGTACTCAAGCACTGTTGGTTATTCCTATTATTTTCTGTGTGTCATACTTTGTTTCAAGATTAATAATCAGGGGTGCCTGGCTGGCTCAGTCAGTAGAGTGTGTGACTGTTGATCTGGAGGTTGTGAATTCAAGCCCCACATTGGATGTGGAGCCTACTTTTAAAAAAATGAATAATCATACTACTGGCTGGTAAAAAGATGCCAATGTCATGTAGAAGATTTCATGATATATTGCAACTTGAGTTTAAAAGCAAGTTACAGTATCTCCTCTTTTTCTCTCTTTCTCCTTTCAAAGGATGAGGGTATATACAGATGGCAAAGATTATTTCTTTCTTTTATTTATTTATTATTCATTGTTGAGAAAAAGAGAGAGTGTAAGCAGTGGAAGGGCAGAGAGAGAGGGGAGTTTCAAGCAGGTTCCACGCTGTCGACACAGAACCCAATGTGGGGCTCGAACTCATGAAACTGTGGGATCATGACCTGACCATGACCTCTCAAAATCAGGAGTCCAATACTTAACTGATGAGCCACCCAGGCACCCTGGCAAAGATTATTTTTGAATGGTTTTTATTTTCTCCTTTATTTTATAATTTTTAAAACATGGGCACATAAGGGAAAAAATGTTATTTAAAAATATTAAACATCAATGCAAAAGACTTTAAGAATCTTGTTTATCAGTCTTTTCTAGGCTAGAATCTAGGCTTCACGATGGGAAAGGCAGTGGCGTCTCAGAGCCCAGTTCTGTTTCAGGCTGGCCCAAAGCCAAAGAAAGAACTGGGTCGAGCTCAATTTCCATTCTGAGCCCTTCTTTCAGTTCCTCCTGCTTCCCTTTTCAGATGCCCATCTAGGGGGCCATTTCCTTCTTTCAATTAACATGCGTTGAGAGCCCACAGGAACCCAGCACTGTACAAGGTGCTAAAGATAAGACTCTGCCTTTGGTGGCCTGTGGTCTCATCCTGTCCCTGCCGACCATCACTTGTGATGGCCTGTAGCCCAAGGAGCAGCCCTCCCTCCAATCTTAGCTTTTCCCTATGCCTGGGACCCACTCTTGGGACCCACTCCTGCCGACCTCCTGCCTCTGTTCCACTTTGCTACAGATGACATAATCCCTATGCATCAGTCCCGATGTGTGTGCATCATTCGAGTCCTGGCAGAAAACAGCAGTGCACTCAAAAGGGCTTAAACAATAATTGAACAAAGGGACTACTCGCAGAGCTGTGGCCAAGGTTCAGGGAACCAACCAGGACTAGGAACAGAAGGAAGCCATGACTACCCACAGGCCTGGAGGGGAAATAGTATTATTGGAAATTATTGAAGATACTGTGATTATCTGTAATTACAGAGCAACACAGACATTGCTAGTCCCTGGCATTGAGGCAGGAAGAGATTGAGGAACAAATGCCCTGCTCTGTCATCTCCTGCCAGTGCCCATGTGGCTGAATCCACAAGCCAGACGGCAAGGATGCCCAAGTGATACAGTCCACCTGGCAATGTGTTACTCTCTGTAGTAACGGTTTCGTGGTAGATTCAAGTAAAGAGTGGCATCAATTTCTGATCTGCCCAAGGGGGAGAGATTTACCTTCTGGTAAACCGAGGGGGGAGAGGTTTTTAAGTCAGATCTCCTCAGACCAGTCTAAGTAATTAATCCTCCAAATCCCTGCTCCTGTGAGTACTGGGAAAATGCTCAGCAAAAGGCTAAATTAATGCAGTGAAGCGTCATAGTTTTGTTTTTTTCGTTCATATTTTATTCTGACAATATTGGCAGTAGATCTGAAGGGTGAGGAGTACTTTGTTGATTTGAGTACCTAGACTGTCTCTAGCATGCCTTTGTTTTTAATGTTCATCGTACACAGAGACAGAAGCACACAAAGATGCCGGCAGATAAGTCAAGCATGGCCATCAACACATGCACACCATTCTAAAGAGGTCTCTTCCTCACACGTCACCTGTGGTGATTTTCAGAAGCAGTCCCCACCCCTGGTCCATTTGCTGGAGGCAGAAGGTGGGGGACCAGAGGAAAGGAAAACTGGAAAGGAAAAATGGCGGGGCTCCTGGCTTCAGCTGGGTGAGAGAGAGGATGAGGGAGGCGACGGGGACCAGCTTTCCTCCTCTCGAAGTCCCTAGCTTCTTCCTCCCTTACATCCATAAGCAGCGTAGCTTGGTCCTGGTTCACTAGTTCAAATTCTTTCCCCGAAGTGCTTCCTTTGCGGTGAGCACATTAATTCCCTTACTTTGGAAGGAAACTTCCTTACCAGCTCAGTAACGACAGTGACTCCTTCCATTTGTGTACCTTTTAGAGTTTGAAGAGTACTTGCACGCACATTATCTCATTTATTCCTCACACCCCTTGTCAGGTCACAGAGCTTACCTTCTATCAGTTAAGGAACTGAGTCTCAGGAAACAAGTTGCCTAAAGGCACCACGCAGACAGCGTCAGAGTGAAGGTCAGAGCCCTGTTTTTCTGTCTCCCCGCCACATTTTTTCTCCCCACAATGATGAAGGTTTCTTCAGGAAAGAAGATGGCAAAGGACTTAAAGGTGGACATAGTTAAAAAGGAGGAAACCATATATATTGAGAATAAGATGAGCCAGGGCAGTGGCTCTTAAAGTGTTGTCTCCAGATCAGGGACATCAGGGGCATCCGGGAGCTTCTTAGAGGTGCAAATTCTTGAGCCTCAGCCCAGACGTACTGAATCAGAAACATCAGAAGAAAAGGGAGTTTCAGGAACCTAGGTTTGAAGAAGCCCTCCAAGAGATACTGATGCATGCCACAGTTTGGGAACCACTGCATCCAGGGGAAAGGTGTGTGTGATGGCACCCTGAAGAGAACACATGACTGGTGTTAGCATAAGGAGGAGCAGGGAAGGTAGTCAGTTATTTCTGTGGATTCCAGAGATGGTGTTGATGGCTGGATGAAGACTATTCAAGGCCATTGAAGCATTGCCTATAATAGCAGAAAACTAGAAACAATTCAAATATCTACCAATTGAGGACGGTCATGTGAATTACAGTGCATCCATGTAATGGATGCTATGTAGTACAAAACAGAACAAGAGGCTTGGGATAATTAGAAATGGAAAAAAATCCAAAGAATAGTTAAATAAAGAAAAAAAGAAAAAGTAGGAGAGTTTATATGTTAACTTTGGGTTTTAAAAAGGGGAGAACTAGGGG
>NW_024412394.1:48660558-48687603 GCF_014898765.1 Herpailurus yagouaroundi | reverse complement strand
ATCTCGTGGTCTGTGAGTTTGAGCCCCGCGTCGGGCTCTGTGCTGACAGCTCAGAACCTGGAGCCTGTTTCAGATTCTGTGTCTCCCTCTCTCTGACCCTCCCCCGTTCATGCTCTGTCTCTCTCTATCTCAAAAATAAATAAACGTTAAAAAAAAATTTTTTTAATAGAAAAAATAAAAAGGGGAGAACTAAGGACATATATTTGTATTTACTTGTACCTACAAGAAACCTTGCAAAGAAACAAGAAATCATTCAGAGAGATACCTGGGGATGGGAGAAATGTGGTAGAGGCAGAGATGGGAGGGAAACTTTTCACTGCATTTCCGTTTCTAAAATTGTCCAACCCCGTAAATGCATTACCTATTTAGAAAACATAAAAATAAATAAAAATGGCCCTAGGTGTAATCCAGCAGCAGAACAAGAAGCTGCCTCTGATGGAATAAGGATGGTGGACTTTCCAAGGGCAAATCCATCCTCTTTCCACAGAATGGGCCAACAGAAGCCAAGGGTACCAAGCTCTGCCCACACCCACTTCCTCTCCCCTCTAGCTCAAACCCTCCCGGAATGGCCATCGTGCTTTGGAGGGGGATAGACTTCTTAGTAAGGCCAGGACCAGCAGTTATCAGCATTAGCTACACATTAAAATCATCTGGGAAGCTTTTAAGAATACTAATTGCCAGGCCCCATTCCCAGAGCACCCAAATCCAAAATTCTGAGGTGGGGCCTGGGTATTGGTGTTTTTAAAGCTCCTCAGTTATGATTCTAAACTACTGTCTTGGACCTTCTGGGTCAGTTCATTTCTCTAGAAAGCTAGAGAGAGGGAAAGAACATATCCAATAGCTTAAAAGAAGAAATCATACGTCCCATCGAACCTGTCAGGATCACATCTGAATGCAAGAAATTTTTTTATCTGCTTTGATTGGAATATGTGCTCAACCCATTTCTCCCCTCTTGGCAGTCCAATTCTGAAACGAAGTCCCGATATCACCAAGTCGCCACTGACAAAATCAGAGCAGCTTCTGAGGATAGACGACCACGATTTCAGCATGAGGCCTGGCTTTGGAGGTATGAGCCACAACTCGCCATGGTTGTCTTCTCTTTTCGGGTCTGTTCACCTATGCCTGGGTATAAATCAAAGCAAGGGACCACCCAGCTTTGCTCTCCCCTGGTCAGGTCCATCTCTGTCGTGCTTGGTGGCCAAGATGGAACCCACAGTGTCTTCTGAGCATCACCCCTGCCCAGCCCCACCGTGGGCCCTGCTAAACACATTCTCAGAAGGTGCCTGTTGGCCGACGGCGAGGGTAGGCTAGCTGAGCAGTCCTCAGGCCACTACTCCTGATAAGGGAGGCTTGGGATCAGTGAGGCCAGCAGCTGGCTGCGGGAAGGACAAGGGGAAGATGGGGCTGCTACATCCCAAAGCTGCCTCCTGAAAATACTCTGAAACCACAACCTTGGACTAAATTCATTCTCATCCGGGAGCTGGCAGATGGAACGAGGGGTGTGTATCTGAGGGCAGAGTGTGGTCTGCTGGATTTAATTAAATGAAAATAGCTTGAGAAAATAATGATCTAGAGCAGAGGGATGTCATGGCACTTTGAAGCTTAGCCTGCAGCTGCCAGATTTCAGCCTGCTCAGTGTCAAATAGGGTTTTCATCTACATGGGTTTCTTCCTGCAATAAAAAATTTATTTTAGAAACCATCCCCATGTTTTTATTTCTTCTAGCCACCTCGACCCAAAGAATAAACAGATTCTAGAAGGGAGTCTTTATTTAATCTGTAACCTGCTCCTGTTAGATCCAAACCCACCTCAACCCATGATAATCTGAGTCTGCCCCATGCCTGCCCCCCATGCCTGAAAGCAGGGAGGAAAAGGGGCAGCAATCTACTTCTCCTTCTCTTTATGGATAGTAAGATTGCATGGCTTAGAAATGCCAAAGGCCACCCTATTGCATCATGTTGCCCTTGGAAGCTACCCCATCCTGTGGCAAAGGTACAGATGTGTGGGCTTGGCCGATGACCTGAATGTGGCTTTGGTTCTGGGTGCCTATTAACCAGGTAGAGCCTTTCTCATGGCCAGACAGAGACACTGGCTTCCGTGACACAAGAGGCTGCAAAATCAGGAGGCAAATATAAAAAATAAAGTGGATAACCCCATGCTAAGGAGTAACTCCTTAGATTAGACTCAGCTTTGAGCTAGGTCTTCATTGTATCTTTAGATAAGTATGTGCAACCAAAGAAGAAAGCTTTATATTAACCTCATCATCTCAGAATCACCTGAATGATTCAGATAAAGAAAACTTAAAAAAAAATATTTACTTATTTTTGAGAGAGAGAGAGAGAAAGAGAGCACAAGTGGGGGCGGGGGAGAGAATGAGGGAGAGGGAGAGAGAATCCCAAGCAGGCTCTGCACTGTCAGCGTAGAGCCCAATATGGGGTTCAAACTCACAAACCACAAGATCATGACTCTAGCTGAAGTTAGACGCTTAACCAACTGAGCCACCCATATGCCCCAAAACTTCTTTTTTTTTAAACCTTTGTTGGAATATTCCAGGGAGGCAGCCTATGATCCAACCCTTTGATTTCTGGCTTCATTTGAGCTTGAAATGTGGGGACACCAAACCTTCAAGTCTGACAGGAAACTGAGGAAACTGGGGCTCCAGGGGGGGAAATGCTCCTATGCCTGTCTTTTCTATAGTGAAAATTCAAATAGAAAGAATAAATGCTCTTGCCATGCCCCATTTGCAGGTCCAGCCATTCCTGTGGGTGTGGATGTGCAGGTGGAGAGCTTGGACAGCATCTCAGAGGTCGACATGGTAAAGTGCTTCTTTTTCTAGGGCTGTAGCAGGTGGATTCACACAGGGCCTATGCTGGGCCAGGAGGTCCACACACCCGAATTCACTGGGTCTCACAACTCTCTGGCTACGGGAATGCCCACACTCATTTTATAGGTGGCTCAGGAAGGTTAAGACACTTGCCAAAAACCACCCACTGGAACGAAGCAGAGCCAGATGACAAAGCCGATCTCCCTCCCGTGCCTTTTGCCATCGGGATGGTTCTCTGGGCAAAGGCTCTCAAACATAAACCGTAGGGTCCGCGGTTGAAGCTGCCAGATATCCCACAACTGTAGATCCTATATCTGGCTGCGGAAATGCAGATGAATTGCTGAAAAGTGTCCCTTTTTTCCTTTTTAATGAGTTTAGGTGGAAAAATAGAATGTTCTACAACTCCTCGACTTACAGGACTTTTTACAGCCTTAGCTTAGTTTGGGTTCTCCAAAAAAGCAGACTTGAGAGAAGCATTCTAGCACAAGTTGAAAAGTGATCCCAGGAAAATCGAGAAGAGAGTGGGGGGAGGTGAGATGAGGGTGGGGAGGAAGCACATAGACCTGAGCCTCAAGCCAGTTACTACTAGGAATCTCAGTCCCACTGGGGGTACTCCAGGAGTCAACAGAGAACACGCCTCACGGTTATCCCAGCTGAGGGGCCAAGGAGCTGGGGTGCTTAGCTGGTCCCGCCCAGCCCCCCACTCGCCCCAGTATGTTGAGGGTCACAAGCGCTGACAGTAGCACCTTGTCAGTGTGGAGGCACTTGGCAGGGGATGCGGTGGGTCTCAGGGACACGGGTTCTGCTCGCGGTCTCTTGCTGTGTCCCTCCCCTGCAGTCCCCCTCCTACTGTAGCAAACCCCAGGGACTGGAAGCAAGACCTCTACTCTGCTGTTGCATTCTCAGCCACTGACGGCTCCATGGGGTGCACAGTGTCCTGCTGACACCCAGTGGGTTCAGTGTGTGGGGTTCTCCTCTCTGTCCTTCCCCTCCAGGACTTCACGATGACCCTCTACCTGAGGCACTACTGGAAGGACGAAAGGCTGTCCTTCCCGAGCACCAACAACCTCAGCATGACGTTTGACGGCCGTCTAGTGAAGAAGATCTGGGTCCCCGACATGTTTTTCGTGCACTCCAAGCGTTCCTTCATCCACGACACCACCACGGACAATGTCATGTTGCGGGTCCAGCCCGATGGAAAAGTGCTCTACAGTCTCCGGTAAGGCCCTCCCAGCCCTCAGGCTGTGCCTCTTCCTGTAGGTCCTTTTACATCTGAAGCCTGGGCAGAAAGGCAAATCATTTGACCACTCACACCTGCAGTTTTGCTTTTTTGGCTTTGAATAGCTAGCTGCTGCTTCTTTTTTTAGAAAATGTTTTTTTCTATTTATTTTGAGAGAGAGAGAGAGAGCACACAAGCAGGGCAGGGGCAGAGAGAGAGAGAATCCCAAGCAGGCTCCGCGTTGTCAGGGCAGAGCCCGATGCGAGGCTTGAACCCATGAACCGTGAGATCATGACCTGAGCCCAAATCAAGAGTCAGATGCTTAACCGAATGAGCCACCCAGGTGCCCCTCATTAATATTATTCCTGATACATTGTATACAAATATCGAATATTGATAAAATCAACAAATGAACAGAAAAAATGGAATTTATCAACAAGAGAACAATATATGCTCCTATGATTTCCTTTAGGAAACATTATCACATGAATTTTTATTTCACAGGTTTATATTGATAGAGGTCATTGCTTTGTTAATATGCTTCAATGTGATAGAATTTACAGAGATAGACACCCTGTTGGCCTCACCCTGCCGCTGGAGTTAAACATAAAAACCGGAGTACTCCAATGACTTTATTATACGCAGGCTACTTACCTAAGTCTTGACACCTTGCTTATCAATTATAAGGAGGCAGTTACATAGGAAGGAAACAGAGGCCTTTTCTGTTTGATCATTTTGCACTTGTATTTTGCAGCCTCTGAAAATTTGGATTTTGTCTTTTGGCTTGCAGGGTAACAGTGACTGCAATGTGCAACATGGACTTCAGCCGATTTCCCCTGGACACGCAAACGTGCTCACTTGAAATTGAAAGTTGTGAGTAGACTGTCCTGGACATTGGCACACAAACCGCGAGTAATCGCAAACACCGAGAACTGTCAGTAGCACGAACAGCATGTGCTCCTCCTTCTTGGCTGTGCTTTTCAAGTGATTTTTCAATTATTTATGTATCTTTTTAAAAGTTTGTTTATTGTACGTGTGTGTGTGTTTGTGTGTGTGAGAGAGAGAGAGAGAGAGAGGAAATGTAACTGGGGGAGGGGCAGAGAGAGAAGGAGAGAGAATCCCAAGCAGGCTCCTCACTGTCAGTGCAGAGCCCGACTTGGGGCTTAATCTCACGAATTGTGAGATCAGGACCTGAGCCAAAATCGAGAGTCGGGTGCCCAACTGACTGAGCCACCCACATGCCCCTCAAATGACTTTTTAAGATATTAAACCTAAGTCCAGAGTCGTTTTGAAAATCAGGCATAAGTTTGAAACTAAAACCTTCTGTTCCCATAACGGTTTTAAACTTGGTTCTGTGGAACCAGAGCTGGGGAGGGTGGTAGAGGGCTCAGCAAATGCGGATCTCCTTCTGTAGCTGTTTCTACACACTGTCCATCCATAGAGCTCATTTCTGACCTGTTTAATTGTTCCTCTGAATGAGATTTCTGTGGAAGAAAAGATTTCTTGACAAAAACAAGTTTGGCAACAATCGCCAGAGGGAACTGCCCAGGCGAGCACACATCCTGCTTGAGACTCTCAGGCACAACTGAGGGGCATCGGGACACTTGCACACAAAGTCCTGGACAGATTCAAAGCCAGGCCCCAGGAAGGGCAAGGCTGAGGCAGCATCAAGGACTAACCGCTTGCATCTCCAGCTCTCTACACGACTGCTCTGTTTTTCAGTCTTTGCCCAAACGCTTCCTCTGGTGGGTGCAGTCTGGACTCCCGCATAACTCCAGCTGGTCCGCTCCAACTGAGCACATGCCCACTGGCCCTTCCTGGCTGGTGGCCAAGCCCTAGTGAGGAATCTCTTTGGCCCAGGACACCTTTGTAAGCCTACCTGCACTGTGGCAATGGTTCAGGGGTGCCCTGGCTCCAGTCATCTGGGGCTGAGGAGGGCAGGGATGTTGACCCCCCACATAGCAGGGGCCAGATAGCTCCATAGGGCACTGAATGTGGGAAAAGGGAATAATAAATCCTAGGACCAAGGAAATCACTACCCACTGCACAGTGATTTGCCACCTGCTGTCATGTAATCCTCACCAGATCCTGTGAGAAGGTTACTATTATCTCTGTTACGGGTAGGAGGGGTGTAACTTGCCTGAGGACATACTGCTAAAACGGACTAAACTCACTGACTCCAGAACCTTGTTTTCCCTACCACACCCAGGCGGCTCCGTCAGGAATGTAGCTTTTTCCAGGTTGCATCAGTCAGGGTACCACAGAGAAGCAGAATATCAGAGATACATAGTAAAAGATATTTAGTGTCAAGGAATTGGCTTACATGAGCCTGGGGGTTAGCTTGGCAAGTCTGACACGTGCAGGACGGGCTGTCAGGAAGGGTGGCTGGGAACCCTCGGGTGGGACCTGATCCTGCCCGTGGAGGCAGGAAGGGCAGAATTTCTTCTTCTTGGGGAAACCTCAGGTCTGATCTTAAGGCTTTTCTGTTGATTGGATCAGGCCAACTCAGATTATCCTGGATCATCTCCTTTACTTAAAGTGAACTGGTGGTAGGTGTCACACCCACAAAGCATCTTCCGAGCAACACCTAGATTTGTGTTTGATTGAATAACGGTACTGTAGCCTAACCAAGTGGAGGGGATACATGACACCAACTATCACGCAGGTCAAGGGTAAGAAATAGAAGAAAATAGAGGAATGAAATAGGGCATCAGGGAGCTCCGGCAAGAACTGTCTAACACATGAGCAGACTGGACCGGCAACTGTGAGGTTTTACCTCAGCTCTGTCCAGGCCGCAGGTAGGTTTGTTCAACCGGAGTAAGATGTGGGCTCACCTAAAGTGGGATCACCAGGGGGAGTGATCCTTATGGAGAATCACTTGGATTTTTCCCTGGGTAGGAAGAGCAAGAGGAGGCCTGCAGAAAAGGGACTTGTGTCCTGCTGCCATCACTTTGTGGCTCCTTTCCTGCTAGAATGCACCCCTTATTACCTGAGAGTATTGCAATAGGTTCGCCATCAATGGATGCATTCCTACACTTTGAAAGGAGAAAAGAAAGGGCTAAATTAGCCTGGGCTTGTAAGGCTGAACCGTATGCGATACTGCAGCCATTTATCCATTTCTGATCTACAAGCATAGCAACTTCATTTTTTCTTTTAATATTCGTCTGAGAGACAGAGAGAGAGAGAGAAGGGGAGCCGAAGTCTGATGCTTACCCGCCTGAGCCATCCAGGCGCCCCACAACTTCATTTGTTTTAACCTAATAAATGGCAGGCTGAATTGTGAAGTGAGCACTTTTGCAGGCATTATGAGCATTTAGGCTTGACAGCTTTGTTCTGATGACTTCTGGAAGACTGGGGAGAATTAATGTGGATTTTGTTTTGCTTTGTTTAGACTGTGGTTTGTTTATTCAGACTCTCTTACTACAATCCCAGTCGTCCGTGTGGGAGGTCTGGAGCTGCTTCCACAGAGCCCCACAGGCAGGCCTGTCCTCCCACGGCCGCCGGCCGTGCCTGATGCTGTCTCCCATCCTTTCAGATGCCTATACAGAGGATGACCTCATGCTGTACTGGAAAAAAGGCAACGACTCCTTGAAGACAGATGAGCGGATCTCACTCTCACAGTTCCTCATCCAAGAATTCCACACCACCACTAAGCTGGCCTTCTATAGCAGCACAGGTAGGGGTGGGGGTGGGGGGCAGGGAGTGGGGGCTTGGTTGTCAAGCGAGCAGAGCTTGTGTGCTTGGATTTGAAGCCAAAGGTGGAAATCCCTAAATCAGGATGGCAAACACTGGGGAAGGTGATTTTCAGATACCACCAAAGCATTGGAAGTGATAACCTAGAAAATATTAGTAAAGACTCAAACAGAAGCTATGGGAGGAGGTTTGTTTGAGCCAATTATTTTGCCAGTTTAGCAGCTGGCATCTCACCCCTGATAGGATCTCCAGGGCCCCTTCCTTTATAGACAACAAACAGTTCAATTTTAGGTCTGTTGATTTCCATTCTCTTTGCTCCATTCAACCAATTCTCTCTCTCTCTCTCTTTTTCCGCCCCATCCCCACCCCCCAAACAGTCCTCTCTTAACCATACTGCTTGCATAGGTCCTCCTTAAGACCTTGTGAGCCTCAGTGCTCAGGTCGGGGTGGCCTCACCCCCTCTGGTTGCCTGAGGGCTTGCTCTGTGGTCTTCCTCTGGGCAGCTGAGGGGAACAGTTTTCTCCAACCTTTGTCTCTGTCTTGACTAATCATCCTTCAGGATGATCTTGTTCAAATCTTTATGAAGCTTCTATTGCCAAAAACATCGCATGACTGCACAAAGAAGTGCAACCTTTTAAGTCTTTATAATCTGCAACAGAGGCACTGTTTTATTTCCAACACATGGCAATGCAGCACATCTCATCTTCTGTATACATCACTCAGGAGTCTTGATTTTTCAGGGGATCTCCACTTCACCTTAGCATTCTAACATTTCCTCTTGTCTTAGTCTGCTCGGGCTGCTATAACAAAATTCCATAGACTGGGTGGCTTCTAAACAACAGAGATTTACTTCTCACAGTTCTAGAGGCTGGGAAGTCCAAGATCAAGATGCTGGTGGATTCAGTGTCTGATGTCTATAAACTTCCTAGTTTATAGACAGCCACCTTCTCCCTGTGTCCTCATATGGGGGAAGGCACAAGGGAATGATCTGGGCTCTCTTTTATAAGGGCACTAATCCCACTAATGATGTAATCACCTCCAAAGGCCCCACCTCCAAATACCATCACACAGAGGATTAGGTTTCAACATACAAATCTGGCAGGGACCCATTCAGTCCATAGCACCTCTACACTCGCTTTCTGGGACTGTTTTACAATGATCACTATTGCAGTATAATTGTCTAGGATACCAAGTTTTCAAGTTAATGTCGCCAAGTCTCCATTTTATTTTCAGTCCTCGTCGTCTCCCATTTATCCTGCCTTCTCCTTTTCCTTCCTCTTTCTCCTGTTCGTTAGAACTCCTCCATTCATATTTTTTCCTTGTAGAGAACACGAGGGGAGAGCTAAAGCACAGCTGAGCCGGTGACCTTTCACTGTTCTGAAATGTAATGTTACGGTTAGCTGGGTATTTTAACTTTGAAACATTTTCCTCTATAAAGAAATCCAAAGGAGCTTGTTTAAATAAATGTTTCCCAAGCTTTATTGTGCGTATAAATCATGTGGGGAGTATTGTTGAAAAGAGATTCTGATTCAATAGATCTGGTGTGGGGCTGAGAGTCTGCATTTCCAAGTAATCAAGTGACAGTGACTTTGCTGGGCTCTGTCCCAAAGGATGAGTAATAAGCCTTAAATGGCCGTCTCAAGGGGCTCCACTTATGTAGAAGACAGGGGCCAAGGATTTCTTGAGAGGGACCCACCCATGTGGTTCAGGTTATCATATAATCACTCTCTTCCCTGTTTTTTTTCTCCCTCCCAATTTATAAAGGTATGGCAAGGTTCCAGGGAAGTGTCTAAGGCGTTTACGATTCCCCAGATAAAATGTGTTGTGTGAAGTTGCTGAGTGGCTATGGCGTGTGTCCCCCAGGCTGGTACAACCGTCTATACATTAACTTTTCCTCCTGTGTTCCCCAGGCTGGTACAACCGTCTATACATTAACTTCACTTTGCGACGCCACATCTTCTTCTTCTTGCTCCAAACTTACTTTCCTGCCACCCTGATGGTCATGCTGTCCTGGGTGTCCTTCTGGATCGACCGCAGAGCTGTGCCCGCCAGAGTCCCTTTAGGTAAGGAACATCTCAAGTGCACGTTCCAGGCACCTGAAAATACAAGCCATTTCTTCCAGATAAAAACAATTCATTTCAAATTGATTGTTAACCTCTGTTAGCATTGTAACTTTGAAAAACCAGGTTATTGATTCACAAGTAAAATGCCATTCTTAAGAACCTGTGTGGCAAAAGAACTGTTTCCAGGTCCCCACAAGTGCTAATGTAAATAACCCACCTTCAGTCTTCTTAGAACCATGTTCTGGGGTCAGTGGTCCCGGTGTGTGGGTGCTTTCTCTGCTCACCTGCATAAGAAATCATGTTCTCTAACAGGGCTTCTCAAAAGGTGGCCCAAGGGATCTTTGCAACGGAATCCCTGGGGGGATCTGTTAACAGTGAAGAATCCTGGGGCACCTGGGTGACTCAGTCTGTTAAATGTCCAACTTCGGCTCGGGTCATGACCTCACAGTTGGTGGGTTTGAGTCCCCGCGGTATCGTCACCCGTAGGGCTCTGTGCTGACAGCTCAGAGCCTGGAGCCTGCTTCGGTTTCTGTGTCTCCCTTTCTCTCTGCCCCTCCTCCACTTGCACTCGCTCTCTCTCTCTCTCAAAAATAAATAAACATTTAAAAAAATTTTTTAAAACAAAACAAACAATGAAGAATCCTGGGTCCCTTCCACATGTATAGCATCAGAATCTCTGAGAAAGGACTAGGAACCTACATTTTGAACAGTCTCCTGGTAATTCTTATACATACTCAGGTCTGAAAATCCCTATTGTGTAAGCATTTCATGGATAGGTACTTGCTATCAACTCTCTTCCCCACTTTAAAATATTTCACCCACTCAGTCACACACACCCCCATTGTTCAGATGATTCAGAGGCTTCAAGGGAGAGGGTGACCCCTCCCCTCAGATTTTAGTGACACTGAATTGGAGTTGGCCCTTAAGGTGACCCCAGTCCCCTGTGATTTGGTGTTTGCCAAGCAAACATTCTGAGCTTAATTTGAAATCCCAGGCAAATACCATTGACAAATGCCCTGTCCTTTAACAGTTGTTCTATCGCTTGAATAGTTACTGTGCTAAATAAACAAACATTCTAGTTTTCAAAATCTAATCCCCATTAAATGAGGTTAACATCATTCTTGGCAAAATTGACCTCTGAGTCCTCAGGTCAACATTGCTGAACGGGCAGCTGGGTCCAGCACGGGGGTAGGTGCCATAATTGCCCTGATGGCTGATTATACAGGCCCAGGACTGCAAGACCAGCAACAAGGACACAAATACTAAAATATACCTTGTGCTCTTGTTTCCCTTTTGGAGAAAGAGTTACAAGAAACACATATATACCTGCTCATAGATATAAACTCTGTTTTAAACAATTGAATGGAAATTCACATCTTGCTGCCCAAATGTCTGGGGCGGGCGCTCTACAGAAGGACAAAGTGATACGTTTGCTCTAATGAATATGTTCGTATATGGAGTGAGGAAAGGGTGAGCAGGGGGCAGTGGAGGAGTAAGAGAAGCTTCATAAAAGCTACATCTTGAAAGATGAGTAGGGGGCAGGGACAGAGAGGCAGGGATGGAGATATTCTAGGCCCAAGGAGCAGAAAGGACAAAGAACAGAGGCGTGAAGCCACCCAGTGTGTTTGGTGAAAGACAAACACGGGCTTTTTTTCTCGCTCTGTGTGCAGGTATCACCACCGTGCTGACCATGTCCACCATCATCACAGGCGTGAACGCCTCCATGCCCCGCGTGTCCTACATCAAGGCGGTGGACATCTACCTCTGGGTCAGTTTTGTGTTCGTGTTCCTCTCGGTGCTGGAGTATGCAGCTGTCAACTACCTGACCACGGTGCAGGAGCGGAAGGAGCGGAAGCTCCGGGAGAAGGTGACCTTACCATAAGTAAAGAAAGTGCTCAGGGATAGAGTCTGGTCCAGCTATGGACTGTGAGAAGGTCAGACCTTCTCTGTAGAAGTGGGTAGTGACATCCCATCCTCAACCTTCTCCACCGATTGGTGTGGAGATCAAACAAAATAATATGTTAACACAGTGCTAATTTTACCCTGGGCTACATATTTCAGTCACTCAAAAATTTATTTAGCACCTACCATACGCCAGGAGCTAAGCCAAGTTAACTAAGACATAGGCCCTTTAATCTTGGTGGTGTTCAGTGTTTAGTGCTAAAAATCGATGACAATTCAACACTGTGAAACAATTATTTGTGAACACAGAGGTGTGATAAAAAAACCTTCCAGGGAGGTACATCCTCCATTCTGGGAACTTTCCTTTCATATGTGATCTTGTGCATCTCCCGTCATTTTCCCGATCATCTTCCCTCTCGCCTGGCTTTCCTTTCTTCCCCCTGTCTGCGGTCCCATGGTTATCTCCTCCAGAAAACCAGAACTAAATAAGAGTGAAGTTTCTCCACAATGCTACACCTTTCAATCCCCACCTCATCACATCACACACACATAACATTACCAGAAAACATTTTTATCAGGGCTTACATCCGTTTATGATCTCATGGAGAACAGGGCAATTATCTGATCATGAACATTCTCATCGGTCTCTGATGCAACGTGATGTTTCCTAAGAGTTGCTTTGTAGACTTCAAACAAAAACGGATACCTGCTCTTTTAGGACGACTACAGTGTCACCACCATTATTTTCCCACGCCCTGCCCCTAACTGGGAATAAAAGAAACTAGAAACGGCAACCCCGTCCACTATTGCAGTTTCTTGTGAAGGGCTTCCGAGAGATGAAGCTGAGCTGGCATCCCAGTGTGTGTTTGCTGTGTTCGCAGCTTCCCTGCACCTGTGGAATACCCCAGCCACGCGGGGTCATGCTGGATGGCAGCTACAGTGACGGGGAGGTTAACGACCTGGGCAACTACACGCCGGAGAATGGAGAGAAGCCGGACAAGATGATGGTGCAGCTGACCTTGGCCTCAGAGAGGAGCTCCCCCCAGAGGAAAAGTCAGAGAAGCAGCTATGTGAGCATGAGGATCGACACACATGCCATTGATAAATACTCCAGGATAATTTTTCCAGCAGCATATATTTTATTCAATTTAATATACTGGTCTATTTTCTCATAAACGCCTGTAACTCTATACATTTCACATTCTTCTGTATGTACCACAGAAATACCTGTACGATGAGAGTAATTTAAGGTTATGATGAAATTAAAGTTCCCACTACCCACTCTTCTCCAGCTTTCCAAAACGACATTGACAAGACACTTACTGGTTTAATCTGCACTTAATAACCATCTATTGTGTCCACAGAATTATACACGGTGCTGCAGGAATTGGACACCTGTAGCAACTGGGGATAGTTGTTACCGGGATTCCCTGGAAAAGCACACTGCCAGCATTGTGGGCACCCTGTAGTCAACCTCTTTTAGACCCTAGGTGCTTATTTACATGAATGATGCCCTTTATGTGCACGTCACTATATTCTCTGGGACTAGGTGGAATTGGGAAGCACCTAAAGATCACCTGCATGGAACATACATGCACCTAAATCCCTGGTTTGGCCAAAATTGATGCTTCACTTTATAGCCTATTACCTATTTTTCAATATTTATTGAAATGCATGTTTATTTTAATGCAAGGCAATAATAGTATTTCTATTTTTGTTTGTGTCTCATGGTTCATGAGGTTTCACCTCTCTGAAGCAAAGCTCTTTAGATTGATACAATGGCTTCTGATTTGGTGGGGAATTTCTCTGGTAGGGAAATTTTAAAGAAGAGGGTCTATGCATGCATTTTGTCAGTTCTGTCATAGAAATAACTAGCCTAGAAAATTTCTGTTAAGTGTTCCTGTTTCATAATCACTGCTTCGTGTATCTCCACCTTGGAGCATGTCCCAGTTCAAAGTGAAGTCCTTTCTCAGTAGTGTGATATCTTCACTGAGGAACTCAGGAATAGACAGATTTTTTTCTACATAAACATTTCAAGAAAATGCATAATTTGAGACAACCTATAACTCATTAGGATGAGAAATGCCCACATAGATTCTGAAGAAAAAAAGAACACCAGAAAGAAAAAGAAATGGGAAGACATCACTGGACATCTCCATTTGACCTCAATGAATACCAGCATTTTCTATGAACCAGTAAACAATGGCCACCTCTTGCCAGAGCATGGGATAAAGGAGAGGGTTCTAATTTGATGTATTATTTAAACAAATAAGTTACTCAGACTAGGTATCTACAGGATCAACACCCACCAAACTTATCCGAACAGCATTTGTTTAAAATTCACTTTAATAAAGTAAATTCTATACACAATAATGTCATTGTATTTCCAAAATTAATTGGACTGAGCATCCATACTACATATTTCTTCATATTAGAGCTATACTTCATTCTAATCTGAAAATGAAACCATATTTGCACAAATTCTACTTACAAGGTAATCTTCCATTTCCCCCAATGAAAACTCATGAAAACAAAGGGTTTTTTTGGCAAACTCAAGATACTTAAAGGGATATAAATGAAATAGCTAAACATTAGCTTTTAGTATTTAAAAAAATTTTGGGGTGGGCGCCTGGATGGCTCAGTCAGTTAAGTGTCTTGACTCTTGATTTCAGCTCAGGTCATGATCTCATGGTGGTGAGATTCAGCCCTGCATCTGGTTCTGTGCTGAGCATGGAACCTTCTTGGGATTCTCTTCCTCTCCTTCTCCCTGCTCCCCCTCTCATGCTCGGTCTCTCTCTAAATAAATAAACATTAAAAAAAATTTAAACATTGTTTTTTTTTTCATGCTTATTTTCTGAAACAATTTCAATCAAACTCTTCACAAACATCTTTGTCACTCACTTCTTCCTCATGACCAGGGCCACTCTGAGTCATCTTGCAAGGTTTCCAGGCCACATGATCTGATTTTCCACCTACTTTGCTTGGGAAACTCATATGTGATGCTGTGTTAGCTGCTCAGGCCACCACAACAGGTGGCTTAAACAACAAAAATTTATTTTCTCTTAGTTCTGGAGGCTGGACGTCCAAAATCAAGGTGTTGGCGGGTTGGGTTTTTCCTGAAGTCTCCCTCTTTGGCTTGCAGATGGCGACTTTTTGCTGTGTCCTAGCATGGCCTTTTTCTCTGAGCTCATGCACACTGGTGCCCTGATGTCCCTTCTTTCCTTTTCTTTTTTTTCTTTTCTCTTTTCTTTTTCTTTTCCTTCCTTCCTTCCTCTTTCTTTCTTTCTTTCTTTCTCTCTTTCTTTCCTCTTTTAATTTTAGAGAGAGCATGAGATGGGGAGAGGGAAAGAAAGAGAGAGAATCCCAAGCAGACTCCACACTCAGTGAAGAGTCCAACGCAGGGCTCAATCCCATGACCCTAGGATCATGGGCTGAGCCAAAATCAAGAGTCAGATGCTCAACCGACTGAACCACCCAGACACCCCCCTGACATTTCTAAGAGTAGCCTTAACACTGGGGAAAAACCACTGGAGCAAGAAAACAGGTTCGGGCAACAAATATAAATATAATCTTATTTTTTTTGTTGCTGCAACATAGAATTTAGGTGAATGTAATTCTAAAACATTGTCCCTAAAAATGATGGATTCCAAAGAAGTGGAAATTTTTGTAGGGTGAGTGGTCAATGGAGTTATTTGATAAGGATTAAATAAAGAGACATGGAAATTGCTTTAGGAAATTTACTGGCCACAATAGCAGAATTTCTTTTACACAAAGGCCAAGTTTTAAATCTCATTCAGCCATGTTTTAACAAGGTTCCACTTGTAATTTTCCAGTAGGTTTCTTTCTCTTAGACCTTCTATTGGAAAGCAATCAACTTTAGTATTGCCCAATTTAATGATATGCCTAGAAAAATAGTTCAAGCATGAGGAGAGAAGAAAAAAATGATCTCTGAAAATTTCTCAATCTTCACCCAAAATTGGCACCGTTTTCTCATGTTGTACATCTGCACACAACTATCCTTACTTGAAAATCAATTTTAGAGTTCTGGCTTCTCCCCAAAATACCATGACTACAATTTAATATGAACCTGGCTGCATAGTTACTGGCTTTGCCATTTCAGATTGTTAACAATTTTTGCAAAATTGCCTTCAGCTATGAAATACAGCATAATTATACTCAAAATATGTCCGGTGATTTACCTAAAAACTGAAGATTTAAGGTGAGAAGAAAAGCTAGTAAAAACAAGCTAAAAGGGGCCAGCCAGATGCCTGCAGATGGATATTCCCCTCGCATACTTTCAATTTCTGTAATCTTGTTTGCCTCCTGTGTCCACCAACTGCCCAGATGGCACCAATGATAAGGGCCCCCTCCCCTTTTTCTCTTGTCTCTCAACCCCCTACCATCCCAGCCATAAAAGGAGGCCGATGCCAAGGTTCGGGGCTCAGCCTTTGGAGGTGACTCCGCTGGGCCAGCACCAGTGCACAACAGTCTTTTCTAATTCCCCGAGTGTGTGTGGCTTGTCTCTTCCTGGGCGCCGAGTACTTGGTGTAACAACGGTACAGCTTTACAACTATTTTTCCGCTTGGTAATACTGTCCCATAATACAATTTAACTACCATGGCATTCAGGTGAAATGTTGGGGTTCAGGAGCGAATGGTCAAGAAAAAATTCTTGGGACATCTTCGATGCAAAAAAAACGTGGTTTTATTACAGCATGGGGACAGGACACTTGGGCAGAAAGAGTTGCACTGGGGTTGTGGAGTGACTGATTATATACTTCAAAGTTGGGAGGGGGTTAGGGATAGGGTAAGTCTCTAAGGAATTTGGAAACAAGGTTTCCAGGACCTTGAGGGGTCATTTACTGTCTAGTAAAACCTTAGTCATGAGACCCTTCAGATGTATATCAGTGGACCATATGTTTAGAGGATGATTGCTAACAAATTATATTGGGGGGAGGGCGTAGAGGTAAAGTAAGTTTCCAAAGGGATTTTTGCATGTTGAAGACTTACAGGATCCTGGAGGTCCGGCTAATGTCAAGCTAAGGTTGCCTTTTGCCTCTAGCAAAGTATTAACATCAAGGGAGTTGGGCTTCTAGAGGAAGATCACTCTGGCTGTCTCAAGTACTTGTCAATGGGCTGTAAGTTGTTTTTGTTTTTGTTTTTTTCTTTTTTGCCTTTGTCCTCCACATCAGCATTCCTCAAGTTGGACTTCTACTCTGGGGTATTCACTGCATCTATTTTTTTTTTTTTTTTTATGTTTATTTTTTAAAGAGCGAGTGAGCTAGGGGAGGGGCAGAGAAGGAGACACAGAATCCGAAGCAGGCTCCAGGCTCTGTGCTGTCAGCACAGAGCCCAACGTGGGGCTCTAACTCACCAACCGCGAGATCATCACCTGAGCCGAAGTCGGAGCCAACTAGCCACCCACGTGTCCCGCTGCATCTATTTTTACTTAGGATAAAAATACCATTTGATTCTTGCAACTCAAATATCTCCAGAGCAGTAGTGGCATCACCTAGGAACATGTTCGGAAAGAAAGGATCTCAGTACCTGCCTTACACCTACTCAATTAGAACCTGTATTCTAACATGATCCCTAAGGTGATTTCGGTTGGGCAACCCAGCAGCCCAGACGGTGATAGAAGTGAAAGAATTTGCCCAGGGAGAACAAAAGAGAAGTTTACTGAATACACTGCAAGGGAGCAGCAGGCAGGACAGCAAAGGAGAGACTGTCTGCCAGGAGGCAGTGGTGAGGGGCACAGTTACATAGAGTAAGGGGACATATGGGATTTTCTTTTTTGGCAATCTTGGAAACTGTGCCTGGCTGTTAGTAGCCCATTAGGGCCAACGGCTATTTTGAGGTGGGTGACTTAATGAGCCTGTTTGTATTCAGCTCTGTGTTCACGGTGGGCCCTTTTACCTTGCTCAGGTTCCCATTGCTCAAGCCTTTGCCTAAAAGTGGCCTCCACAATTCATATGTACATTCAAGTTATCAATGCATTGAACTAGGATCACATAACCACACATCTTTTATTATCATTCACAGGAAGTGACAGAAGAGCTGCATTCAGACATTCAACAACTCAATATTGAGTGCTTACTATGCGTGCTAAGCACTGTTAGGAGTTCTGGCTGATTTGTTGATCCTAAACAAGTTGGTCAAGTACCCCTGCCCCTAAAGTCTACAGCCCTCCAACACCAAACCCAGCTTAAAAAACACAAATGCCTTTACAAAATGGGAAGAAATGTTTGTCCTGGAATCTTTAAAAAAAATATTTCTCCACCACAAACCTCAGCTGACTTAAATTTTTTTTTAATTCTAAGGGAGTATGAATCTCAAGTTACTTGGGATCTAAATGCAGATTTGGGAGGTGAATTTCCTCCCTTTTCCTTGGGGGGAGGGGCGGAGGGAGAGGGGAATATTGTAAAGTTCAAATTATAAAAAGCAGAAAAAACTCATAATCCTATACATCTTTATATAGTTGCCATCAATTTTACATATAAATCAATTTGGGTTCTTTTCCAGGACATAGCATCACCATTTTGCTACTAAAAACTCTTTATATTTTGCAGCCATTAAAATCATTGTATATTTTAAATATACAAGGCAATCTTTCCCCTAATATTCGATAAAATACTGTGGTGAATACTTTTAGACATCTATTCTGGTCCTACTCTGGACTATTTCCTTACATTAACAATAAATGTCTGGAATGGATGTTGATTTGAGATCAATATTCTTCATTATGTTATAGTAGTGTGATTCTAGGCTCCTAGCTTTCTATGGCTTTAAAAATCGCAAATGGGATTAAACTATACCTTAGTGGTATTTGATAATATGGGTAATATGGAATGCACTCATACTAGCTTAAGAAAGAAATAGAAGAATACCGAAGAATCTCACAGATAAAAAGTAAACAGAAGTACAGCTGAACCTGCTGAAAACAGGAGAGATGTCAGACAGCTTTTCTTTTTAGGCAGTACAGTAGCTTTCTCACTTTTCTGGGTGATTGCTGTCTTTGCTATTAAGATTGTCCTCAGCATATACATGACATTCAGCTCCAGAGTTACTGTCTTTAAAATTACAGTGCTCATCATCATCTGAATGATGCACCTACCCCATTCTGAATTCCCAGGATACCTAATTCAAGTATGTCCCCACCCATATCAGAATTCCATTTCAGGGGCACCTGGGTGGCTCTGGCTGTTGAGCATCAACTCTTGATTTCGGCTCAGGTCACGATCTCGCGGTGGTGAGACTGAGCTCCACATTGGGCTCTGCATTGTCAGCTTCCAGCCTGCTTGGGATTCTCTCTCCTTCTCTCTGCTCCTCCCTACCTTGCACGTGTGCTCTCTCAAAATAAATATTTAAAAAAACAATTTTTTTTTTAAGGTTTACTCATTTTTCAGAGACAGACAGAGTGTGAGGCAGGGAGGGGCAGAGAGAGAGGGAGACATGGAATCTGAAGCAAACTCCAGGCTCTGAGATGTTAGCACAAAGCCTGACGCAGGGCTTGAACCCACAGACCCGTGAGATCATGACCTGAGCTGAAGTCGGACGCTTAACCAACTGAGCCACCGAGGTGCCCCCAAAATCAATATTTATTTATTTATTTATTTATTTTTTAATTTTTTTTTAAATATTTTTTTCAACGTTTATTTTTGGGACAGAGAGAGACAGAGCATGAACGGGGGAGGGGCAGAGAGAGAAGGAGACACAGAATCGGAAACAGGCTCCAGGCTCTGAGCCATCAGCCCAGAGCCTGACGCGGGGCTCGAACTCACAGACCGTGAGATTGTGACCTGGCTGAAGTCGGACGCTTAACCGACTGTGCCACCCAGGCGCCCCAATATTTTTTTAAAAAGATAATAAATATGGTTGTGACAAATCAAGGTGAGGACAGAAAAGTTTTGTTACTGAAATTATGTTGTAATCTTAAAATAAGAAATCTGTGCTTTGTGAATTAATTCAGATCTAAACTTTTGTTAATTCTTTTCCCCTTTGATTTCCTAAATTCATTTTTGGCCAGTCTTGGATCAATAGAGAAAAGAAATCATATTTAGGCCAGGAGAACTCAGTAAGTGACAGAGGGTAGAAGAGTGTAGACAGCAAGATGCAGTTACTCATGTCAAGCAGGGGTCTGTGTCAAGCAATAACACAAACAGTAAAGGGTATTGCAGCTACAAGATATTGCCAGGACAAGCAACAACTGACACCCCAAAACTGTTAACAAGCAGAAGCAGAGGAGGTCTGCAGGGCCCAAGACCCATTAAATTCCTTTAAAAGGGGGGAGGGGTTTGCAACAAACTGTCCTGCTCTTCAGACATGACCCCTCTGGTCTGACCACTTAAAGAAGGCAGTCACCAAAGGCCCTGGCCAACTGATACCTGAACAAAAATGAGCCCCTTCACCGCTTGAACATAAGTAGGTGCCAAGAGCTGACCTGAACTGGACCAAGGCCTTATCTCAACTGTATGCCCACAAACTGACTTTGTGTTGGGATCGTTTCCTCCTCTCGTTTGTTGTGTGCCTTTGTCATGCTCTGCTCTGTGTGCTGTGAAAGAAACCAAGTTAATCACATGGTGAAATGTCATTGAGTTTTGAATTCTGAATCTGCTTTATAATTATGATTAGCTTTGCTTTATGATTGAATCAAGCTGACACTGTGGAAAGACGTAACTCACGTGTGCGCCTTCATAGCATGCTCTTGACAAAATGGCAACATCGGAGGCTGGGGAACATGGAGTAAAATCTGATTGGAGATGGTTGCAATCTCTTTCTGCCAGGGATTTTCTATCATAAGCTCTTTAAATGTAGATAGATAGATAGATAGATAAATTTTTTTTCTCTCTTAACACACAACCGACGTTAAGTGGGTTTTGTGACTTGGGAGGTATGGTTCTCCTACCACAATACATGATCTGCTTGTGAGGAATGTGTCAGGTCAGATGACAGAGTATGGAGGAAGTGATCATTAATCCTGAGTCCATATCATTTACAGGCAGTAATGCTTAGATTTAGGTTTGGTATTCCTTGAATAAATTAAGCTCAAAGGGGAAAACATGAAGTTTTTGAGCTGCTTTTCATTCTCTTGAGCTAAACAAAATACTTCATCAGACATTAATGACATCACAAATAGATAAAATTCAAGCTCTCTAAAGTAATTTATTGTTCTCAGGGGGGCAATGTCTACTTAGTATTTGACCTAAACAAGATTCTTGTCTATTTAAGACCCTGACCTTACATTTCTTTCTATTTTATATCTCTGAGGTTTATTTTTTAAGGTGATTTAATACTTTGATCCACTGAACTAACCAAAGCTAATCTTACCTTTCAATCATTGGAAAAAAGGATTGGACTCTATTTTGAAAGACAGCCTAAATTTTTCTCATATGAAGACACTTGTAATTTTTTTCTCTGAGGCACTTGTTCTTCAGCCATCAGTAAGAATCTAAAAACCTGTTCCATTGCATTTTAGTTATTACATGAATTACTTTGTATTAAAGTTGAAAAAAAATTTTTTAGTACCTTTTTTTTTTCTAAGTTTATTTTTGAGAGACAGAGGGAGCACACAAGCAGGGGGAGGGGCAGAGAGAGAGGGAAACTGAGAATCCCAAGCAGGCTCCATGCTGTCAGCACAGAGCCGAACTCGGGGCTTGACCCCGTGAACCGTAAGATCATGACCTGAGATGAAATCAAGGGGCAGATGCTTAACCAACTGAGCCACCCAGGTGCCCTGAAAATCCTTTTTAAAGAAACTTTAATGCTATAATCATGTATCACTTATCACATACAATTTGCACTGGCATTTTTCAGTTTCTGAGACTAGTGACACATTCATTTTTAAACAACAGAACTTAAAAGAATTATATTTTATGAATCAATTATATGAATAATATGGCTTTAAGTTTATTTATTTTGAGAGAGAGACAGCGAGCATGAGCACAAACAGGGGATGGGCAGAGAAAGAGAATCCCAAGCAGGCTTCACACTGTCAGCACAGAGCACAGCGCAAGGCTTGAACTCACGAACCATGAGATCGTGACCTGAGCTGAAACCAAGTCGGATGCTTAACTGACTGAGCCACCCAGGCGCCCCTAGTTTTTTACCTTAGGTAAACTCCATACCACACGTGGGGCTTGAATTCTCAACCCTGAGACCAAGAGTTGCAGGCTGTACTGACTGAGTCAGCCAAGTGCCCCAACATTTATCATTTAAAAGCAAGTCATCACCTATAAAACTGAGGAAGAGAATAATGTATCACGATTTATTTGGGTAACTACTTTAACTTCATGTATTTTATTTCTCTGTATATACACTGAAAAAAACCACAAGATGATGGCTATTAAACATATTTATTATCACTTTAGATTTTTTTCATACACACTTTCGTATGTACATATTGAAATTACAAAAACTACTATCACCTGATGGTAGTAGAGACCGCTGATTTGAAAATATTAACTTGATACATATCAAAATGCATCATCCTCAACTACACCAATGAACTGCAAAATGCCTGATGTAAAAAAGATAAAGTAATGCATCATAACTTATAGTCTTATAAAGCGTTGCTAGCACAAAGATACCAGATTTATTTTACAATGAACATTTATTTTTGATAGTTTCAAGGCTAGTATGCTATGTAGGACATTTTCCAGAAGACTAAAGAGATGCTTCAGGTAAAAACTAAGAAACGTATAAAAAACAACTATCAGAAAGGTTAAAAAAAAAAAAGTATTAGGTAATCATTCTTTTTAAAAAAAGACTTTTAATATCAATTTCTTCTATCCAAACAAACTGACACAACTCAGGTATTTTTATTTTTTTATTTACTTATTTTTTTTTTTGACTCAGGTATTTTTTTCCTCAAAAATTTCTAAGATAGTAGCTTTCGGATGATTTCCTTTCAGATGAAGTAAATCTTATGAGGACTCACCACCAACCACTAGTTTTTTCAGGCGTAAGTTTATTCTTCTTAACACCCTGTGCTTAGAAGTAGGCAGTCCTTGAGGCGCCTGGGTGGCTCAGTCGGTTAAGCAGCCGACTTCAGCTCAGGTCATGATCTCGCGGTCCGTGAGTTCGAGCCCCGCGTCGGGCTCTGTGCTGACAGCTCAGAGCCTGGAGCCTGTTTCAGATTCTGTGTCTCCCTCTCTCTGACCCTCCCCCATTCATGCTCTGTCTCTCTCTGTCTCAAAAATAAATAAACATTAAAAAAAAAAATTAAAAAAAAAAAAGTAGGCAGTCCTCAAGAAATGTTCACTGAACTCAACTGCTGAAATTATAACAGTTAAAATATCAACATAACATATCAACAAATAAATAGGCCTTTGGAAGACTGGGAAATCAAAACACTTTCAGTTTATACACTTTCACAAACACATGAAAATGCTCTAGTTTATGCTAAATGCCCCAGCTCTTTTGAGTGCTATACAAAGAAGCAATTAAAAGGATAAATTTCCTTAGTTCATAAAATATGAAAAGCAGTCCAAAAAGAGACAAGCTAAATATTAGCTATACTCGGTCTTATTATATGGTATATAGCAACTTAGTAATTAACAGTACCACATAATTGTTTTATTCACATTCTGTAGTCAGGCCTGCTTTTAAAGTTAAGTCACTGAAAACATTTTCAGTCTGTAATTAAATTTAAATCATCAAATTGGCTTCTACATTTTAAAGTCTGTTAATTTAACAAAGATGGCTAAAAGTTAATATTGGAGAAAAAGACTTTCATTTCAGGATACAAGCAATGAAAGATCATTAAAAAGGCACGTAATAGGGGTGCCTGGGTGGCTTAGTTGGTTAAGCATCCTACTTCGGCTCAGGTCATGATTTCACGGTCTGTGAGTTTCCTCAAAAAGAAGACACGAAGTTATAAATTTTAAAAAGTCCTATTCATTTGTTAACCTCCTAAAACCAAGCAATCCTCTTTTATGTATAAAGAGCTCAATATAACCCTTCCTTATCTAAAAGTGACACTGTTCGCCTGTAACCTAGTGCTTCCTTGTTTATCTTCCAAAATCTCTGGAGATTTAATGCATCCTGTGAGAACCAACCAACCATGGTAATTTAAGCCAAGTACAAACGTTTATGAAAATTCAGCACTGTTGCTTAGGAAACGTGCCACTGAAGTAGGAGGGTATAGAAAGAGCTTAGTCCCAAAAGGAAAATCTATGTTATGAAGGAAGCAATCTCCTAAATTCAAATGGCATAATGAATACTGGTGATAATTGGTTCCTCTGGAATGAGATTTTGACTTCGGCGTTTATGTATGTATTTATTTATACTTTTTAGTGTAATGTGGCTCAATTAACCAACTGGTATATAAAAAACAGAAAGGGATTTAAAGAATCTGAATTATACTAAATACTATTAAAGTGAAATAATATAAAATGTCAAGGTAAGATCTAGGACTAAAAAAATAAAAACCCGAAACACCAGGGGCGCCTGGGTGGCTCAGTCAGTTAAGCATCCAACACTTGATTTCGGCTCAGGTCATGAACTCACGGTTCATGGGTTTGAGCCCCATGTCAGGCTCTGTGCTGTCATAGAGCCTGCTTGGGATTCTCTCTCTCTCTCAAAATAAATAAACTTTATAAACAACAACAACAAACACCATCCTTCTGGATAGACTCTAGAGAATCAGTTCTCAACCTCTTCTGATGTGATAAATCCATGACATGTTCCAATGAATAAATCCGTATTCCGATCAGAGTTTTCAAAAATTGGAAGGAAAATACAGTATTACACTCAGATGGGACGCAAATCTCAGTGGCACATCAGCATTAGTTCCACACTGTGGCTTATGGCAGATAGTGCTGGTGCAGACTACACCTTCACCCCAGCTGCAACACCACACCTCGTTCCCGTTCTCTCATGTGAGAATACTTATCGGAGCGCAAGTCAATCAGTAACAATGGGATCGCTAACCTGAAATTTTCTCTGATTTGTTTTTAAAAAGTAAACCAATCACAAACAAAACACAAAACACTTTGTATGAATAACAATGAACTTGTGGCACTTCACAAAAAACAAGAGAATACTAGTGTGTTGGGTTACCTGTTAAAGTTATCGTGGCTTTAGAAGATAAAACTGTGCACCTTAGAGTACAAGGCTTATAAAAGGAATTTAAAACTGTAGTTGGGAAATTTATTAAGTTGATAATGAGGAAACTAATTCCATCCATACAAACCGGTGATCTTGGATATACCCAAGTCTCAGCCTGAAGCCTCTGCTGATCCGTCTCTCGTCTGTAATAGCGCTATTTGCGGTTACAAATAATCAAAGCATGTCGTGAAGATCCAGTTCTAAAAGCTGATGTGAAGAGCTGGAAGGCTAGCTTGCATAGCGGAGTCTTAAGGCACTGGGGTAGCTGTGTCTCAGAGCGAAGTAAATGCTAAAAGAAACAAACTTCTGAAGTTCCAGAACTCCAAACGAAGACAAACTGCCCATGCATTACAGCGGTCAGTGCCAGGGCACTGCCATCTAAACCCTTTTCTCCATGTTTTCAATTCAAAGGCTGGAAGTTTTATCTTAGGAGAAGATTTGATGATATGATGGAAGTCAAAGACAAACATTCTATTTTACTGTTATATAGGACAAAGACTGGCAAACTTTTTAAAGTAAAGGGCCATTTTGTCGCAATGGAACTGGAGAGTGTTATGCTAAGTGAAATAAGTCACACAGAGAAAGACAGATACCATATGTTTTCACTCTTACGTGGATCCTGAGAAACTTAACAGAAGACCATGGGGGAGGGGAAGGAAAAAAAAAGAGAGGGAGGGAGGCAAACCATAAGAGACTCTTAAAAACTGAGAACAAACTGAGGGCTGATGGGGGGTGGGAGGGAGGGGAGGGTGGGTGATGGGTATTGAGGAGGGCACCTGTTGGGATGAGCACTGGGTATTGTATGGAAACCAATTTGACAATAAACTTCATATATTGAAAAAAAAATAAGTAAAATAAAGGGCCAGGTAGTAAATATTTTAAGTTTTAGAGGTCACATGATCTGGTCTTGGTCTCTGATGCTTTTTTTCCCCCTATGATCCCTTAAAAATGTAAGGATTGGGGTGCCAGAGTGGCTCAGGTGGTTGAGCGTCCAACTTCAGCTCAGGTCATGATCTCATGGCTCGTGAGTTCAAGCCCCGCGTCAGGCTCTGTGCTGACAGCTCAGAACCAGGGGCTTGCTTCAGATTCTGTGTCCCTCTCTCACTCTCCCCATCCCCCACTGGTGCTCTGTCTCTCTCTCTCTCAAGAATAAACAAATATTAAAAAAAAAAAAGGTAAGGATTACTTTTAGCATGCTGGCCATATACAATCAGGTGCTTACCAAATGAGGCCATAGCTTGTAGTCCCTTGATATAGAAGAAAAGCAATTCTCAACTACTAACTGTCCCCAAAATTACACCTGTCTTTTTTTTCAATTTTAAATAATCTCAGATCGAACAGGAACTTAGAAGTTCAAAGGACTGTAGGGATAAGTGATCTAACTTTCCAAGTGGGGACCTCAAGGCTCCTGGTCCTGAGTGACTTGCTTGTGGCAGAAGAGGCCAAACGCTTACTTTTCTCTTTCCCCTTATGTTTTTGGAATACACTCAACTTTGAGGAGTTCCTTTAAAACAAAGTACACTAGAGGTTTACTATATTCACAGCTTAAAGGATTTGTTTTACCAGGTACTTTTTTCACATTCTTTTACCATGTTCAAGAAACTCACACTAAGAACCAAGAACTTAGAATACTTTTAAATTAATATTGAGAGAGCATGGGGCCTAAGAAGGCTTAGAATTCTGTCCCTTAAACTCAGTAAACTGGACAGGCTGACTTCTGAGCAGAAATCTGAATAGGGTTGCTGGGTAGAGGTGACCAGTTACATGACGCTGACACTCAAAGCAAATGGACATTGCTCCTTTCTCAGTAAGCCCCTCTAGAATATGCTACCAAGCAAACACTTCACAGGAAAAGTCTAACCCTATCTGTCTATATGTTTTCCTAATACAGAAATACAGAATTAGGAATAGCACTTTAATGCCACTTCTCAGAGTTAATTATGTAAAAAAAAAAAAAAAAAATTCATTTTCCTTCAAATGGTAAAACTGAAGCTTATTCTTTGTACTAAACTTCTAGTTGTTTCCCACAGCATTTCTGATTAAAATCCTGCTTTTACTATCAATGAAAAGATTCTCTAAGTCAACATAGATATAATCAGATGTTCAAAATGAACTTTTCCTAAATTTAGAATCTGAATTTAAAAATTTTAAATTTTAAAATAATTTTAAAATTATTTTACCATCCTATACCAAAAGAAAGAAAGAAAGAAAGAAAGAAAGAAAGAAAGAAAGAAAGAAA
>NW_024412394.1:48549516-48660548 GCF_014898765.1 Herpailurus yagouaroundi | reverse complement strand
AAAGAAAGAAAGAAAGAAAGAAAGAAAGAAAGAAAGAAAGAAAGAAAGAAAAAATCTTTCATGGATCAATTCTAAATATAAAGTTTGAAATCCCCTGATCTTTTAAAATATAGCTCCACAACATATGAATTTATAAAATATTATCACTGATAAGCCATGGATCATCCAGATTAAGAAATGCCATCGCAAAAGAAATGGAAAAAGAAAAAGAAATGCCATTACAGGGGTGCCCAGCTAGCTCAGTCAGAGGAGCGTGCAACTCTTAATCTTGTGGCTTTGTGAGTTTGAGCCCCATGTCGGATGTAGAGTTTACTTAAAATCTTAAAAAAAAAGAAAAGAGAAGAGAAGAGAAGAGAAGAAAAGAAAAGAAAAGAAATGCCATTACGTATCAGCTCAAACTCAACAACCACATGAGATCAAGAGTTGAACACTCCTCCGAATGAGCCAGCCAGGCGCCCCTGAAAATTTTTCATTTTAGATATGAGGTAATGTGTTTTCTCTGCATCATGGATCATGGCCTCCCTCTTCAGGTAAGAGGAATTTGATTCCCTTAAGACTAAAAATTAAGCATGCCCTCCTCCATTATTAAAAAAGATTCAAGGGGCGCCTGGGTGGCGCAGTTGGTTAAGCGTCCGACTTCAGCCAGGTCACAATCTCGCGGTCCGTGAGTTCAAGCCCCGCGTCGGGCTCTGGGCTGATGGCTCGGAGCCTGGAGCCTGCTTCCCATTCTGTGTCTCCCTCTCTCTCTGCCCCTTCCCCGTTCATGCTCTGTCTCTCTCTGTCCCCAAAATAAACGTTGAAAAAAAAAAATTAAAAAAGATTCAAGAAAAAAATCAGTACTTCTTAATGATCCATAAGTGGCTCCTAGGTCTTCCTTTTATTCTACTGTATTTAAAAATTCTTCTTCTTGAAGTTGCAATTTAAAGTCCTCCTTGATTCTCTCCAGCAACTCTGGTTTAAAAATAACATCCAACGCAGTCATTGCCAGAGCTTTGGCCGTACGCAAAGTGTAGAACTGAGCTTCTTGTGACCCTAAAAGGTGGAGAAAATAAATGAAGAAACCACCCTATTTATGATAAACTTATACACTGGTTTTCAGGTTAGCTCTCGATATCTAAACCACCTCTTGAAATGCCCACCAGAATACAGTATTTTCTGAGGTAAAGTTAGCTAATGAAAAAACATGGAGCTATTACCACAAAAAGAGAACATATGTCCACACATTCACTTCTAATAACACATACCTGCAGCTTCAGTATATTGTTCTGTATGATTCAAGGCATTAGATCCAATGTAAAAATATGGATGAATCCCAGGAACCACAAAAGTAACATTTCCAAAATCAGTAGATCCTTAGAAAAGTAAGACAATCCATGGGTTTCTAATTGTTAGTCCAATAGATGCCAGACTGTACGTATCCAATCTCTTATAGCACCAGACATGATTTGCCACTCCTTTCCTTCTAGAAATTCTCTACTCCTTTGGCTTCCATGACTTGACTTCTCCTGATTGTCTGGCATTTTCTCTGGTCACTATCTGTCTCCTCTAAATTGCTTCCTTTACCTGTCTCCTAAGTGCTGGCAATCACCAGCACACCAAATACTCCTGTGTTTTCAGTTACTTTTCAGATATTGCCAACTCCTACATCTCCAACCTAGGCATCATTTGGGGGTTCCACAGTCTACTGAACAGTTCCCCTTAGAAATCCTGTACGCACATCAAACTTAACATACTAATAATATATACCAACATAGCATACCCCAACCTGCTTTCTCTTGAACTCCTTATCTCAGTAAATGACATCAACACCCCATTTCTATGGCCAAGTCCTTTTGAGTCCACTTCATCAGCATTTATTGTTATATTTTAGTAGATACATCTCTAACATGGAAACATATTAGAAATGATCCTTTTAAAAAGGAAAAACTCTAAAATAGTCCTCAATATAATTATTTAAATTCTAAGTTGTTTACTAAACAACTAGTAGTAAACAACCATAATAATTACTCCTCAGCAACTGGCATGCCTCCTTATAACTACTTGCTAGCCTGCTTACTGAGGACTGACAATGAATTAAAATTCTATTTCTCCTTTAAGTAGCTTACTTTAAAATTAGAACTAAGCAAATTTAAACACTAGAACTATTTAGAATACAAAGGAAATAGTACGCTATTTCTAAAAACAAATCTGCTCATTTAACACTTTACATTCACTGAAGAGTTCTTTAGTTTCGTTCCCCTAACCATTAAGTTTGTGAAAAATATTGTTAAGAGCAATACCTCCCTACCTCCAAAGCTGTCGAACAAAACCCTCTAACCAAAGATGGTATTTTCCTTCCTCAAACAGTGCAATATAGTATATATGAAAGAACCTGATTACCTGAAGGGCCATTCAACATTGCATCTTCTGAAATAAATTCTATTCCCAGTTTTTTTCCATTTTCAATATAAGCTTTCCATAGGCTCTTATTGGGAAGAACATTGTAATAATCATGTGCTCCACCTTTAATTTCTACCTAAAAAAAAATCGTAAGACAAATTCTGAAATAAAAAACTCAAATTCACTATCTAATTTTCAAATCAGCAAGAGGTTTAAGAGGGTACACTTTCCCTTACAGATATAAATTCTCTTAAATATTTTACCTTAAAAAAATCGGTAATAAGACTTCCCTCAGGCCCTATCCCCTTCATGTTACATATGCACCAAACAACATGATGTCACCTCACTCTCCCAGCAAGTCTCAACTTCGGTAACTTATATAGGGTGTGGGGGAAGCCCAGGAATCTCCATTTTAACCAGGACCCCCAAGTAATTCTGATGCAGGTAGTCTAAAGAGCAGACACTGAGGAACACTGCTCTAGACTGCAGCCTCTTAAAGAAAAAAATTAAGCTTTACTCATATTCAAAATATAAGCCAACACTGACACCAATAACTGGTCCAAAAGATATAAAGGTACCTAGGAGAGACAGGTTTATGATGAAGAAGGGTGGGCTACGGTCCTCATTTATTATTTATTTATTTTTAAAAGTAATCTCTACACCCAACGTGGGGCTCAAACTCACAACCCTGAGATCAAGAGTTGCATGCTCTACCGACTGAGCCATCAGGAGCCCCATGTCCTCATTTATTAACTTCAGCGTTTCAGTGTGTCAAGAATTATAAGCAGTTTATAGGTATACAGTTAAGAGGATTTATAGATTTAGTTTTGATTAAATCAAAATGGATAATAGTTCCACAGACTAAAGGCAATAGCCATAGCATTAGTAAAAGTCAATTATAAAATGGCAGAGCTGACATTTCTTCTACTCTTAGCAACATCTAAGCTAGAAATAATGACAACCGGGGCATCTAGGTGACTCATTTGGTTGAGTCTGACTCAAAATAAACTTAAAAAAAGAAAGAGAGAGAGAGAGAGAGAGAGAAGAAAGAAAGAAAGAAAGAAAGAAAGAAAGAAAGAAAGAAAGAAAGAACATACTTATAATATATAATAGTCATTCATGTATTACAAGTCAGCCAAAATATAAAAAGTTATTAAGAGACTATTTAAAATATAGATTAAAATCCAGTAACAATGAACCTTATCCTAAGGGAATATTATGCCTTGAGATTCGGAGTTAACGGTAATAGTTCATGTGTTTATTCTATCAATATTTATATTTATAATTATAAATAAGGGATAAAGGATTGGCTCTGTAGCTCAGGGGTTAGAACACTGGTCTCATAAATAAGGGACAAAGGATTAATTTTTTACTCTCTGGACACTTACCATATATGCTGAGAATCACTAGTACTGTGAGACACTATTACTATGTGAACAAATCATACATCTGAGAGCAGAAACAAATAAGTTGTAAGTATGAGGTCTAGGCCCTAACTCTTAACAAATATTCTCTCATTTAATTTTCACAAGAACATAAAGTATATTATTATCTCCCTTTTTCAAGAGAAAATGGAGGCCCAAAGTTATTAAATGGTGTTTTCTAAAGTTACCAAATCAGTAGGCTGAGAGGCACAGACCCAGATCCTGTCTCTCCCACTAGACTACAACCTCCGCCCAGGAAAAGACTGATGTAATTCTGAAACTTCTCGTTCTGCTGTATACCCTACGTGACTGGCACAGAAACATCACTGACTTTATGGTTTAAATGAACAACATTTCTTCACTAACTTCTGCATCTATTTTAACTTTCAATCCAGCAAGCCATAAGTATTTATATCGTTACTGCACATATCTAATAATTTCACCCGAAACAGCTTTTGCTGATTTTGCCATAAAGTTCCCTTTATAGGAACTATACTGAGCAATTCTGAAAACACAACTGCCAATAAGGAAGGCTATATCTTGCAAAAAGGCAGGGAACTCAGCATTATCAAGAATTATTCTCATTACAGTGCAATAAGATGACTATAGTCCTTTCTATGTGGGCACTGAGTAAAACAAGTATGAATTAAAGACTTTCACATCACCCATTCACTCAACTGATCTTACATACTCTAAACATTGCCAAATGAAAAAGGGGCAAGTTAGGTTCTAATCTAATTTAATAATACTCTAACTTAACTCCAGCCCATATAGATATACCTCTGATTATAACTTATATTAACTCTTAAAAGTTCTTACTGTACACCCAGTAGCCAAAGCTGCAGCTCTGAAGCAATCTTCTGCCTTTTTGGTCAAAACTGGAAGTTCTTTCATTGAGGGTGCACGGAAGTAATAGATTAATTCAGAATAAGACGGAATGATATTGGGTTTTACACCACCACTTTTTATTATGCCTACAAAAAGAACCAAATTACTGAAATTGAGCTTGGAGACCATTTCCTTAAGTTTAAATACACCCATAGAATTTTCAATATGTACATGAAGAAAAACAATTTCAATTTATTAGCTTCACAGATATACCAATCAATGATTTTTGATGTGCTGTACAAAATTTTTTTCTTTTCTTTTTTTTTTTTTTTTTTTGTACAAAAGTTTCTATACATAGGGCAATGCTTTCTGGCTAAGAGATAAAAAATTGTCTATCCATACTTAATTCTAAGGAATTTAAACGATGTTGAGAAATTATGTTGCATGATTATAAAGAAACTCTTAGAAACTTTTATAACAATCTTAAGACTTCTGAAAGAGTTTATTTCAGTAGGCTTAATAAAGTAGTAATAGTTGTACGTTTTGATAAACTTTTGACTTAAAAGAAAAAAAAATGGCACAAGGTTCTATAATTATCCTCGTATTTCCAGATTCCTATGAATATTTTCAATGGTATTTAGCTCTGGGAACATAATTTTTATACCAGCAAGAAACCGATGCAGGTCGAAGATCACTAAGTGCTATTAACTGTCAAAACAAATACATTTATTTGGAACTACACTGAGAGGAAAGATTTATCCATTCAAAATAATAACTGAAATAGATACACAAAATCTAAATTTATTTGATCTGCTTTAAAAATTATTAATTATTTTTACATATTTCTCTTAGAAAAACTAAGGTAGGACATTGGTCAAAGTGCAATTACAAACTAATTTAAGCCTATAACAAAATCAGGTAAAAAATAGATATTAAAGTATAACAGTTTCCCAAATCATAAGAAAATAACTAAAAAATAAATTCATACCTTTAAGATCATACTTTATTACTGTAGTTACATTAAGGTGATACACATAATTTTAAAAGATGTTACTCATTTTATCAGCACTTGAGAAAATAAAACCAGTAACCATAACTTTTTTAAATTGAGAAAATGATTTGTTACCATTAAAAAACAGTGAGGATAACTGGAAAATCAAGATCCAACTTTCAAATACCCACAGAAAACATGTACATCCTTACATAAAACATTATCTCTAATACTCAAAATGACCATTCCATTTATACATAAATACTTTTTTAATTGTTTTCTTAGCCAACACATACAAACATCCTAGTATCCTGTCACATGAATTTTGGAAACTGTTTAAAAAGTTTGGAATATTCATATAAAGTATATAAAATGTTTACAATTTTAAAAAATCAAATGTTAATTACATGGCACTGAAATATATTAAGCACCATCCATTACACAACATACTTGACATTCGTACCATGAACTCTCCAGGTTGGTTTCATTTGCTGTCTCAACACAGACAGATTGTTGTAGGCGAGAACAGCAGCATCTAATGCATTTACTCCTTCCCAGGGATATGCAGCAGCATGAGACGCTTTTCCATAGTATTTCACAATCACACTAGGAAACAAAACATCATTTGGAATTACTCTTTTCAAAGTCACTAAAGAAAATCCACGTACCGTAATTAGAATTACCCAACAAGTATTCAGAATTAAGTAACACTGCTGGAATTTTTATTTGCAAATCATTTGTAGAAATAACACAGCAATTTATATACCTTAGTTGTAGTTTACTATTATGTAACACAGTGACTGACACAAAGAAAGCATTCCAAAAAAGAGAAAAGAGAGAGAGAGAGAGAGAGAGAATTTTGTTCAACCAACCCCCAATAGAAATTTAATTTGTACACAACTCAATTCAAACAAACATGCAATTCTGTATTAGGCACTGGAATTACAAAAAGAGGGCTCCTGTCTCCTTCTACACTGCATAGTAATAACTCTATATAAAATGTCTGCGAAACTCAGTTAATTCTATCTTAAGTGGGGGAGGGCAGGTGAAGGAAAACAGAAATAGGTGACAATCTGAAATGAATTAAGACAACCTCTGAATACCAGATTACACTCACAATATCCTAAGATATTCTAGCATTAAGTCAGTTGTTCCTGACCAACATTTTATTAGTGTTCCAAAACACCTGCATCACTAATATCTCAAAATTTTATCAGTTATGTTACTGCACTTCCAAATAGTTCTCATACCAATTTAGCTACTCAGATACAATAAAAAATAAGGGTTAAAGAAAGGATTGCATATTAAATAGTTATTTATAAAGATGACTTGTATAGGCAACACTTTTTAAGCCTAAGTAATAGTACCCACATTTAAATTACCAAAAAGCTATTCTAGACTTAGTTTTTTTTTTTTTAACAAACTAGATTCAAGAATCCTTGGCATGCTCATATTCCTTGATGAATTCAAAACATTCTGCTGGCAAAATAAAAACAAGTTAAAAGCATCCAAATATATTTTTAAGATTTTAGGATATTTGTTAGTTCCTTGATATATATCTTATCACCATCACCTTGAAACTGGAATTTTAACAAAACTGGTGATAAATATAAAATGGAAGAGGATGACCTTTATGAAAATGGCTCTAGCACCATTTCTTTCAGGGTTCAAATCTAAGTATAATTAACATACAACTAACTATAGGAAAATAAGTGTTAATGGTTATTTTTTTCAGCATTAGTATTTTTAGTGTATTTTAAAACATTTTAGAGAGCATATTTTACTTTTTATTTATTTTAGTAATTTAAATTCATGTTAATTAACATACAGTGTAGTATTAGTTTCAGGAGCAGAATTTAGTGATTTATCACTTACATACAACACCAGTACTCATCACAAGTGCCCTCCTTAAGGCCCATCACCCATTTAGCCCATCCTCCCAACCCCCTTCCCCTCCAGTAGCCCTCAGTTTGTTCTCTGTATTTAAGAGTCTCTTATGGTTTGTCTCCCTGTAAGAGTAAAGTATATTGCAATTCAGGCCTATCTCAAGAAGCAAGAAAGGTCCCAAATACACAATCTAACCTCACTCCTAAAGGCACCTAAAGGCGCTAGAAAAGGAACAGCAAATAAAACACAAAGCCAGCAGAAGGAGGGAAATAAGAAAGATTAGAGCAGAAATAAACAATATAGAAGCAAACAAACAAACAAACAAACAAAAAAAACCAGTAGAACAGATCAATGAAACTAAGAGCTGGTTCTTTGAAAGAATAAATAAAACTGATAAACTCCTGGCCAGCTTTATCATAAAAGAGAAAGGAAAGGACCCAAATAAATAAAATCACAAATGAAAGAGGAGAGATCACAATCAACACCACAAAAATACAATTATAAGAAATACTATGAAAAATTGTATGCCAACAAACTGGGCAATCTGGAAGAAATGGACGAATTCCTAGAAACTCACACACTACCAAAACTGAAACAGGAAGAAATGGGAAATTTGAACAGGCCCATAACCAGCAAAGAAATTGAATCAGTTATCAAAAATCTCCCAACAAACAAGAATGCTGGCCCAGATGGCTTCCCAGGGGAATTCTACCACACATTTAAAGAAAAGTTAACACCTATTCTTCTCAAAATGTTCCAAAAAACAGAAATGGAAGGAAAGTTTCCAAACTCATTCTATGAAGACAGCATTACCTTGATTCCAAAACCAAAGATCCCCCTAAGAAGAATTATAGGCCAACATCCCTGATGAACCCAGATGCAAAAATTCTCAACAAGATCTAGCAACCAAATTCAACAGTACATTAAAACAATTATTTATCATGATCAAGTGGGATTTATTCCTGGGCTGCAGGGCCTGTTCAATATTTGCAAATCAATCAATGTGATATACCACATTAATAAAAGAAAGAATAAGAACCATATGATCCTCTCAATAGATGCAAAAAAAAAAAAAAAAGGATTTGACAAAATACAGCATCCTTTCTTGTTAAAAACCCTCAAGAAAGGGATAGAGTGAACATATCTTGACACCATAAAGGCCATATAAGAAAGACCCACAGCTAATATCATCCTCAATGGGGAAAAACTGAAAGCTTTCCCCCCAAGGTCAGGAACATGACAGGATGTCCACTCTCACTACTGTTATTTGACACAATACTGGAAGTCCTAGCCTCAGCAATCAGACAACAAAAAGAAATAAAAGGCATCCAAATTGGCAAAGAAGTCAAACTTTCACTCTTCACAGACGACATGATCCTCTACGCGGAAAACCCGAAAGACTCCACCAAAAAACTGCTAGAACGGATACATGAATTCAGCAAAGTTGCAGGATATAAAATCAACATACAGAAACCGGTTGCATTTCTGTATGTCAATAATGAAGCAGCATGAAGAGAAATCAAGGAACGAATCCCATCTACAATTCTACAAAAAACCATAACATACCTAAGAATAAACCTAACCAAAGAGGTAAAAGATCTGTATGCTGAAAAACTATAGAAAGCTTATGAAAGAAATTGAAGAAGACACGAAGAAATGGAAAAGACAACATTCTATGCCCATGGACTTGAAGAACAAATGTTGTTAAAATGTTGATACTACCCAAAGCAATCTGCACGTGCAATGCAATCCCTATTAAAATAACACCAGCATTCTTCACAGAGCTAGAACAATCCTAAAATTTGTATAGAACCCGAATAGACCCTGAATAGCCAAAGTAATGTTGAAAAAGAAAATCAAAGCTGGAGGCATCACAATTCTGGACTTCAAGCTGTTTTACACAAAGCTGTAATCATCAAGACAGTATGGTACTGGCATGAAAACAGGCATATAATCAATGGAACAGAATAGAAAACCCAGATATGGATCCACAAACGTATGACCAACTAATTTCTGACAAAGTAAGCAAGAATATCCAATGAGAAAAAGACAGTTTCTTTAGCAAATGGTGCTGGGAAAACTGGACAGTGACATGCAGAAGAATGAACCCGGACCACTTTCTTACACCATTCACAAAAATAAACTCAAAATCGATGAAAGACCCACATGTGAGATGGGAAACCATCAAACTCCTTGAGGAGAAAACATGCAACAACTTCTTTGACCCTGGCCACAGCAACTTCTTACTTGACAGGTCTCTGGAGGCAAGGAAAACAAAAGCAAAAATGAACTATTGGGACTTCATCAAGATAAAAGCCTTCTGCACAGTGAAGGAAACAATCAACAAAACTGAAAGGCAATGGACAAAATGGGAGAAGACATTTGCAAATGACATATCAGATAAAGGGTTAGTATCCAAAATCTGTTAAAAAGGCTTATCAAACTCAACACCCAAAAAATAAATAATCCAGTCAAGAAATAGGCAAAAGACAGGAATAGACACTTTTCCTAAGAAGACATCCAGATACTAAAAGACACCTGAAAAGATACTCTACATCACTCATCATCAAGGAAATACAAATCAAAACCACAATGAGATACTACTTTGCACCTGTCAGAATGGCTAGGAAACAACAGACATTGGCGAGAATGCAGAAAAAGGGGAACACTTTGCACCGTTGGTGGGAATGCAAACTGTACAGCCACTCTGAAGAACGTATGGAGGTTCCTCAAAAAATTAAAAATAGGGGCTCCTGGGTGGCTCAGTTAAGCATCTAACTTCTGCTCAGGTCATGATCTCATGGTTTGTGAGTTCAAGCCCCTCATCGGGCTCTGTGCTGACACCTCAGAGCCTGAAGCCTGCTTCAGATTCGGTGTCTCTTCTCCCTGCCCCTCCCCCACTCGTGCTCTGTCTCTATCGCTCAAAAATAAATAAAACATTAAAAAAATTTTTTTGAATTAAAAATAGAACTACCCTATGGCCCAGCAACTGCACTATTAGGTGTTTACCCAAACGATACAAAATGATGATTCAAAGCACCCCAATGTTTACAGCAGTGCTATCAACAATAGCCAAAGTATGGAATATTACTTGGCAATCAAAAAGAATAAAACCTTGCCATTTGCAACAACGTGAATAGAACTAGAATGTATTATGCTAAGCGAAATAAGTCAAAGACAAATATATGATTTCACTCATGTGGAATTTAAGAAACAAAACAGATGAACATAGGAAAAGGAAAGGAAAAATAAGACAAAAAGTGTATTTTAAACAAACTGACGGGGGGGTGCCTGGGTGGCTCAGTCCACTGAGTATCCATGATCTCACAGTTAGTGGGATTGAGTCCTGCTTCAGGCTCTGTGCTGAGTGTGGAGCCTGCTTGGGATTATTCTCTCTCTCTGCCCCTACCCTGCACATGCACCCACTGGTACTCCCTCTCTCTCTGTCTCTCAAAATAAATAAATAAACTTAAAAAAATCAAAAGGAAGAGCCAGACCAACAATATATTTAGCAGAATATTTAAGGGGGAAAAAAGAATCCTCCCTTAAAATTCAATTTATATATGTACCTATTTAGGTTTATAACTATGCTCAAAAAGTCCTGGAAGGGGGCGCCTGGGTGGCTCAGTCGGTTAAGCGTCCGACTTCAGCTCAGGTCACGATCTCGCGGTCCGTGAGTTCGAGCCCCACGTCGGGCTCTGGACTGATGGCTCGGAGCCTGGAGCCTGTTTCAGATTCTGTGTCTCCCTCTCTCTGACCCTCCCCTGTTCATGCTCCGTCTCTCTCTGTCTCAAAAATAAATAAAACGTTAAAAAAAAAAAAGTCCGGGAAGGATACATGCCTCTCAAGAAGGGACAAGATGCAGGAAAGGTGGTCAATATGAACATAGTGTTTTATCTTACTTATTGTTGGAGATTTTTAGGATGAAAAGATCATAATATTTTCAAAAATTAGTTTGTATTCTTGTTCCCTTTTCCATCTTAACAGATGGCCAATGAAAACTCTAAGAAGCCAGAGACTAAGAAAAGGCCTGAGGCCAACTGGGCTGATGGATCAAGGCCAAGAAGCCCAACTCGAAGTCCTAGAAGGCTAACGGGCTGGTAAGCCTACAGTTGCAGGCCTCTTCTAGCCAGAGGCCTTGGCAGAGACTTCTAACCTCTAAGATCCTCTGCAGGTGTTCCAGTATGCACTACCCCCAAAACCAAAGTTGAAAGATTCTTCCTGCTGCCACAGCATCAACTCTTGGTGATAAGAAGGAAGATTAAAATGGTCATCCTGTGAAAACAAGGCCTCGGGTCATTCTGAGCTGGAAGATACGCGAGTACCACCTAGAAGCGCAGCTGCAATGGTTTTATCACTCCCTAGCTCCCACAGAGGAGAACATGTGGTTTTCCCGAAGCAGATCAACAGTGGCTCCTGGAGACTGGCCCGGTGACTGGCCCATTAACTACTGTGACTGAAACTTCTGGTGTGCAAACTTCAATCCACTTCAGCGATCCAAAAAAGTGAGCTCTTCCACATACAGGAAAATAAATAAAATGTTTCGGCACCGGACAAATCAGAAGAGTACAGATGCAAATTCCACTAAAATCCACAGCTAGTTTCTGTCTTTTCTCTCAGAAATATAATTTACCCTCTTTGCAAAGAACTCAAATTACAAGAAGTAAACTAGAGAAGTGTGTTTTCTTCCCAAGTCTAATAAAGCTGCCTCTTTTTTTTTTTAATGTTTATTCATTTTTGAGAGAGAGAGAGAGAGAGAGAGAGACAGAGCATGAGCAGGGGAAGGACAAAGAGTGAGAGAGGGAGCCATAGATTCTGAAGCAGGCTCTGGGCTCTGAGCTGTCAGCACAGAGCCTGACGTGGGGCTCGAACCCACGAGCTGTGAGATCATGACCTGAACCGAAGTCGGATGCTCAACCGACTGAGCCACCCAGGCGCCCCTAATAAAGCTGCCTCTTACAAATCTATTCAATTGCAAAGACAACCCATGTCAAAGGATAGATGTTTTCTAGAAACCTAATTGCTCTCAGTTCAGAATAGAATACAAGCGTCAACATATTCTGTTTGCTAGTCTTAATGCTTTTTAGGCACTATTTTTTTAGTGTTTATTTATTTTGAGAGAGAGTGTGCATGTACACAGGGGAGGGGCAGAGAGAATCCCAAGCAGGGTCCACACTCAGCATGGAGCCTGATGCGGAGCTCAGTGTCACGACCATGAGATCATGACCCGAGCCAAAATCAAGAGTCAGGACACTTAACCGACTCAGCCACCCAGGTGCCCCGTGCACTAGGTTAATAGTCCAATTACAAACACCATCTCAAATAGAAGAGGCTTACCAAATGTTATTCAATGGAAATCAAGTAAGGCATCACATCATCATTTTTCAACTTACTTTTTCAATATATAAGTACCGGGTTTTAGTCTCCAGTTAGGACACAGAAATATCTTAACAGTCTTTTCCACTAAGGAGCTTATTTCAACTTGATTACTCACTCATGTTCAGCCACATCAGGTAAATAAGCAGCATTCTCTTGGGATGGGTGGGCCATAAAAACAACATCAAGATTTTTAAAAGCCCCTGCTTCAATTAAATCAATTTTGCCACCACCATCTTCTTCTGCAGGCGTTCCCAGGACAACTACCTAGAAGGATATACCTGTGTCAGAGCAAAACAACAACAACAAAATCCTCGCAGGAAAATATCAAACAGGTTCCCTTGCATAGGTATTCACAACCTACATTAAAGTCCTTGAACTATGGAGAGAGGTGTTGTTCTCTGACACTTAAATAATGCAGTGGGCATAAATCTACGGTGCTAAGTTAACTACACATTTAAATTTACAGTGTTATACCAATTTGGCACAAAGTATGCACTAAAGCTACACCATGAAACTTTTCCTAATTTTATAACTCAATTTTATATAACTAAAGGCAAAGATGAAAAAAGATAAATACTATATACTGAATTAATTCCTCAAAATTCTTTAGGACTTATTTCTTAAAGCTTCTTCTTGACTAAGTCTTTTAGTAATGTATATAATTATTCATAAACACTTTACTGGTTAGGAACGTTCCAGTTGCTTATTAGTTATCCCCACAACAACCCTGTGAGGTAGGTGAGCAGTATATGTCATCATTTCAGGGATGTCAGAGATGGTGGTTTTGAGGCATGGAGTGAAGTGTTTTGTCCCAGGACACACTGCAAGTCTCCAGGCAGAGCAAGGATTAGATGTTCTGATCCTCAGACCTGAACTCTTGATTCCTTACTGAGCTAACTCATTAAAAGATCTTAACTCATTAAACCTTTATAAAGAACATTAAATAAACCTTAACACCACAGTTAGAAACAGCCGACTATTACACAAACTTACTAATTCGATTCCACCAGTTCAACCAGGCAGATTTACTGGTCACCAAACACCTAATTAAACAAAAGAGAACTTTACAGAATAAACATTTTACTTTGATATTTAAGCTTAACTTCTTCAAACAATTTTTAAAAGCAAAGAAAAATTATAAACAACTAATACACTTTCAAGATCATATACAGGAATACAATGAAACAAATTGGAAAAAGTCTTGGCTTGTTAAGGGAATCAACATAAATTCCATTTTAAGAGAGGACTGATAACCTTGCTAAAACTGTGCATTACCATTCAAAGGTGTACGTTTCCCAAAGTCGAGCCTTCTTTGGAAGTTACAAAGCACTCGAACTCATAATTGAACCTGCTTTCTACTCTGAACCCTTGACTCCTTAAATTTGATGACTTCAAGTTAAATCTTGCTGACGTCTCTGAAACTTTCATAAGTCTGGTTAAAATTAAATCTCTCCCGTGTTTCATGCAATAGCAAAGGACCCGCCCCCCCAAAACAAAAACCTACCCAGATGCAAAAAACAAGCCGCCAGAAGCTGAAAAGAGAAGGCAGCTAAAGAGAAAAAGCTACAAAAGATGGAACTGTTAAGATAAAAGAGAAAAGTTACTGACATTGGGAAAAAAATGGGCTATAGAATATGAAAATAAAACATCAGCCTTGCCCTTATTAAGCCAAATGTTGATGATTGAATTAGCTCCCAGAATGAAGAATACCATCTGAAAAAACACAGTAACACGAGATTAAACTTGCCCTACAACAAGCATAAATGACATTTCCCCACTTAAAGGAGAAATTTCTTAATATCATGAAATAAATATTAAAACTTAAGGATGAACTCATCTATGTAGTATTCATTCACTTCTCCAATTTTTGAGGGAAGGTTTGGTAGTTGCAATGACTGAAAAATTCCTATCCAAATACCAACGATTCGAATCACAACAGCTCCTATGACTGCCACAAACAAAAGAGGTTTTGGAGCCTAATAAAGAGGGGCTGGAGGTTTCCCTACAATAACTACTTCTTCCAGAGATTGCACAACCTCGTCAGCAAATCGCAGTTAATTCTGTTACCAAAAATAAATCACAACGAAAACCAGGCTTGGTCCTAAGTTCTTTCCTTAGGGCCAGTCTACTCAATCGTTTACAACTACAGAAGAGGAAACAAAAATCTGCAAAAAGTCGCTGGGTCGGCACCTCAAGCACTACTGACTTTGATCCAGGAGTTCTGCCTTCTGGCAAAAGCGAGGCCGGGACTCCGAGGCGGCAGGTGCGCACGGGAAGCGCCGGGTCCCGCCGTCCCCGGGTACGACCCGGTCTGGGCAGGCGATGAAAATCCCGCGCCAGGACCCCACCTCACCTTCACCGGCGGAGGCGGCCCGGGGAGCCCCTCCAGGGCCCCCTTCACGCCCAGCGCGGCCGCCGCCCCGACCTCGGCGATCAGGTTGTGGCCGCAGGCGTGCCCGATGCCGGGCAGCGCGTCGTATTCGCAGAGGAAGCCCAGCTGCAGCGGGCGCCGCGCCGCACGGACCCCCAGCGGCTCCCACTCTGCGCGGAAGGCCGTGGCCAGCTGGTAGTGCGGCTGCACTGCCCAAGAGGCAGCTGGAGGCTCGCGCTCGAAGAAGCGCGTCAGCACGCCGTGGGCCCGGTGCTCCTCGTAGGCCAGCTCGGGCTCGCTCCAGATCGCGCGGCTCAGGGCCCCCAGGCGCTCGGCCGCCTCGTCAATGCGCTCCGCGGCGCGCAGCTTCAGCAGCTCCAGCTGGGAGACGCCGCTGCAAGCGCCCCCCTCCAAGGGCCGCTCCTCTCCCGGTCTCATCGCGCCTGCAGCCGGTGACCCGCGAACACTCCGCTCGACTGCCCGCTCGGTAGCTGCCTTTTAACTGCACACGCGCTCCAGTGCCCGCGCCCGGGGTCCGCTAGAATCCGGGAGGGGCCCACAGCGCAGCTCCGCTGCTCCCGGGGGGAACAGTCCCGGGGCCCCGCCTCCAGCGCCTCGCCGGGTACAAGGTTCCCACCTCATTTGGCTGGCAAGTGCTCCGCCCCGGGCCGGGAGCGCTGGGAAGAGAGGCGTTCTGGGACTCTCGCTTTCATCTCCTTGGCTGTGCTTAAGACTGAATTGTTTTCAACTCATTATTACTTTTCTGTTGTTGCTTGTTTCCCACAGCAGCAGAATGAGAACGGCTATATTGGTTAGTTGGCATCAGAGAGAGACCAAGTGGAACATAGTCCTTGAAAAACGCCACTCCCCTTTCTAAAATAGCAATTTAAAGTTATACAAGGTTTTTAGTTCCTAAAACTAGATGTCAGTGTAAATGCTATACAAAGAACACTGGTCTATAGATTCTATACTCTTAAAGTGTTCAGTACTGCCCTCACTTTCTTCTTGAGGTTGCTGTATTATCTAAAAGCTGCAACTACTCTGTATAGTTTTCTCATAAGGACACTTACTGGAGTATAGTAAGGACTGGATATGTAATTAGCAAGTATAGTCTATTTGGGTAGATAAGAACTAAGAATTTAAAAATGAATGTTTGTTTAAAGCCCAAACCCAAGGGTTAATCAAAAGACTTATGGTCGTCAATATTCATACCATTTTGTTGACTTGGGTTTTTGATTTGAACATAGTAACAGCTATGAAGGACAACATATGACCAGTTTCGTTTGTAATTGATGCTGAACTCATGATGTGTGCAGCTGCTGTGCACAATATCACCGGGTTTTAAATTACCCAGTGAAGAAATTCAAGATACCGTACTCTTGTTTGCCTCCAGAATGAAACCCAAAGTCTGAAGGAAAAACAAACTGTTGTTGATATTCTAAGGTGTTCTGCATTTTGAAAGCTTCCATCAGCTTTTCAGGCACTTCCACCTCTTCCCTTAATTTGTCACAATTTGGTTAAATGGGACACAATATATTCATATAATTAGAGAAGTGCATTTTTTTGAAAGTAAGTCGACAGGAAGCTGCCTACGTGAAGACTCTACTACTGTTTTAACCATTTCATATGCTAACAATACTAGAGTAAATGTCCTATTCGAACTCTGAAAATACTGTCATTCTCAGTTAACACTTTAACTAAATCTCAGCCCTGATGGTAACAAATGTGGTATTAAATCCCTGGACTCCCTTGTCTATACTTAGTAAATCATACCCTGGTATACCTCTGACAAAACCCCCACCTTTATCTATGAAATATAATATTATTGCTTTATGTGAGCAAAACCAATAGGTAACATTTGTAGAGCATTGACCCTGTGGCAGGCACTTAACATGTGCCACATGCTTTACAGGTATTAACTTATTTAATCCTCATAACAACCTATGAGGTTGTTAATGTGATTATTTATTTTTACAGATGCAGTGTCCAAGATTACACAGATAGTAAATAGTGGACCCAGGATGGAACAGGAGCCAGTCTGGCTCCCCGTGGCCTGCTTGTAGCCACCATACTTTATTGCTTATGTAAGCAGACATCCAAATTCATAAATGTATCTGTAGCTTGTCTATTTACATCAGAACCCACAGCAATCACTTATTTTGAATAAATATGCTGTAGCAACTCTGCCTATTGACATCAGTAGAACCCATGTTTGCTTGTTCTTACCAGACGGCTATAAACAACAACAGAATAGGCATACATATAAATTCTATATAGAAGCTATTTATATTGCTGGTCATAAATTAACAAAGCTGTCACTTGAGTTGGAGAAAAGACAGATACGTTTCAAGGTCTGTTCCATTTGTGTGCACACGCATGCATGTGCGTGTTGGATTTCCATTGTGGGCACTCTATATGCCTTGCTCATGGTGCTTTGTACCCTTTTATTTAATAAATTATGATAATTTGTTGAATGTGCATCCTCCTCAGAAGTGCTAGGGGAGAAAGGAATAAAAGGCGTGCAAATGATTTCATCCATGAGAGGGTGTAGATATTTCACCAGAAAATAAATAAAACTTATAGGAAAACCTTAAAAAATACAGTATAAAGGAATTGGTTCCCAAAGTGCATGGGAATCTTACCAACTATCTTTTCATTTTAACAATATTTGGAACCTGGGGGTGCCTGGGTGGCTCAGTCAGTTAAGGTCTGACTTCAGCTCAGGTCACAATCTCGAGGTTCGTGAGTTGAGCCCCACATTGGGCTGTCTGCTGTCAGCACAGAGCTCGCTTCAGATCCTCTGTTTCCCCCTCTCTCAGCCCCTACCCTGCTCATTCTCTGTCTCTCTCTCTCTCTCAAAAACAAATAAACATTAAATAAAAAACAATATTTGGAATCTGCACAATTTCCTCCAGAACCAAACCCTGGCACTGGGTGATTTGGGGCTATTACCACTGCCAGCATGCAGAGTAAGCAAAATATGGTGCCACTCTAGGATACTGGTCATTTGCAACATCACCCTCACTGTCCTCCCCCACCCCCTGCCATTCTCCCCCTGGAATACTTTCTGTTTCCTCCAGAGAACTCTCTAGTTGATGTAAACATGCAACTCAAACTAGACAGCACATTACAAAACCACTTCTGGGCTAAGATCTTCGAAAACCTGACTGTCATTTTGGCAGAAAGTAGTGAGCTAAGAATTCAGCAGAAAAGGTGAATTTTGATTGAGGGTGAAGGAACGTGGAGGAACCGTGTACACACTGATAAAGAAATAAAACTTTATCCAGACAGTGGGCGACTACTGGATATTAAGCAGGGGAGAGGCAAAACTGGATATTTGTTCTGGAAGAATAATTAATGGCTATGTGAAAGATAAATTGGAAACAGACTTTGGTCTGGAGAGAAGCTAACCCATTTCTGCAAAATCCCAGGATTCCAGAAACCTTCCACAGGCAGAAGTGACAGGACTTGGTGCCTGACAGAATGTGTCTGGAGGAGGGGAGCGTGATGGAGAGAAGGAAGAAAGTAAGATAACTGAGGTTTGTAGTGTGAACTATGTAGATGGTAAAGTCGTTAAACAAAATAGGGGTAGTGTGAGCATGAGGGTTGAGCTGATGGGTGTGCGTTAGACGTGTCAAGAGGAGGTGGAACCCTCCACCCAAGAGACCAGCAGTGGCACTAAGGAAAGTGGAATAACTAAGGAAAGTGCATTTCCTCGTATCTACTATGCATAATGATTATATCCAGAGGAGAATTAAACTATCTGGGGAGTGAGTGACTAGAGAGGGAAAAAATTTGAGCTGAGGAAGAAACTCTGGGAAAAAAAAAACAAAGGGAAGGAGCAAGAATATCTGGCAGAATCTTGCTTCTGCTGGGTAAGATTCTATTACAGCTTGTTTTTAAGTTCTGTATAGATTTCTTCAAATGGCCCATGAGGTGAAGGCAGCTATTTCAAAGCCCAGAATGTCCTGGTACACAGTTATTTGAGGCTCCCTTTGGCTTCCATCCCTCCTGGCAGTGAGATTAGCTGCTCTGCTGACCATAACGGTTCCTGGAAATGAGGACAGTGAGGTTGTCTCAGAGGAGGCTTCTCCTCTAGGGCATGTGTACTACCACACCGCAGAGACGTAGCCTGGCTTGTGCTGGGTGAGAACACTTCTCTCCTGAGGTTATGGGTCAGAAAAACGGAGAGAACTCTTATTGCTCCTCTACCCCTACTGATAAAACATTTAGAGCTTGGACCTAACGCAGTGCATGAGGGTCCTTCGTGAGATTCCTCTCTCAAGCCATGCGTGTAGCTTGGCCAGGTGCATACCATGGTTAGTAATTACCTTTATTAAGGATTCACTTCTCAAACGTCTTGGTCATTTTGGTGCTCATTATTATTTTTATTTTTGAGAGGAAGTGAGAGCCGAATTTATTAAAGGCAGAGTGAGGGTGAAGATACAGACAAAGCGTCCAGGAGACCGGGAAAGGAAAGGAGAGTGAGTCTTATGTTTGCTTGGGGCCTGGGGTTTTTATTGAGGATTGTGGTCTGGTGCTTATTTTAAAGTCGTTAGCAGGAATGGATGGTGAAGATGGTCATAGGGTGCTTAAAATACTCAAAATGTTTTACAACGCATGTGGTAATGAAGAGTCATTGATAAATAAAAAATGTGTGGTCTAAAAAATTAACAAATAGGGGCATCTGGGTGGCTCAGTCGGTTAAGCATCCGACTTCGGCTCAGGTCACGATCTCATGGTTCATGGGTTCGAGCCCCATGTCAGGCTGTGCTGACAGCTCAGAGCCTGGAGCCTGCTTCAGGTTCTGTCTCCTCTCTCTCTCTGCCCCTCCCCCGCTCACACTCTCTCTCTGTCTCTCAAAAATAATAAATAAAAATGTTAAATTTTTTTAAAAAAAATTAATAAATAGCATCTAGCAAATTAGAGGCATGCTGGTAGATAAAACAAGAAGCAAACTAAACATTTCCAATAAAACTGATAAGGAAAAAACAATTACAATGTTCCTCAAGGGCTTCCACATAAAATGCCTCTCCCCTCTGTTTTGCTGCAAGGTGTGAGACCAAAATAATGAAAGGTTTCTGGAAACCTTTGCCTGACCAGAAAAGATAGGAAAGCCAAGTTAAGTCTTTCTTACTAGTTAATATTTTTAAATATTTACTGTTTGTTAACATGACACAAAATAAGCCATTGACAATTGGTTAAACTGAAACTAGAGCAAAGCTAGAAGATTTAATGGCTGGACAGAAGTGGTCAAAGGTACAAAGTTATGCAAAGGGTAGTTTCAATTATCCAAGATGACTAAATCCTAGAGGTCTACTATATAGCATAGTGCCAATAGTTGAAAATATTAAAAATTTGCTAAGAGAATAGATCTCATGTTAGGTGTTTTTATCACACACACGCACACACGCACACACACACACACATACACTCATAATAAAGAGGGCAGGAAGAAACTTTTGGAGGTGAAGGATATGTTTATTATACCATAGATTGTGTTGATGGTTTCATAGGTGTACATTTATATCCCAAATCATCAAATTGTATACATTAAATACATACGGCATTTTGTATGTCAGTCATACATCAATAAAGTGGTTTATTAAAAAGAAAACAACAACAAAAAGAAGTGCCTACAAGAACCTGAAAACCTTCAAAGGGTTGTACATATTTCTCCCATAGCATGGTGATTTCCACGTTAAAAGCTTTTCGGGGACTCTGATCAACTCTAGGGATAGCTCCTAGCTTAGCTTAAGTAATGGCTGAGAACATTTAAATATTAGTGGTCATTATAACAAATTATTGTTAATTTTACATTTAAAACATGCCTCTAAATTGTGTGTCCTGTATTAATGTAGCATCAAGGGACAGGGATTTCATCCCAGCCTTGACACTTTATCTGTGTCTCCTCAAGTGACCCACGTTCTCACCTGTAAATTAAATTGAACTCAGTTATGTATAAGACCCATTCTAGAATAAAGATACTCCCCCAGCCCCAGGACCCCATCTTTTAATCATTCTACTTATCTGCTTCAATAAAACATTTTATTTTTAAAGCACAGTTTGGCAGTAAGGTATGCTTTTTGGTTTGATTTAGTTGATCACAGAAGGGGAGAAGAAAGGACACAGTACATTCTAGATTCTGGTTGTTTCTTCCCATCCCCGTTTTCCTTTTGATCTTTTCTTTTCTTTTCTTTTTTAGTTTTTTTAACGTTTATTCATTTTTTGATAGAGACAGAGCATGAGTAGGGGAGGGGCAGAGAGAGAGGGAGACACAGAATCTGAAGCAGGCTCCAGGCTCTGAACGGACAGCACAGAACGCGATGCGAGGCTTGAGGTCACGGACCATGAGATCATGACCTGAGCTGAAGTTGGATGCTTAACTGACTGAGCCACCCAGGCGCCCCATGATCTTTTATTTTCTTTAAAAAACATTGTTTAATGTTTATTTTTGAGAGACAGGCATGCACGATCAGGAGAGGGGCTGAGAGAGGGAGAGAGAGGATGTGAAAGTGGGCTCTGTACTGACACCAGAGAGCTCCACCCTGGGCTCCAACTCACAAACTGCAAGATCATGACCTGAGCCAAAGTCAGACCCTTAATCGACTGAACCACCTAGGCGCCCCTTACGTCTTCTTTTTAAATGATTTTCTTTTTTCTCTTATTTCTGATTTTTAAATGTAATACATCATGCAAGTTTACTCATCTGTAAAATGGAAATAGTGGTATCTACACTGCCGTCTCACAGGTAGGCTGTTGTGAGAATTAAATGGACTCAGTGCATGTACACACTGGAACAGTGCCTGACATATAGTCCTGTAAGCACTCAAAAATGTCAGCTGATATTATTAGATTATTAACATTAGTTTTCTACCTGTTCACCATAAAAATCAGAAAACTCAGCAAAACAAAAATAATAAAAATTATTTATGATTTATGATACCATTCATATGATTATTGCTATGGAATAATAACAATTACCATGGAGGTACTTATGCTTGCAGACTCCTCTCTCTCTCCTCTCTGTCTCTCTCTGTGTGTACCTATATGTGCTCATGTGTGGGTTACAAATGTAGTCTGTGGCTGGGCCCCCTTTGTGGCTCTTATGTTTGTTCTTTTTTCATCTTTAGGCCAGACTGATACATTAAATTCAAGTGCAATCCACTGGTGATTATTACAGTTTTTACTGAATGCTTTGAAGGGCAAGAAAGACAGCATTACATCATACCTACAGTGTAAAATCTCCTTAGACTCTTTCAGCTTCTCTCTTTCCCCCTAAGTCGCTCTACCCCTCACGGTGTCTCTTCTCTCCCCTCCCGTGCACTACTCCACGGCTACTCCAGCTGCCTCTGGTTCCCTTGCCCACAGGACTGCTGAAAGCATGCAGACTTGGTTCAGCAGAGTCCTCAAACCGAGGCTCTTCTGGACAAACATCAGCCACCTGTTCACTGTACTAGGGTGAGTCAGTTCATCTGTGTACATGTACTTTGACACATACCAGTGGGAAAGGATGTCCCTAATTCTTAAGTTTAATAATTGTCTTTCAAGCCAGGAGAGATCAAAGAAAAAGAACCTGGCAAATCCAAGCAGTGGGCATCAGTGCACTGACTCTCTGACCCCCTAAGCGGTCCACTTGGTCACAATCAGCTCATCAGAGTGTACCCTAAGAGTTCTGGGATGAAAGTCCCAGGATGACCTTGATGGCACCCTGGTCCCTTCAACATGTCCTTTGGATATCTGAACCCAGGGAAAGCCCTCCCCTTGTATCTCTCCGTTTAAAAAAAGTCCAGGTATACGAAATGCTTTAAATGAAAATGATAGACATCACAACTCCTCAGTCTCTTCTGGGGTTCTTGAAATATTGTTAGCATCTGTAACTTAGTGATGAGCTAAACAAAGCAGATGCATCACCACCATCAAATTACTTAGCTCGTGGGGCACCTGGGTGGCTCAGTCTATTGAGAGTCTGACTTATGATTTCAGCTCAGGTCCTGATCTCAGGGTCGTGGGATAGAGCTCCACATTGGGGTCTGCACTAAGAATGGACCCTACTTAAGATTTTCTTTCTCTGCCCTTTTCCCAAGCTCACACTCTCTCTCATCTCTCTAAAAGATGATAATAATAATAATAATTACTTAGGTGTGATTTTTTAACTGGAAATATCACCTATGTTCAAAAGTGATGTTTTGATGTTCCCCAAGGCGCTGCCATCTCTAATGCTATGCACCACATCAGACCTTGCCAATCTGTTGTCCCAGAATTTTATATAATGTGCTATTTGTATCTATGCATGTATATACTATATTGGTCTGCTCAGGCTACCGTAACAAAATCCCGGAGACTAGGTAGTTTGAACAATGGAAATTAATTTTTCACAGTTCTGGAGACTAGAAGTCCAAGATCAAATTGCCGTCAGGATTGGTATAGTGAGGCCTCTCTTCCTGGCTTACAGACAGCCATTTTCTCCCTGTGTCCTCAAATGGCCTTTCTTCTATGATTGCACAGGGGTGGGGAGAGGACAGGGAAGGAGAGAGAGAAAGAGGAAGATCTCTGGAATCTCCTCTTCTTATAAGGACACCAATCCTATTGGATTAGGGCCCCACTCTTATGACCTCATTTAAACTTAATTACTTCTCTAAAGGCCCCATCTCCAAATACAGTCACATAGGAGGTTAAGGCTTCAACCTATTAATTTTTTTGTGGGGGAAGCACAGTTTAGTTCACACCATCTACCAAGCGCCAGAAGTCCCAGATAACGGTATAGCAGCAAAGCAGAGGATTTGTTTTGAATAAAGATCTCATTATATGCTATAATATTTATAAAAGGAGACATCTATAGTAAACACATAACTAGAATTAGACAAATTCTTCATAAAGGCTTTCCAAGTATTTTCCTTGAGAATTCTTTTTTTTAAGTTTGTTTATTTACTTATTTTGAGAGAGAGAGAGAGAGAGAGAGAGAGAGTGTGTGTGTGTGTGTGTGTGTGTGTGTGTGTGTGCACATGTGCACAAGCAGGGGAGGGACAGAGAGAGAGGGAGAGAGGGAATTCCAAACAGGCTCCATCTCACAGCCATGAGATCATGGCCTGAACCAAAATCAAGACTTATATACTTAACCAACTGAGCCACCCAGGCACCCCTGAAAATTCTTATATACAATTATGATGACATAAGAATTTTAAGGGTGCATTTCCTTTCAAGAGAGCATTCCTTGAAATTTCATGTCCTTTCTTAGTGATAAGTGTGAATCAGATTAAGGTGTTCCTCAAAAGCTGCATTTTACAGTCCTATTTATTCTAATAAGTTTTTTATTTTGCTCTAATAAGTTTTGTATGTCAATTAACACAAATTTAATTATTGTTATTATAATCTACTTGACTTCACTAAAACTAGCTTCCTTTGTTATAAATTAGTTTGGCTTTTGAGAAAAGTTCATTCAAACTGAATTATGAGAGAAGAGATATTTAATTCAGTATTTTAATTTTTTTCAGGCAAATATGATTTAATTTTTAAAAATATTTTTAATGTTTATTTATTTTTGAGACCGAGAGAGACAGAGCTTGAGCGGGGGAGGGACAGAGAGAGAGAGGGAGACACAGAATCTGAAGCAGGCTCCAGGCTCTGAGCTGTCAGCACAGAGACTGACAAGGGGCTCAAACTCGTGAACCACGAGATCATGACCTGAGCTAATAGGCTGCTTAACTGACTGAGCCACCCAGTTGCCCCTAAAAAATTTTTTAAATCTAGAATGTCACTTATGTTATCATTTTAAACAAGCAGTTTATTCATTGCCTAATTTATACCACATGGCAAAAATTGAGGCTCTCATGTCTTTACTTACCTAAAATTAGTTTATGAGCACCTGAGTGGCTCAGTTGGTTAAGCATCCAACTCTTTGGCTCAGGTCATGATCTCATGGTTCATGAGTTTGAGCCCTGCATTGGGCTCTGCACAGATAGCACAGAGCCTGCTTGGGATTCTCTGTCTCCCCTCCCTCTCCTTCCCCCACTCGCACACTCTCTCTTTCCCTCAAAAATAAACACTAAAAATAAATAAATAAAGTTTGTTTGTAATTTTACCCAAGTGTGTTGTTACCCAGATATTAGTTTCTTTCTCCAGTAACACTTGACCATTCAGAGATCTCCATTTACGAGGACATGTAAGATGGATCTATCATATTCTTTGAAAGCTTTAAAGCCCGTATTTGACTATAACATTCGATATCAGGGTTTAGCACAGAATCAAATTAATTGTGTTACAATGTATGCCATTATATTTGAGATGGGAATAAAAGACTTAAAGTTATTACACTGGAATGTCCAATGATTTTTTTTTTTTTTTTTTTTTTTGAGAGACAGAGAAAGACAGAGCTTGAGCAGGGGAGGGGCAGAGAGGGAAACACAGAATTCAAAGCAGGCTTCCGGCTCTGAGATGTCAGCACAGAATCCGACACTGGGCTCGAGCTAATGAACCATGAGATCATGACCTGAGCCGAAGTCAGACACTCAACTTATTGGGCCACCCAGGCACTCCTGTAATGTCCAGTGATTTACATTCATCATTAAAAGAGATCTTATGCCACATAATTTTAGACTACTAGAGAAACTACAATGACAAAAAAGAAGAATAACGCAAAGCATTTGAAGGAGAAAGAGAGAAAAAAGAAGGGAAATGAGGAAACTATGCAATAGTGACACTTTTACGTTGTTGTAGTCTTATTTAAAAATTTTTTTTAAATGTTTATTTTTTTTAATTTTTTTTAAGTTTATTTATTTTTGAGAGAGAGAGAGACAGAGCATGAACGGGGGAGGGTCAGAGAGAGAGGGAGACACAGAATCTGAAGCAGGCTCCAGGCTCTGAGCCATCAGCCCCAGAGCCCGACGCGGGGCTCGAACTCACGGACCGCAAGATCGTGACCTGAGCTGAAGTCGGACGCTTAACCGACTGAGCCACCCAGGTGCCCCAAATGTTTACTTATTTCTGAGAGAGGGAGAAAGAGACAGAGTACGAGTGGGGAAGGGGCAGAGAGAGAGGAAGACACAGAATCTGAAGCAGGCTCCAGGTTCTGAGCTGTCAGCACAGAGCCCGATGCAGGGCTTGAACTCACAAATGGTGAGATCATGACCTGAGCCGAAGTCAGCTGCTTAACTTACTAGGCCACCCAGGTGGCCCTTACTTAAAATTTTTTTTTAAATTTTATTTCAGAAACAGAGCATTAGTAGGGGAGAGGAGCAGAGGGAAAGAGAGAGAATCCCAGGCAGGCTCCATGCTGAGCCAAAATAAGGCTCTATCCCACAACCCTGGGATCATGACCCGAGCCAAAATCAAGATCAAATATTCAATCAACTGAGCTGCCCAGGAGCCCCTTATTTATTTTATTTATTTATTTATTTATTTATTTATTTATTTATTTATTTTTAATTATTTTTTTTATTTTTTATGTTTTTAATTTTTTTTAATTTTTTTTTAAAGTTTTTTTTTTCAACGTTTATTTATTTTTGGGACAGAGAGAGACAGAGCATGAACGGGAGAGGGGCAGAGAGAGAGGGAGACTCAGAATGGGAAACAGGCTCCAGGCTCTGAGCCATCAGCCCAGAGCCTGACGCGGGGCTCGAACTCACGACCGCGAGATCGTGACCTGGCTGAAGTCGGACGCTTAACCGACTGCGCCACCCAGGCGCCCCCAGGAGCCCCTTATTTAAATATTTTTTAAAAATTAAGTCTGCAATAAATATAATAAAATATACACACAAAATATGCATTTTTAGCTCATGGATTGAACATTGAAGGTGAAGTTAAAGAAAACAAACTAAGCAAAATAAGTAAATAAACAAGTAGAAAGACCAAAGTTGCCAACTCATGACCAGTCTATTTGTCTGCTTTGAATTAATGGTTAAGTTTTATGCAAGATCATGTTAAACCACAGTTTCTACATTGCACAATAGGATCATCTATCGTACTGCTAATCTAAGAGAATCTGATCTTCAAATACCCAAGGCTGTGAAATAAACAAACTCCACACACTTTAACCTAGATTCCAGTTTCAAACTCGAAAATTCTAGGAAGTGTTTCCCGTGTCCTTTTTTGACTTTTGGGTACTAACATTTCCATTAGTTTTATTGTATATATTTTTTAAATTTTTTTTTTCGACGTTTATTTATTTTTGGGACAGAGAGAAACAGAGCATGAATGGGGGAGGGGCAGAGAGAGAGGGAGACACAGAATTGGAAACAGACTCCAGGCTCTGAGCCATCAGCCCAGAGCCCGACGCAGGGCTCGAACTCACGGACCGCGAGATCGTGACCTGGCTGAAGTCGGACGCTTAACCGACTGCACCACCCAGGCGCCCCAGTTTTATTGTATATTTTTAAATCAATATAGAAGCTGAGCAAGTGTTTGTTAGTTAACTTTGGTTGACTTGGTATCTGAAACAGCAATAATTAGTAAAGACTTCAGTGGTATTGAGACTCATATGCAAGGAAATTACATCACTCTACAGATAACCGGCTTAACCAATCCATAATAGTGACAGGACAGCAAGCTTATGAAAGTGGAAAAACCTTAAAAACTGACCGAAAATATTGTGGCAGTGGATTCCACTTTTACCCTCTGCTACTCATACCAGAGAAGTTGGCCACCATCCCTTGACATATTGCCACATATTTTTTTATGACAAAATATAGAACTGATCACAAGAGGGACACCTGGGTGGCTTAGTTGGCTGAGTGTCTGACTCTTGATTTCAGCTCAGGTTATGGGCTCATGGTTCATGAGATCGAGTCCTGCATCGGGTTCTGTGCTGATATTGCAGAACCTGCTTGGGATTCTTTCTCTCCCTCTCTGTCTTCCCTTCCCCCACTCACATACACTCGCACATGCTCTCTCTCTCTTTCTCTCAAAATAAATAAATAGACATTAAAAAAATTGATCAAAAGAGAAATAAATCTATTCTGAGGGAATTTGTAAGATTAATAAGTATATAAAACATGGAAATTTTCTGAGTATAAAAGTATATTAATATACACAGTTAGAAATAAGTGATTAAAGCATAATATAGATATATGTCTTAAAAATACTTTGTGTATTAATATGTTAGAATTAAATTGCACTGAATTAGCAGAATTAGATGAACATGACTCATTTGGTAAGGATGAGTCTTGGTCAGCAAGATTCTTGGAAACACAGGTCTAACAAGAAGAATGAGACTTCACAGTTCAAAATTCCTGTGACAAGAAAGAAGAAGAAACAGAAGTGAAATTTGGGAAGAATTTATTCAAAAACCAGTGATTAAGATCAGAGAAGGGTTGGATTTGTGAATAAAAGAGTGTTCCTGAATCTCAAGAACATTTGGAACATAGTGGCTGTTTTTTTCCTACTGCTATTGTTACAACAGCATAAATAAACTAAATGTTCCTGGATAAATATTATTCCACATGTTCTACCCAGGGGCAGATGAACCATGAAGCTCAATGGAGCTTAATCTTCAAGGGCTGAAAAGGGCTTAGAAATGGTTTCACATGGTCATATGTTGGAGTAAATTTGAAGAAGATATTTCAATCACAGTCACCTAAGACTTAAGATCTCTTTCTGTTCTGACTTTTCTTCTGAAAGACTTTCCCTTGGTCATGTCACATTGGAATGGCCATAAACATTTTGGGAGCCATGTAATGGGAAATTGAACTGGGTGTACGTTTGGTTTCAGTTACTGGACTATAATTATGTGCATTGTAGTCACCTCTGTGTAGAGGAAAGTACTGCTGGTTGTCCAAGGATAGAAATGGCTTCCAGTAATATTCCTACTGTCTGCTATGCCAACTCACCAGGCATCCTGTTACATTGGAGGTGCAGAACCAAAGGTCATATTGCAATGTGACCTTATCCTCCAATGGATGGCACCATAAGTATGTGGTAGAGGAGAAGAAACAAGGTTTGAAATAAATGGAGGTAAAAGCCAGTTATTGGAAATTATTCCAAACACTAGATATGTAAAATTGTTAGGGAGGCAAGAATATATTTTCATCTTCCTAGTCAAACAGGAAGTACTATCCTTTCGTGATATACTCAACAATGCAATGTATACAATTATAAATGTATCATAGTTTCTCCCCCCTCTTTTGAAGGAGATTGCACATAATAGAATTTATCAGAATTATTGTTTGCAGCGTACAAACTTAGGAGGACTATACACAATGAGTATATCTGTCTATGAAGTCATACATTATACAGGCATTGCAAAGTACTAGATTTTGTCTCAGCATACCTGATGCAGCTGCTCTTGACAAAGGCTGATGACACATCAGTCATTGGAAGAAGATTTAAATGATTCTTGATTTAATGCAAATTACTGGCATCAATAAGGATAACATAAAGCTCATTATATTCATCTGAGATAGGATATGGCAGACAAATTGATTGATGAATGCGGCCTATTAAAAAAAAATAAGGTTGATCACTGCCCAAGAAAACTTGAAATGTCTTGAAATTTGACAGCTTATATGAGGCTTTAGTATATTTGACAATAATTCTAAAAATATGCATGACATCAGAGTCATTACTAGTCATGAAATATGAAGCTAAAAAAAACTTTTTCCAGGGGTGCCTGGGCAGCTCAGTCAGTTAAGCATCAGACTTTAGGTCAGGTCAGATCTTGCGGTTGTGAGGTTGAGCCCCATGTCAGGCTCTGTGCTGACAACTCAGAGCCTGGAGCTTGCTTTGGATTCTGTGTTTCCCTCTCTCTCTGCCCCTCCCGCATTCACACTCTGTCTCTCTCTCGGTCTCTCTGTCTCTGTCTCTGTCTCTCTCTCAAAAATAAACATTAAAAAAAAAAAACTTTTCCAGATTATCAATAATAAAAAACAAATTTCAACCAATCATGCTAAACTAAATTTATGCTCCTTATAGAAAATATTACAAGCCATTGTCATATGAAGAAGAGATCAGGGGTGCCTGTGTGATTCAGTCAGTAGAGCATGTGACTATTGATCTTGGGGTTGTGAGTTCAAGCCCCACGTTGGGCATACAGATAACTTAAAAAGTGTGTGTGTGAGAGAGAGAGAGAGGGATCAAAGTTGTCTATGGAGTAAAGTAAGAAAGGAGATATAGTACCATAGAGAGGTTCCAGGCACCTGTAATATTTTTCTTCTGGATTTTCTGGTATTTACAATATTTATTAACTTTAAAACATTTGAAGTTTTATTAAGTAATCTCTATGCTCAACATGGGGATTAAACTCGCTACCCTGAGATCAAGAGTCCCATACTCTTAACAACTGAGTCAGCCAGGCACCCCAACTTTAAAAAATTTTAAATGACTATTTCCTCTTCTTTACTTCTGTACCTGTAGTAATAGCTATTGCTCTCCTGCCCTGATTCCCTTCAGCAAGACAGTGCACCCATCCTAGCTGCTGCAGTGTTGACTACTAAGGATTTACATCTGTACCCTGCTGTAGCAAACTGATCGTCCACAGCTTAGGGGAGCCACCCTCCCTAGAGATGCTGGGGATCTTGAACTACCTGCATGACTGACTGATGCTCGGGCATAAAAGCCCCTGCCTTATAGCAGGACAATACACACTCTAGAGCTCCCCAGCAGATCAGGCCAAGGCTAGATATCTTCTGAAACCACACCTTTGCTTAGCTTCTCTGGCCTTATCCTGCATCCCTCACTCCCCAACAATTTCCTGAGAGTCAGCCCTTGATAAATCACTTGCTCAAGAATCCCAATATCAGGCTTTGCTTCTAGGGAACCCCACCTAAAAGAGTATCTAATTGTGTCTGCTTTCAGACCGAGCCCACCCTTTGGAGGGATAATGAAGTACCTGCCATTTTGAAGTGACAAGATTAGTTATAAGCCCATATAAGGAGCAGCTAGATCTCCAGATGCCAGCTCTAACATTGCATAGCCAGGCACCTAGGTGGGTGGGTGTTGGGTGCCTTTCCCATCCCAACAGAAGAAGACAGGTATTCTCACTGTAAAAGTGAAAACAGAGCTCTAGCCTCAGGGATATTTCAGGGAAGTAAGACAAATGGTAAAAAAGGAAGGTTAAGTTAAATTCCATGTATTGAGTTGTGAGAACCTTAGTGCCCTGCCCCTACTCAGCTCCTAGAATAATAGCCAGGCTTGCACCTTCTACAGGAGGATAAAAGGGGTCTCTCTCTCTCCTGAAAAATAGAACAACAACAACAAATAAACAAATAAACAAAAACTTAGCCCAGGAGGAAAAAAACCTGCAGTTGCCAATATTTGGGCATCTACAAAATAAGACCTAAGTATTAGTATAGTGAAGCCACCAATTAACACACCCTGGCCAAGCTTCCAATCCATTTTTTGGTGTTTTTCTCTTAAATAAGAACAGAGAGCCGAGAATCACTAAACTTTTGAAGAATGTTTCTACCAGCTCGACCCTGTTGCCAGTCTAAGGGCCTGTGACCATGAATCCTAAAGATACCGCTAACTGACCCCTGTTCTAGTTCTGAAACTCTCAGTTCAAGGGCATATGTTGGCCTGAGAGGCTGCAGGTGATTAAAAATAAATAAATAGGGGCGCCTGGGTGGCGCAGTCGGTTAAGCGTCCGACTTCAGCCAGGTCACGATCTCGCGGTCCGTGAGTTCGAGCCCCGCGTCGGGCTCTGGGCTCATGGCTCAGAGCCTGGAGCCTGTTTCCGATTCTGTGTCTCCCTCTCTCTCTGCCCCTCCCCCGTTCATGCTCTGTCTCTCTCTGTCCCAAAAATAAATGAAAAACGTTGAAAAAAAAAATTTAAAATAAATAAATAAATAAATAAATAAATAAAGAGACTGTGTTCATGCCCAGTGTTTTGCACTGGACAATGCTCTCTCTTGATGTTTATCATCCACTCCGAGATTGACAGGGTGTGCAACTAGCTCTAATGAGGCGGTCTCTGACACATACAGGATTGGCTTAAGTGCAGAACTTCTCCAGGCTCTCAGCTCCTAAAATTACCCAATGCAACTGCTCACTATTTTTCTACTGAAAACAAATTACTAGCTTGCTGCCAGACACTTACTGAGACTGCACCACTATTGAAAGACACCTATGACCAAAGATTCCAATACTTTTCTGGATGATACAGAAAAACAATGGAATAAGCAAGGAGCAGCTCAATCTCATTGATTTAATGTGACTGATATATTCAGGAACGTGAGAAGGCACAGCACGGGAGAGGTTTAGAGAATTCATGGACCAGAGGCATGCACCGTCTGGAGATTACATTGTCATTGTATGCTCTCTCTCTGACAAGGACTGACGTTCAGAGAGATGTCACTAAGTTTCATTTATTGATGGCAATGTCCACATTAACTACAACCTTAGTGATGGAAGGCAAGAGAGTCTACTTATATGTAGTATGGCTGGATGCACATTCCAATGTCTTTGCTTAGATTCCCCTGAAGCAGAGCCAGGGACTCATAAGTGCAGGTGACTTATTTGGAAGATAATTCCAGAAAACAGGGGAGTGATACAGGCAAAAAGGAAAAGCCAATAAAATGTGTGTTATTGAATCACTAGACACAGCTAGGGATCAATCTTGTCTGGGACCCTGTGAAAAACCCCAGAATCCACTTGCAATTATACACTATTGTACACTATTGATAAACGGCATATATAGTTAAGTAAAACACAATATTGATACTATGTGTAGAGAAAAAGAAAGTAAAAATAACTTTATAAAACTGTATAAAAATATTTATAAAACAGTGTTCTGAGAACTAAAGTTCTATTGGATGTCATTTTGAGCACAAGTATAGTCCTTTAAGTAGCAGTTTTTAAAATTTATTTTTATTTATTCTATTTTAGAGAGAGAAATACAGAGTCTGAGCAGAGGAGAAGGAGAGAGAGAGAGAGAGAGAGAGAGAGAAAATCCCAAGCAGGCTCCATGCTCAGCACAGAGCCCAATGTGGGGCTTGATCCTATGACCCTGGGATCATGACCTAAGCCAAAATCCAATCTGATGCTCAACCCAGTGAGCCATTCAGGCACCTCCTTGAAGTAGCATTTAAAATGCTGCTGGGGGCGTCTGGGTGACTCAGTTGGTTGAGCAGCTGGTTCTTGATTTCAGCTCAGATCATGATCCCAGGATTGTGGGATCAAGCCCCGGGTCAGGCTCTGCACTGGGTGTGAAGACTGCTTGGGATTTTCTCTCTCTCTCCCCTGCTCTCTCTCTCTCTAAAATAATACATACATACCTACATACATATATACATAGAATGCTGATGAATGACGGGACACCTGGGTGATTCAGGTCAAAATCCCGGGTCAGGGGATCAGGTTCTGTATAGGCACCTCTATCCCCACCCCCCTCACCCCACGCTGAGCATGGAGGCTGCTTAAGATTCTCTCTCTCTCTCTCTCTCTCTCTCTCCCTGTTCCCCTCTCCCATCTCATTCATGCTCATTCTGTCTCTCAAATAGATAAAATCAGATCAAATAAATAAAATACTGATGAATGAGATTAAAATTCTTTTTGAAGAGACATCATTTTGAAAGTCTCTAGTTTCATGATGTTGGTTCCCATAGTTGGTTCATCTGAAATTTCGATTCACTTCAAAAGAGCTTCTGTTTTTAGGATTCAGAGGTGCAGGAGAAACTCCAGCCCAAGAAGAGGGCTCTCTATAAGTGCTTCCCAGGAAATGGGAAGAAAAAGGAGGTTTCCACAGGAACTATGTCCTTGGATCGGGGGTAGTAATGAACCTCGTATCGGAGCACAGCTGGGTGAAGGTGGCCTGGCAGCACAGGAGGCCTGAGCAGAGGGAAAAATCAGCCCTGCTTTCAGACCAAGCCCACCCTTTGGAGGGATAATGAGGGATCTGTTGCAAAGCTTATTGAGATATGGTGACTGCTAGCTCAGGGACCAGATCATTCTTATAACTTCAGCCATCATTTCTTCTGGCCTTGAGTGTCTAGATCTTTCTTCATTAAGTTCTTTTATCAGGGGAATTAGTTCCTCCTTCAGGTTAAAGTTTGTTCTCTTCAGCTTTCCATAGGTATCCACCTGGCTCTGAATTTTTGATGACTCCTTCTTTAGGCTAGTGTCCCCAAAGATGACTCAACCCCAACATTCCCCTTTTGAACAGAGCCAAGCTCATCAAGGGGTTGACACTACCTTGAATTACTTCAGCTGGTGTTTGTGAAATTTTCAACCAGTGTTTGTGAAAGCTGCATTCTCCATTTCACATAAAGCCAGTTTCTAGACAACTGGAGAAGTCTAAACAAATATGAGACCCACCAAAAAGCCAATGACAGATGCACACGCCACTGACTCCAGCTGGAGACCACAGAGGGTAAAGTCCAGATTCCCGTTATCCAGCCCCAGTTCCACAACCACCTCTTGTGGTTTCCCTACAACACCTGAAGCCAAGTTCTACAGTGGCTTGAAGCCCTTCCATGGCACTGAAGCTAGAACAGAGTTCTGCTTACATGTCGATAGAAATAAAAGTGGTGATCAAGTTTGGGGAAGAGGGTTACTGGCAGAATAAGGGAAATTTCTGGGGGTGATGAAACTGTTCTATATTTAGATTAGAGTGTTGGTTACACAGGGTGTATATATTTTTTAATTGAGATATAACTGACATACAACATTGTATTAGTTTTAGGTGTATAGCATAATGATTTGATATGTGTATCTATGATGAAATGATCACCACAATAAGTACAGTTAATATCCATCACCACACGTAGTTACAAATTTTTGTTTTCTTGTTATGGGAACTTTTAAGATCTACTCTCTTAGCAACCTTCAATATATAATACAGTATTGTTAATTATAGTCACCACACAGTACATTTTCTTATAACTGGAGGTTTGTACCGTTTCACCCTCTTCACCCATTTTGCCTAATCACCATCCCCTGCCTCTGGAAACCACCGGTCTGTTCTCTGTATCTATGAGCTCGATTTCTTTTTTAGATTTCACATCTAAGTGGAATCAGTATTTGTCTTTTTCTGATTTAAGAAATATTGTTTTCAAGAGAAAACACATTACATGCAAGAGACTTTTAACTGATCTGCTTGCACCAGGCTCTGTTTCACTACTCCCTGCAATTCATCCTATGCATCTCTGCCAGAATTATCCTTATAAAACACAGATCTGATTTTCTTAATCCCCTGTTTAAAAACTTTTGATGGAGTCCCATTACCAAAAGAATTAAGACAAAGCTACACACACACACACACACACACACACACACACACACACACAGAACCTCTCAAAATTCGGTTCCTAATCTCCATTCCAACTTCCTTAGCATTCTTCCTCCCCCCCTCCTGCCCCGCCCCCTCTGTTGAACACACCACACTACCCCCACCACCAGGTAGTTCACTGTCTCTGAAATGTCCTGTTTTTTCTGCTCCTCAGTGACTTTATACTCCCCCTTCAATAAATAGCTCAAACATCAATTTTCTCTACCATAACTTGCAGCCTCCCTTCTCCACAGAGAGCTAATGTTTCCATCTTGTTCTACATAGTACCCTGAAATCTTTGTGTACCACTAATGAAACTGTATTATAATGCTTTGTTTACATGTGCATCTCTCTCTAGCTAGAATGTCTCCCCAAATGTAGGACAACTTACCATTGGTGGTACTACTACAGATGGTTTTATGTGTTACACTGACGCAGCTTTAAATATTGACTTGCATAGGGTGAGAATTGGTTCCCTTTTAATACTCTACATTGGGGAGAGTTTTAGTTTGGTACTAGTGTGGCTTTAACATCTCTCTATTGAATGATTAATTTCCCTTTTTAAGGGAGAGCAGGCCTCGGTCTTGGAACCTTTGTAGACAAAAGTAATTCGGGGCGCCTGAGTGGCTCAGTCAGTTAAGCGGCCGACTTCGGCTCAGGTCATGATCTCGCGGTCCGTGAGTTCGAGCCCCGTGTCGGGCTCTGTGCTGACAGCTCAGAGCCTGGAGCCTGTTTCAGATTCTGTGTCTCCCTCTCTCTGACCCTCCCCCATTCATGCTCTGTCTCTCTCTGTCTCAAAAATAAATAAACGTTAAAAAAAAATCAAAAAAAAAAGGTAATTGGCTAGAATTTACTTTTTTTTTTTTTTTAAATGATATTTTGTAGGGTGCCTGGGTCACTCAGTCAATTAAGCGTCCCATTTCGGCTCAGGTCATGATCTCCTGTGAACTGACCTGTGTCGGGCTCTATGCTGACAGCCCAGAGCCCGGAGCCTACTTCAGATTCTGGGTCTCCCTCTCTCTCTGCCCCTCCCCCACTTACTCTCTGTCTCTCTCTCAAAAATAAATAAACATTAAAAAAAGTTTTTAAATGATATTTTGTAATGACTACCCTCTGTGAAACTTTTAAAATTAATATTGGTGATAGAGTGTTCTTTTAAAATAAAAGTAAGCCAATTTAAAGAAAAAAATAGTAAGCCTATTACGGTAAAGAAGTGCATCATGGCAAAAATCTCATAGGATATACAAAAATGACTTAAGTTTGGGGAATACTGGGCCAGGACTTTCAGAATTCGGAAGCATAACTTCATCCCCAGTTCCTGGTAACTATCTTTAAAATACAGTAGATCATCACTAAACATTAACCACTACCTCTAACATTTTCAAGATCCAAGTGCCATTTTAGGGAATATGTTGGGTAAAGTGACAGACCTTCGGTAAGCTAACTTTTTCTGAAAAAAGTTAGCATTGTTATCATATAAATGACCTTTTAAATTATTTCCTAGAGCTGCTGTGGAAGAAATCAACTTCAAAAGAGGATATGATCATAAATTTTTCAACTAGATTGTGTGGAATAATGTCTTATAAACTAAAGTTCAGGAGCAATAGAAGAAAGTTTACAATGCATTCTTTGCAAATCACCACATTACTCTTTACCTTTGACGTCATGGTACATTTTAAGAAAGGGTAGACCAGAGCAGCTCTAACTAGAGGAGAGCTAGCACCATCTGTTGGGGAGTGAGTTGCCAGCACAAGAGAGATTCACTGTCAGGTGGCTTCATTAATCCTCAATTTGTTTCTTCAAAATACTTTTCATCGCACAGATTGCAAGACATTCACACATAGCCAAGTACAAGTTAATTTTCAATCAGTTCTTGTGCTCCAAGTTGACAGTTAAAAACAAAATTAGTTCAGGAGCACCTGAAAGGCTCAGTCAGTTGAGCATCCAACTCTTGATTCTGGCTCAGGTCATGATCCCAGAGTCATGGGATCAAACCCTATGTCAGGGTCCCCAGACTCCCTGCTGAGCGTGGAGCCTAATTACGATTCTCTCTTTCCCTCTGCCCCTCTCCCTTGCTCATGTTCATTCTCTCTCTCAAATTAGAGAGAGACAGACAAAGAGTAATGCTGCAACAAATGCCCTTTTTAAAAAAAAAACTAGTTCATTAATCTGATTAAGATACACCAGTCTTTCATGATTTGACTCCTTAGTTACAGACCTGATAATTAACCTGTTTTGATCCATTTAAGAAGCGGAAGAAAAATTAGTTATATTATATAGCCACATACACTACAGGATTGCTTCAAAATAAAAGATGTTGCCTGGTCTCATAAACCAGTCTTGGCATCTTTCGGTCATTGATGGTAATTAGAAATTTGAATTTCAAACTTTACTAGTAATCCAGAAACAGTGTCATATACTTTCAAACTTATCCATAAAATCTGCCATTGAAATTGAGAGGGTTGTGTTTCTCCTGTCTACCATTTGGAATAGATGCTCCAAAGTCACAAAAAGAGGAGAGATATCCAGCTAAGATAGCCCACTGCCTTAGAGGGCAGGTAGGTGGAGAATGACAGCAAGTCCTAAGTGCTCAGATTCTAAATGACAAGTTAGCTATCGGCAATCTCCTCCAGAGACAGGGCTCAAGAGTAAACATTAGAAATAAGTTCTTTGTGCCTCTATTTTAAACATAACTTATAGATTACTGATTTTGAAGACTTGCTCAGCAAGACAAATTTTAACAAGTTAAAAAAAGATTCTTAATTTTTCTTACTATTTTCTTTATGGAAGTGTGATTTCAGTGAAAAGTTTAAAATCTGTTTACTTTTGAAAAGTGAGATAAAGAAATGTTTGTATCTAAACTGGAAATAACTTTATCGACTTTCCTAAAATATTTTCCAGTTGAAGTCTGTCTCTTATGGGGAAAAATCATAGATCATAACTTTTATTTATTTTACTTATTTTTAGTGCTCACTTCGACAGCACACATACTATTTATTTATATTGAGATATAATTGACATATTATACTGTACGAGTTTAAGGTGCACAACAGTGTTGATTTGTATACTACAAGATGTAGTACACCTCTGCATACTGCAAGATGATTACTACTGTATCATTCACTAACACCTCCATGCTGTCACATAATTATTATTTTTTTGTGGTGAGGATAGACTGACATTTTTTAAATGTATTAAATGGAGGGCCACCTGGGTGGCTCAGTCAGTTAAGCATCAACTTTGGCTCAGGTCATGATCTCGCGGTTCATGAACTTGGTTCGTGAGTTCGAGCCCCACATGGGGCTTGCTGCTGTCAGCGCAGAGCCCCCTTAGGATCCTCTGTCCCCTTCTCTCTGCCACTCCCTGGCTTGCACTGTCTCAAAAATAAATAAACAAAAAAACCCCACAATAAAATGTATTAAATGGAAAGCAGTAGTTACTGCAAAAAACCCCAGTATATTAAACTCTGCTATGAAAGAGGGACAATAGTTATTAAACAATGGTCAGCTTTTGCCAGTGGTATACTCCTTGGGAATTCTCTGGCAATTTAGAGAGAACATTAACTCTCCCAAGCCTGTAGGATACCATTGGTAAAGAAAGCAATGATTGATTTACTGAATGGCACCTAGCTAAATTCTAGGACTTAGGGTAAATATGTAAATGTTTGTGAGTCTAGTGACAGGCAGGGTATTTAGTCTTGACTTAAGCCTTTTCCCCACTGCTTTAAGAAGGCAAAGTACAGTTTCAACAGTTACTCATCACAGCTGGTTTGAGGACCTGGTCAAGACACTGGCTAAGCCTACTGTTGTATAACCTTCTTTCATTGTCCGTTCTTGACCATGTCCCTCGTTGGGCCTTCCAACTAGAAAACAGCTTACTGACACTTCTTTACACTTCATATTCAGAAACAGGAAGTGCATACCTTTTTATGTACATAATTATGGCTCCACAACTAAATTAATTTATTAAATAGTGTACACATTTAAGGTGTGCAACATGATGATTTGAGATATATACACAGTGAAATAAATACTACAGTCAAGCTATTTAACACATCCATCTCCTTACAGTTACCATTTCCACAATTTACTTTAAATCAATTCTAGCTACTTTCAAAGTTCAAGTTTCTAACTGAAACTTTTATAGTTTAAAATCCTTTCTTCAGATACTTCTAGCAATAGGAACAACAACAACAACAAAAACCCACTCCTCGTGCACTGTAAGACTTCACATACTCCTACAAAAGCTTTTTTTCAAACTGCAAAGAGCTTTCTAAGGCTTTTCCAATTTTATTTTATTTTTATTATTTTTTAAAAAAATGTTTATTTTTGAGAGAAAGAGAGAAAGAGTGTGAGCAAGGGGGGTTGCAGAGAGAGAGAGGGAGACACAGAATCCAAAGGAGGCTCTAGGCTCTGAGCTGTTGGCACTGAGCCTGACACTGGGCTCAAACAAACTGTGAACCACGAGATCATAGTCTGAGCGGAAGTCGGATGCTTAACTGACTGGGCCATCCAGGTGCCCCAGGCATTTCCAATTTTAAAAAGGATTTTAAGGGGCGCCTGGGTGGCGCAGTCGGTTGAGCGTCCGACTTCAGCCAGGTCACGATCTCGCGGTCCGTGGGTTCGAGCCCCGCGTCAGGCTCTGGGCTGATGGCTCAGAGCCTGGAGCCTGTTTCCAATTCTGTGTCTCCCTCTCTCTCTGCCCCTCGCCCGTTCATGCTCTGTCTCTCTCTGTCCCAGGGATGAATAGACGTTGAAAAAAAAAAAAAAAGGATTTTAAAAATAATAATCTGACAGTATCAAAGGTAAGAAGAAGAAAGTAAAATTCAGAGTATAATGCCTCCACTCAGAAAAAAATCCTATTTACATCTGGGCACATAAATACATATATTTTTAACTAAGTAAATTCACAGTTTACATGGAGTTTTTACCCTACTTAATATGTCAGGCAATAGGTTTATTAATGACTCATTTCGCACAAAATCAAGTCTCTTTTCCCCACAAGGTCAGTGTAATGGGTTGAATGGTGGCCCCAGAAAAGGTATGTCCAAGCCCTAATTCCCATATATGACCTCATTTGTAAAAACAGGTCTTTGTAGCTACAATTAAGGATCCTGACATGAGATAAACCTGGATTATCTGGGTGGGCACCAAATCCAATGACAAGTTTTCTTATAAGACAGAAGAGGAGAAGGTCATGTGAAGATGGAGGCAGAGACTGGAAATATGCAGCCTCAAGCCAAGGAATGCCTGCAGGCACCGGAGACTGACTAGAAGAAGCAAGGAAGGATTCTCCCCTAGAACCTTTAGAGAAAGTGTGGTCCTATTAACACCATGATTTTACACCTCTGACCTCCAGAACTGTGAGAGAATAAATTTCTCTGTCTTTTTTAAAGATTTTATTTTTAAGTAAATCTCTACACCCAATGTGGGACTGAACTCACAACCCTGAGATCAAGAGTTGCATGCTCCACCGACTGAGCCAGCCAGATGCCCCATAAATTTCTCTTGTTGTAAACAACTGAATCAGAGGTAACTTGTTATGACAGCCCTAGGAAACCAATATAGTCAGCATTCCAAACTTCCCTACTATAAACCAGGTCTGCTCCCCAGCCTCACTTTCCTGTTCTTCAGCTTTTTGCTTGTTTGCCTCCTATCATTCCTATATTGCCTCAAAGTCACTGCATATGCTGTTTTCAGTGCATGGATTGCTCTTCTTCAGTCTTGAAATACCTGCCCAAGACTTCGGGTAAAAATTCAGTAACACTCTAGTCCTGTTTGCCAACCACTATAAGGTCCCCTCTCCTTCAGCATAGAGCTCTTACCACAGCCCTTGTCATGGTCTATGTCTTTATTAGTTTTTAGATTCTCCCTCCCTACCAAATTGTAAGCTCTATGAGACTAGGAACGCTGACCACACCTCCTCATCCCTTTTATATTCCGTGTAGTCCTGTGCCTACTATGCCAAAGTAATTCTTTTTTAAATGAATGGCCACTGTTCCAGAAGCGGTTCTAGACCTTGGGAAACTCTCACAGCCTTTGAGTCTGAGCTGTGTAGGGTCACCCTATTATTTATCCTCCAAAATCTACCACTTTTGAGAATAAAAAGGAGTGCTATCAATAATTATAAGTTACCTGGGGGTGCCCGGATGGCTCAGTGGGAAGAGTGCATGACTCTTGATCTCGGGGTCTTGAGTTCGAGCCCCATGCTGGGTGTAGAGATTACTAAATAAACAGAAACGTATAAAAATAATAATTAACAAGTTACCTTGTTACAGTGCTGGGTAATACGCTGTGCCAATGATAAGAGTAAACCTGAAAGCAGAAGTGTAACTAGAAAGGGCTGGGCTACATTTTGGAGCAAGGGAAGGAGGATACTTTAAATTTGCTTAATCACCAGGGCGCCTGAGTGGCTCAGTCGGTTGGGGAACCAACTTCACTCAGGTCATGATCTCACAGATCTTGAGTTCAAGCCCCCTATTGGGCTCTGTGCTGACAGCTTAGAGCCTGGAGCCTGCTTCGGATTCTGTCTCTCTCTCTCTCTCTCTCTCTGCACACCTCCCCCCGCCCCCCCCCCTCGTCTGTCTCTCTCCTTCCGGAGAAAATAAAAATTAAAAAAAAATTTTAATTTGCTTAATTGCCACTGCCTTTTCATTGCTTTCTTCTACATCACGTCCTCATTTGTTCGTTTATTGTTGCACCCTCTCTCTACAATAAGGGTTGGGACTTGGCCTGTAGTGTTGCTATATCCTACACCTAACACATTCCTGGTGCATAGTAGGCACTCAGCAAACATCTAAATGAATGTATCCACAGCTGAATAGTGTGCCCTAAGTGAAGAATCAAAACACAAACAAAACCCCGAATCCTCACAATTTTAAAGCCTTATTAGGCTCAGGGCTAAAGGAACCGTAGGCGGAACTAGTGCCAAGGCTTGGGCTGAGGATGTAGGGATGAAGGCCCCACGGGCCATCCGCTGTTCAGCAGTTGAACTCTACCTTCACGACCACCCACTCCGACGACTCCCAACACTCTCTCTCCGGATCCTCTATCCTCCGCCTCAGTTTCAGCTCCTAGGACCCCGCTGGCCTCCGCCCTCCTGACACTCTCTGACCCCAAGCGCCCCCTTTCCAGACCCCTCGGACTCCAGCCTCCAAGCTCCCCTCCTTCCCGGATCCCCGCGTACCTCGGCACCGCCCCATCCCCAGATCTCCTCGGAACCTGGGACCCTTCCACACCGCCCCCTCCCAGATCCTCTCTTGCGCCGCCCCTTTTCTTCTCAGATTCCCTCGGTCTGCGGGACCCCGCGCCGTCTTCTCCCCGGATCTCTTCGGACCCCGGGACTCCCGCACAGCCCCCTCCCCGGACCTTGGCGGACCCCAGCACCGCCCCCTCCTCGGATTCCCTGGATCTTCAGGACCCCGCGCCTCCCCCTCCCCGGATCCCCTCGGCTCGGGCTCCGCCCCCGCGCGGTCTGCACCGACAAGCTCGCGCCGCGCAGCGCCCCCCCGCCCCGCGCCCGCCTCTGCGGCTGCGCGCTCGCGGGGCCGAGGCCGAGGGGAGGGGGTCGCGCCGGGGGCCGGCGGAGCTGCTGTGGCGGCAGCGGCGACTGCGAGAAACGGAGCGAGCCTGGCGGCCGCGGGCAGGCCCAAAGGCAACGGAGGAAGCGGCCATGTCGCGCTACACGAGGCCCCCCAACACCTCCCTGTTCGTCAGGAACGTCGCAGACGCCACCAGGTGAGCGGCGGCTGCGGCCGCAGGTTGGCGCGCGGGGGAGGGGCCGGGTAACGGCAGCGTCGCGGAGCCGGGTCGCGGCCCCCGGCTGTGCCCGGCGCCTGCCCGGCCTCTGGCTGGGCCTGTGCTTTCCGCGGAGGCGCCCTTCCCGGGAGCGGTGCGAACCCTCGGGCTGCTCCAGGCCGGGGCGGGACTCGCGCCTCCCCTCTCCCGGCCGGCGTTCCGCCCCGGCTCAGCGCACCCCCGGGGCCGGGCCCCGCGCCCGGGAGATCGGTGCCCATCCTCTGCTTGAGGACCCGCGGCGCGCAGGCTTCTGCTTTCCCTGTAGCCAGGGTGCCTCCCCGCCCCTGGCCGAGAGTGTTTTCCCTCGGGCCAGTGCCTGCGATTCGACTCCTTTGTCGCCGTGCCCCGATAAAGCTGCGCGTCTTGTGTCCTAGATGAAGAGGAATTGGGGATGGTGAGAACGTATTATAAAATAATGCGTAGTACCTTGGGCCTTACTCTTTCCGTTCTGAGTGTGGTCTACTTACAAGGGATGCTGGTTACATTTTGCTGCACAATACAAAGGATGGCTTCAGTGAAAGAGATTTATGTTTTTCTATAAAGTTCAGAGTGCAGTGTAAACACCCATGATAACGGTTTGGATAGACTTCCCTGGTCCAGTGAGATGCTCTCGGTCCACACATCCCCCTCCCCGCCTTGAGAATTCTTGCCTACATAGTGCTTAAACATAAGTATTAAGGAATGACCTCTTCATCATAAAGCACTTTCTCCCTTAACAGGAGCCAGAGGGAATGAATGATAGAGGGTGGGATAGGGGCATAAATAGACGTTTCCATTTCACTGGTTTTACCTAATTTATTTGCCGCTCAACCTTTTTAGGTATGCAGTATCATCTTTATAATACACAAGGAAAACCTGAAGCTTAAGAGTTTTAATGATTTAACTGGGGCTTAATGGCTTCAGATATTCAAATATTGGAGCCCTTGACTCCAGAGCCATCTGGAGTAATCATTGTCGTTTACCTTTGAGGAGTAAATGTTCAGTTTTTATTTGATCCCTACTATTATGTATGTCACAATTATAGAGTGTGGGTTAATATACTTTAATGACATCTAAAAGATGCGTGTGTTTATATTTCTCCTCTCAACCTGTTTATCAATACATAGAAAACAAATATTTATAATTTGGGTAGAGTAAAAAAAAAAAAATGCCACAGTTAAAGACCACCTGAATACTAAATAAGCATCTAGTCTTTCTAGTGTGTCTACAAAAAAGAGAGAGAGAGGTTTCCAATTCCAGTAGCCACAGGGGCTAGCCAGGGTAATATGAATGAGTAAAGTTGTTGGGTTATAAGGCACAATAGGATGGTGTGGATTGTAGCAAATAGAAAAGAACTCATGCCATATAAAGGGGATGGCAACTGGTAATACTAGCTGCAGCTAATGACTACATAGACATTTGGACTTGTTGCCACAAAGTCCTAATTTTCTAAAGAAACAAACCTGTGTTTGTGTAAACTCTGTTTCAAAATGCTGGCATTTATTAAATTGAATTATATGAGATTCCTGTTTTTGTAGATTTAAAAGCTGTAAAATATTGGCAGTTTTATGTTTCAGCACACCTTAAGGCCAAATAAAACACATCACATGACACATGTTTTCTGATCTAGATAATCACCATGAGTAATCAAGACTGAAAATTGAGATTTATTGATTTCTTTTTCCAGTTTTTTCACTTTTTAGTACTGCCACTGGGGGCAATCATCTAGATTTGTATTAATGGAATAATAATCACTGACATTTGTTGAGTATTCACTATGTGTTAAACACTGTACTAAACATTTTGCATATATTATCTTACTAGATTTTCCCAATAACCCTGTAATGTATGTTCTTTATTAATCCCATTTCACAGATTAGAAACTGAGGCTTGGAGAAATTAAGTTTCTTACCTAAAATTGCCCAGCTGCTGAGTAGTTTTGTGAAGGTAGAATCATTACGTGTAACCTATATTAAAAGCTTTTTTGTACAGGGTGGCATGCAGTGCAAGTTAACTGGTAATGTGGCAACTATAACAAAGCCAAATTTTATTTAAAATACTTCTTTGTGCCCCTCCCATGTGTGCGCTCTCTCTCTCTCTCTCTCTCTCTCTCTCTCACACACACACACACACACACACACACACACACACACACACACAAAATAAATAATACAAACTTTTAAAAAATTTTAAAAAGGGGTACCTAGGTGACTCATTTGGTTAAGCATCCCTCTTTTGACTTCAGCTCAGGTCATGATCTCACGGTTCGTGAGTTCAGGCCCCACATTGGGCTCTGTGCTGACAGTGCAAAGCCTGCTTGGGATTGTCTCTCTCTCCCTCTCTCTCCCTCTCCCGTGTGCTCTCTCTCACACAAAATAAATAAACTTAAAAAAAATTTTTTTAAATGCTTCTTTGCAGTAGCCATTTTAATATGTGCCATAAAGCACAAGACATTAAAAGGTATTATGGCTTAGCTTAAATTTTTTTTGGAATGAAATTGAGTATCAAAACTAAAGAAAGATTTGGGGCGGTTGGGTGGCTCAGTTGGTTAGGTGACCGACTTCGGCTCAGGTCATGATCTCACAGTTTGTGAGTTCGAGCTCTGTGTCGGGCTCTGTGCTGACAGCTCAGAGCCTGGAGCCTGCTTCAGATTCTGTGTCTCCTTCTCTCTCTGCCCCTCCCCTGCTCACGCTCTGTGTCTCTCTGTCTCTCAGTAATAAATAAACGTTAAAAAAAAAAAAAACTAAAGAAAGAAAAATACATTTTAGGGGTGCTTGGTTAGCATAATCAGTGGGGCATGTGACTCTTGATCTCACGGTTATAGGTTTGAGTCTCGCGTTGGGTGTAGAGATTACTTTAAAAAAAAATTTTTAAATACATTTCATGCTGTTTTAATTTGTATTATTTTTCTTTTCACTGGTGAAACAAGATCTGGTTCAGGAAGAATATTACTTTTAATATCTTTGCTTTTGCACTATGTAGAAGAATAATTTTTTTTAAATGTCAGATATAGTTTTCTAATGGAACAAAGTAATGTCCAAATCCCAAATATAACATTCTCATTTTGATGCATAACATCATGTTAGGTTGGGAAGCAACCGTCAAGTACCTCGTTTGACATAATTAGTAGCATTCTTTGGTTACAGTGTGTATGAGACTATATTGATATTGATGGTGATACAGAAAAAGCATTAAACAGAATTCAGCAAGATTCATGAGAAAAAGTGTCAGCAAACTGGAATAGAAGGGAACTTCCCCAGCCCAGTAAAGGGTACCTATGAAAAGCCTATAACTAACAAGATACTTAATGGTAAAAGCCGAATGTTTTCCCCCTAAGATCAAAACAAGCCAAACATGCCCACTCTTACAACCTCAATTCATCATTTTGTTGCAGGCCCTAACCAGTGTAACAAGGGAAGAAAAATAAATAAAAAACATAAAAATTATAAAGATAGAAGCAAAACTTGTCCCTATTCTTAGGTGACATGTTTATGTAAACCTTAAGTAATGAGTTAGTAAGTTATCAGAATACCAGATAAACTTATGAAAAATCTATTTCTATATATTAGCAGTAAATAGTTGAAAATGAAAATTTTAAAACAATTTCATTTGCCTTAGTATCAAAAAACAGACTTAGAAATAAGCTTAACAAGAACAACAACAAAACATGTAATAAAAACCTTTACACAAAAAACTACAATATAGTGCCAAGAGAAAGAAGACAACATAAATTGATATACCATGTTCTTGGATTCGAAAACAAAATGCTAAGTTATCAGTTCTCCCCAAACTGATTATATTATAGATTCAAGACATTCCTGATCAGCCAGAGGCACCTGGCTGGCTCAGTCAGAATGTGCAACTCTTGATGTTGGGATTGTGAATTCAAGCCCCATGTTGGATGTAGAGATTACTAAAAAAAATAATAAATAAATTTGAAAAATACATGAAATAGGAACTGACAATTCTAAAATATATTGATATGGAAAGGATCTAGACTAGCCAAAATAATCTAGAAAAAGATCACTGAAGTTGGAAGACTTACCTGACATAAGACCTACTAGAAATATATAGTAATCAAGACAGTGTGATATTGGCCTAAGGATGGACAAATAGATTAATAGAACAGAATAGAGAGTCCATAAATAATCCATACTTACAGAGTCAGCTGATGTTTAACAAAGGTACCAGTGGAAAAAGGAAAAAGGAAAATCTTTTCAACAAATGGACAGTGCATACTGGGGAAAATGAACTGCAGCCTCTACTTCACATCACAATTTGAGCTGGATCATCAATTGAAATGGAAAAGATAACAAAATAAAGCTTTTAGAAGAAAACATAGAAGAATGTCTTTATGACCTGGGGATAGGCAAAGATTTCTTATAGGGCAAAGAAAGCAATTACCATAAAAGAAAAAAGAATATTGAAAAATTAGATTTCTCTAATTTAAAATTCTTGTTCATTAAGAAATGCTATTGGGGCACCTGGGTGGCTCAGTCGGTTAAGCGGCCGACTTCGACTCAGGTCATGATCTCACGGTCCATGAGTTCGAGCCCCACATCGGGCTCTGCTGACAGCTCAGAGCCCGGAGCCTGTTTCAGATTCTGTGTCTCCCTCTCTCTGACCCTCCCCCGTTCATGCTCTGTCTCTCCCTGTCTCAAAAATAAATAAAAATGTTAAAAAAAAATTTTTTTTTTTTTAAAAAGAAATGCTATTAAGAGAGTAAATAGCCATGCTACAGACTGAGAGAAAATATTCACAAAACATACACAAAGCAATACAGAGGACTTTTTTTCAGAATATGTAAAGAACTTTTACAACTCAATAATAAAAGAGACAAACATTAAAAATGGGCAGAAAGCTCCAACAGACCCTTCACAAGGAAAATTAGCACATGAAAAAGTGCTTGAGATCATTTGTGATTTGGAAGTGCAAATTAAAACCACAGTGAGAGGGCTCCTGGGTGGCTCAGTTGGTTAAGTATCCAACTTTATTCAGGCTCAGGTCATGATCTCACTGTTAGTGAGATCAAGCCCCATGTAGGGCTCTGTGCTGACAGCGACCAAGTCTGCTTGGGATCCTCTCTCCCTCTTTCTTCCCCTTCCCCTTGCTCTTCTCTCTCAAGATAAATAAACATTAAACTGAAAAAAACCACCACAGTGAGATTCCACTTAACTCCCACTTCAATGGCTAAGATAAAAAACAAAAATCTGACAACCTAGAAAGTGCTAACAAAGATTAGCCTAACTGAAGCTCATACATTGTGGGTGGGAGTATAAAATGGCACAGCCACTTTGCAGGACTGTGGCAGTTTCATAAAAATTACAGTACATAAAAATTACACATCCTCTTTAACCCAGAAATACTGCTGGTAGGTATTAACAGGAAACAACTGACCCATAACACATGAAAATATGTTGCACCTAACTGGTTGTTAGGTAAATTAAAATTAAAACATTAAGATACCCATTCACTTTATATGCTTCAGGATGACAAGAATTAAAAATGTTAATGAGAGGTGGAGCAGTGGAATTCTTACGTAGGTTTTGAGGAGTATAGATTGATTTGGTCACTTTGGAGAACATGTAGTTCACTTCATGTAGTTCAGTAGAAGCTGAAGATCAGCGTGCTCTCCGGCCCACCAGTTGCATTGTGATGCATCCCAGGAATCTAGCAGAGCTCTGCATGGCACTTGTATCATAACATATGCTGCAGCATAGTTTGCCGTTTAAAAAACAGATAGCATCTTAAATGTTTATCCACAGAAAGATGAATAAGTAAATTGTGATTTATTGATAATACCAATACAGAGTTAAAATGAGTGAACTAGGGCTACATAGAGAAATTTCAAGGGAGGAGAAGGAGTAAAATTATATAAATAGTCTGATACCATTTATATGAAGTTTGACATATACAAAAACACGTAATTAGGGATATATTAATTTACAGTAAAAATACAAAGTTATGCAGAGGAATAATAAACACCAATGATTGTCTCTAAGATAGAATAATACATCTTGTTTCTAAAAAAATTACTGAAAATGATGACAGATATTGAGATATAATAAATCTTGGTGGATACATAAGTGTTTATTGTATTCTCTATTTTCTGAATGTCAAAATAGATGACACCAAAAATACAAAAATAAATGAGAGCAAAACAACAGCTAATAGCTGTGGCAGTGGTGACAATGGGAGCCAGCTCTTTTGGAATTTTGGCTTCTTCAGATTTCTGTCACCCTTGGCTTCTGGGATTCCAAGCCTCCGTGACACACATTGCCCCAACCTCCATTACACCATCTAGGATCCTTTTCCTGTCAGGCACTCACATTTGTTGAAGGGATTGGTTGCCTCAGAAAATTCATTTGAAGTCTAGCTTTGCTGCTGGCTATATATGTACCTCTGGGCAAGGTAACTTCTCTCATTCTCAGTCTCCTTGACTATTAAATGGTAACTCAATATTTTGAGTGCCTACTTTGTGCCAAGCAACAATGCTAGGTACACTGGTGAAGACACCTGCTTTAAAAGGGATTCTCAACCCTGATTCTCAGAATTGCCTGTGAAACCCTTAAAAAAACTAAACCTACCTGGGGCCCACCAGGGGAAGTACTAATTGTGTCCAAGGTTAATGCATCAGGCTGGAGTACCTGTTTTTATAACATCTCCTTCACAAATGATTCTAATACTCAGGAATGGCTGAGAGTCATTACCCTGTTGTCTTGTGTTCTCCATCACAAGGCTGGCAGCAGGAATGTTGTTCTCCATCACATTGCTACAGGCTGGCCAGAGTAGGTGCTCAGTAAGTATTTGTTGAATGAGTAAATGAAAGAAAGACATTGTCACTACCCTCCAAAGATAATAGTTTCAGGGAAGGCAGACAATTAAACATTTTATAATAAGTATTAAATGAAAAAAAAGTACAATAAAGGATGTCATGTCAGTTGCACTGTGTGGTGAATTCACATCTCTAGCTTTAATCACTGACTTTTAGTCTTGAAAATAAATTTATTTAATAATAATTTTCAGTTTACAGAACTCTTTTTTTTAAAGATTTTATTTTCTTTTTTTGAGTGATCTCTACACCCAACATCGGGCTCGAACCCACAACCCCGAGATCAAGAGTTACATGCTCTACCTACTGAGCCAGCCAGGCCCCCTGTTTACAGAGCTCTTACGGATGTTCGGCCATCACCTCAAATCCAGCATTTCTTTTGCCTCTCCTCCCTCATCAATCTAACTTCTCTTTTCCAGCTATCTAATTTCTGTCACGGACACTGTCTTTCTTCCATTTGCCCAAGCTAGCAGCTTTGCAGTCATCTTGAGTCTTCTTTCTGCATAATATGTTTTGAAGGACTCTTATTTCTTCTGGGCCATGTTTTGCGCTCATAGCTTGATGCTGAATCTCTAAGATCTCCATGAGGCGGTACAGTGCAGTGATTCAGAACACAGACGAGTGTCAGGTTGTGGATGTTTGATTCGAGTTCTATCATATGCTGGCTTGCTTACCTTAGGCGAATTCATCTGTCTGTGCCCTCACCTTTAAACAACCATAAAATTGTTAGCATTAAGGTGAACAGTAGCTGGATTGTAAATGTACTCTAATTGTCAGCTATAAATGCTAAGTATTCTGTCTCTTCAGTTTAAGTTGTTGCTCCATGAAGACAAATAAGCTAAATATTCCTTTGGTGTCCCCCTTTTAGTACCTGTCACAGTAGAAGGCATATAGGAGGTTTAAAAATACTTATCAAATTTAAGAATATGGTAGTTATTTTGCTTTATGTTTAATAGTAAAACAGTTTTCTTTAAAGCCTGAGAAATAATTTTAGGACTTCTTTAGCAGCTAATCCTTGCCATCTGAAAACAAAATTAACATAAACGTGAAATTATAGTGAGGCAAATGAATGTGTTCTTAATGAAATAGTTAACAGAACTTTTTATATTGACAATTGAAATCTCTTTTAATAAAAGTCACTTTCAAAGATGGATAATAACTTTCCTTGGTCATTTTTTCCCCAATCCGAACAGCCACCTGGAGTGCTTATAAAAATACAGATTTCCAGCCCCTAATACAGATCTTTTAAATCAGAATCTCTACAAGTGAGGCCTGAGGATTTGCTTTCTTTTTTCCTCCTTCCTAAACCCTGGGTGATTGTTACAACAATTTTAGATAATACTGGTCTAGATAATACTTTCTTTTGAAGGTTTCAACTGGATTTCCGTAGGCAAAATTTTTTAATCCAGCTATTCATATTTCTTTGCCTTATTTCTAAAACACTTCAGGCCTGAGGACTTGCGCCGTGAGTTTGGTCGCTATGGCCCTATAGTAGACGTTTACATTCCACTTGACTTCTACACCCGCCGCCCAAGAGGATTTGCTTATGTTCAATATCCTTTGTTTTACTGTGTGCATGTGAATGTACTGTATATCTGTGCAGATATGCATGTGTATTCAGGAGCATATGTTATGAGATTAATATTGCCTAATTAAATGTGTTTATTTCTCTATCTCAGAAAATCTAAAGCAGTCCACAGTAGCTGGCAAGCACCCCCCAGTTTGAACCAACCTGTTAGCTAGAATCCAAGCATAAACCAAGCAGGCAAGAAAAAAGGCACCTAAAGTTCAAGCATCAAGGAGTAAAGAGGGAGGGTGGACACAGATATAAAGACCTGGAAGAGGGGAAGTCTTTATCAAGCAAAAGACAAAGCCAACACCAGGTTGAGACTTCGGCTTTCCTACATTTATTCAGAGTTCCAGAGTCAAAGCCAAGTCTGATTTTGTTGGTTCTGCGTCTCTTATAAAGTCCATCTTGCAAGCCTTAAAGAGTAAAGGTCAAGGTTCAAGATCAAGTGACATTGAGGTAATTGCCAAAGTCTCATTTTGTATTGCGTTTCTTGAGCTTTTTCTGTTTTCTATTTTTAAAAAATTAAACCAGTGAACAACCTCCTGAAAAACAGCTAGTTGTTTTCTATAGTTTATTTCCATTTTAGTTAGGTTTAATATATAATTTACGTAGGTAAGGAAGTTTAGTGGGGTATTACAAACCAATATATGTAACTCCAGATGTTCACAGATTACTTTGTGTTTTTTTTATAATTATATCCCAAGTAATAAAAACATAAAAGTATTTTAAAATAGTAGGTTCAAAAGTAAATATCATTTTCAAAGGTGTAATATTTTAAGTTACATGTATCTTTGCAGTTTTGTTTATAGTAAGTAATTTTTCCGAAATGTCATAATCAAAAAGCCTTTTAGTGAAAGAGTAATTATAATTTCAGAATAAAGGCTTCTGTATGCTGAAAAACCTGATGAATCTTTTACCTGAAAGAAGGGAGAGCCTAAACAATTTTTTTTTTTAATCCTAGCCAGTGTTGGGACTTATTTTTTTCTCATAACATGTTCTTTCACATTATAAATGCATACTGCAGCTACACTAATGTGTGCATTAGAAGTGTAGTATGATTTAGTTACACTAAATCATAAGGGGACATTTTGTTTTCATAATAAAAGTGAAATTTCTGATTATATATATATATATAAGATGTGAGCTTAATAACTTGGAGTTGATTTTTCCTATTAATTTCATGTCACATGTAAATAATTCGATAAAAATAATATTTTTACTTGATATCTGACGTTCAAAGTATCCTTAACAGCTAGTCATATTTGAAGATGTTCGCGATGCTGAAGATGCTCTTTATAACCTCAATAGAAAGTGGGTATGTGGCCGTCAAATTGAAATACAGTTTGCACAAGGTGATCGAAAAAGTAAGTGTGACTAAACATTAGATCTTGTTTATTCAGCAGAATGAGTTTTAGCTCTGACAGATTTTTTTTTTTTTATTTTAAATTCTTTCAGAAAAGAATACTATTTGAATAGCTGTTACTGAGGTTTTCAGGTAATAAATTATTTCGTATTCTAGCACCAGGCCAAATGAAATCAAAAGAACGTCACCCTTGTTCTCCAAGTGATCATAGGCGGTCAAGAAGCCCCAGCCAAAGGAGAACTCGAAGTAGAAGCTCTTCATGGGGAAGAAATAGGAGACGATCTGATAGCCTTAAAGAGTGAGTACAAAATACAGGAGGATTGAAAACTTAATTTTCTACTTTTTCTGGAAAACATTTTAAAGGGTTTTCAAAAACAGGCCTCAGAATCATTTTGTATAATATACATAAAGGTCAACTTTTTTAAAAACGATATGCTCCTCTCTATTTGAAGTGTATTGTTATTTAACTTGGGTATATTGAGTACCTTCCAGTGTTTTTATTTCATGACAGACTTAATTTTAAGCTTTTTAAATAGAAAAGTAATATGTACTGAAGAAAAAACAAAAAATTTTAAAATGTATACTTGACATATAAAGTGGAATTAAAAAAAATAAAATTTTCCTAACTGAACAGAATAATTAAGAATTTAAGTTCGGGATGACTAAAAACTCATAAGAAATATAATCACTTGTGACAGGAGATTGAACTTAAAAGTAATGTAAATCAATATATTTATAAAAGGTAAATTATTTTCAAAAACAAATTATAAGTATGGTACTATTCTAAGAAGACATGAAAATAGTAAGTTTTTTCAGAAAAAGATATTTGCAGGTTATTTATATTGCTAGCCAGGACTTTGTTTCTGTTAGAATAATAGTAAATCACTAATAATAAAAAATAATTAAAAAAATAGTAAAACACAATGAAAATTAATTAACTTGAAGTTATTTAAATATTAACTGAAATTGTATTAGCATTCTTAAATTATTAAATAATTGTATTTATCTTGAGTTTTAGTGCTGTAATTTTTTCATAGACATGTGGAATTTTAAGGTAAATTTTCTTTAAGAATGATCAGCATAGGAAGAAGGGGCGCCTGGGTGGCGCAGTCGGTTAGGCGTCCGACTTCAGCCAGGTCACGATCTCGCGGTCCGGGAGTTCGAGCCCCGCGTCAGGCTCTGGGCTGATGGCTCAGAACCTGGACCCTGTTTCCGATTCTGTGTCTCCCTCTCTCTCTGCCCCTCCCCCATTCATGCTCTGTCTCTCTCTGTCCCAAAAATAAATAAACGTTGAAAAAAAAAAAAAAAAAAAGAATGATCAGCATTGGCGTTCAGTCAGTGGAACATGCAACTCTTGCTCTTGATCTTGGGGTCATAAGTTTGAGCCTCATGTTGGGTGTAGAGTTTACTTTTTTTTTTTTTTTAATGTTTATTTATTTTTGGAGGAGAGAGAGACAGAACATGAATGGGGGAAGAGCAGAGAGAGGGAGACACAGAATCCCAAGCAGGGTCCATGTCAGCACAGAGCCTGACACGGGGCTCGAACCCACAAACCATGAGATCATGACCTGAGCCGGAGTCGGACGCTTAATCGACTGAGCCACCCAGGTGCCAAGTGTAGAGTTTACTTTAAAAAAAAAAAAAAAAAAGAGGCGCCTGGGTAGCTCAGTCGGTTAAGCATCTGACTTCAGCTTAGGCCATGATCTCATGGTCCATGAGTTTGAGCCCTGCATCCAGCTCTGTGCTGACAGCTCGGAGCCTGGAGTCTGCTTCAGATTCTGTGTCTTCCTCTCTCTCTGGCCCTCCCCTGCTCATCCTTGTCTCTCTCTCTCAAAGATAAATAAACGTTTAAAAAATGTAAAAAAAATGATCAGCATTTATACGAATATCCTTTTTTCTGTGAGAAATAAGAGCGCTCCTGTGCCACATGTAGTACACCTAAACTCTATATAGGCCCATATAACTTCAGATCAAAGATCACCAGGGCTGCTCACTTTCACTCTGATCCCTCCGTTCCTCAACTCCAAGAGCCTAGCCAAGAAAAAGCGCAGTGTATGGTATATGTACCAGAGCTAGAGAGTTAATCTTTGCCTCAGGTTCCCAGATTTAAAAACAAGACTGTGGAGTGACCTGGCTCCAATCCCTCCAGCCAAGTGGAAGTCAAAGATAGGAAGTGAGAACTACATCTACCTTCTATGAGTTTTTAATATCCAGGAATCCTGATTGCTAGGAAATATGGCCCTGTCAGGGCTCTAGAATCTTACGTATCAGTTCAGTACCTCTCCTTGTGTGTGAACAAATATGTTGATTTGGCCCATCCTTAAGGAGGCATGAAGCAGGGAGGAAGCCCTAAGCACCTTTTATAATCCAGGAAAACCCAGTCAGGATTGAGCCATTACCGAGATTGGTGAAGAAATATTTAGAAACAGTCCTATCTGGAACATGATCTCTTTTATCATATTTTCTCTGATAGTATAAGAATATAAAACCTCCTTTGCATCTATGGAGAACAGTCAAGTTTGTCCGTGGCTAAGGGAAAGCCATTTTCCCATTGATTGATTATTTGAGATTTAGCTCTGGATGTATAGTTTCTATATTTAAAATACAAAATTATATTAATAGAACTTAAAACATAGTGAAAGCAAATCAAGATTTTAAAAAACTTTTACATGCCTTATATATAGGAAAGCCACACTGATAACAGTGGTACTGCTTCTGACTTTACGGAGGATATAAGGGAGTAATGTTCAACAGTTTATATTACTATGAATTTTATATTTATATACTATACACATATAGATTATATATGTATACATATAACTATACATATGTAGAAACTATACATATACATTTTAGCATAAGTTTAGAATGATACAGGTGGTATGTATAAAATGAATGAATTATTTACTTATTTTTAAATGAATGATGTTTATATCAAAGATTAAAGGAGGTATAATATTTTGCCTAATGCAACACTGTTGTAACTTAATAATATCCATTGGCCCTTGTGAAGAAGACAAGTTTGTGAAAGAAAAAAGAAAAGTAAATTGCCCATTTTATTCATTAGGAATGTCAGTTGTTTCCCAAATGTATTAAAGCCATAGTTAACCAGTTTTTCTCCTGATTAATCAAAAAACGGCAAATATTCACATCATTTTATGCCTTCTAGTAAAAGTAAAGTATAACACTTAGCTGGAGAAAATTTAACAATGTCTATTGGGGCGCCTGGGTGGTTTAGTTGTTTGAGTGTCTGACTTCGGTCAGGTCATAATCTCCCAGTTCGTGGGTTTGAGCCCCACATAGGGCTCACTGCTGTCATTGCAAAGCCTGCTTCGGATCCTTTGTCCCCTTTTTTCTCTGTCCCTCCCCCACTTGTGCTCTCAGTCTTAAATATAAATAAAACATTTAAAAACTAGGTTATAGTTTAAAAAAAAATGTCCATCAATTATCCCAAATCATCATGAAGTATCAGGAATAGAAAGAACCACATCTTGTAACAATGCTGTTTTGCTTTGTACTCATCATAAGATCATTGCTTGATCTCTCTGACCTCAGTTTTTTCCATTTGTAAAATTATAGTATAAAGAATGCAAATCTTACCTAGTTCTCATGACATTCATAAGGATCAGATTTCGTGTGTGCATATGTGCATGCGTATGAATGAAGTAGTGTATGTATAAGCCTAACATATACTATAAGTAAATACAGTATAAGTGCTATTATCTTAGACTAAAAAGAGGTTTCTTATTTTGTCTTTAGTGGATATGGATAAAAAAACAAACTAGTGGGGCACCTGGGTGGCTCAGTCACTTGAGTCTTATTCTTGATTTCAGCTCAGGTCTTGCTCTCACGATTTGTGAGTTCGATTTGTGAGTTCGAGCCCCACATTGGGCTCTGCGCTCTCGGCATGGAACCTGCTTTCGATCCTCTGTCTCCCTCTCTCTGCCCTTCCCTTACTCACATTCTTTCTCTCCAAAATAAACAAACACTTAAAATTATTCTATCAAGAATGTTACTTGTTAAATGCATTAAGAAGCCGACTGGGAAAGCTATCACTTTGTTAACAGTTTTACTTAAAGTAATAAAACCTTTGTTATATAAGCAAAAGAAAAAAAATTACTCTATCGTTTCTTGATATTTATAGTCAGCTGTCAGTCTTAATGTTGCTCCTTTACAGGTAATGTATCTTATTCTCCAGGGTTTACTGAGCTGCTTGAAATTGTGAGTTGATGCTTTTCATTAGTTTGGGAAAATATTAGGCTATTATCTCTTCAAATATGGCTTCTGCCTCATCCATTTTTTCTTTTTGGCTGTGTGACTGTGTAGTACATATCTCTTAGGCTTTGTTCTGGATTTCTTAAAATTCCTTTTCTCTCATTGTGTTTCAGTATATATGTTTTTCTAATAATCTGTTTTATAGTTCAGTTCACTTTTTCTTCTGTATATAGATTGCTGTTAAATTTATCTAGTTAGTGACTTTTACATTTCAGATATATATTTTCAGCTCTTAAAATGTCCATTTGTTTCTTTCTACAGATTCCAATATTCTGTTGAATTTCTCCATTTTTTAATGTTTTGCCTGTCTTCTTATTTTCTTCAACGTTTATTTATTTTTGGGACAGAGAGAGACAGAGCATGAACGGGGGAGGGGCAGAGAGAGAGGGAGACACAGAATCGGAAACAGGCTCCAGGCTCTGAGCCATCAGCCCAGAGCCTGACGCGGGGCTCAAACTCACGGACCGCGAGATCGTGACCTGGCTGAAGTCGGACGCCCAACCGACTGCGCCACCCAGGCGCCCCATGTCTTCTTATTTTCTTGAACACATCGGTCATAGTCATTTTTAAAAATTCCTGTCTGATTAATGCCAATATCCAAATTACTTTGGGTCTGGGTTTTTTTGTTTTTGTTTTTGTCTTGTATTTCCTTAGCTTTTAGTCATTTTTATCTATTTTTGACATATTTCATGGATTTCTTTATTGGATGTTGAACATCGTTGATGAAAACTTGCAGTGCTTTGGATGATATCCTCCAAAGGAAGTTTCTTCTAGTAGGTGGAGGAGTATTGGCAGATCACCTTGATCTTTTCAAGGCTTGTTTGAGGCATTGTTAAGACTGATCGGTAGGATATGGCCCTTCTGGGTTCTTAATTGAAAGCCTGGGTTGTTACTCAAGGCTCTTTGACCTTTTGGGGGTTGAACTCCAGCCTCTCTCCCCAGCACTGTGTGTCTGATAGAATTTCATCTTAATTCTTGAATCTTCCAACTGCTATTTTTCTTGACCTCTAGGAGTCTCATCCTTTATGTGCACAGCTTAAAAGATGGCCAGTGACTTGAAGAGAATTTGTAGGCAAATTTTAGGAGATTTCTTGTCTGCCATTTCCTCATCTCTGAGATTTTGCCTCTTTAGTCCCAACCATTTTGGTAGTCCTGAATGCTAATTTGTCTGTTAATATGCTTAGTCAAATAGCCATTTTCTGTTTGGGTTCAGTTCCACCATGCCAACATTTGGAACATGGTCTTTGTAAAAGAGCCATGGTTTGTAACCCCTCAAGTTCTGCTAGGGTTGGTTGGTTATTCTCTAATACCTTTGAACAGTTGTTTTATAAATGTTGTTTAGCTTCTTTATATAGCTGTTTTCCGTGGGAAGATTAGTCTAATACAAGTTGCTCTATCATGGTGGGATTCAAAAGTCCTGCATTTGGTTTTGGTTTTGGTTTTTATAAGCATTATTTAATAAACTTTAAATAGTTACTTTCTCTCTTTTTTTTTAATCTTTTTTTCCCTTCAGATTTTCATACCTCTTAGGAGTTGTATAACCCAGATTTATTATGCAGGGCATTTTTCAGAACTGACCTGTATCATAAGATAAATCTAGCAAAGTAAAAATCTTTTGGTCATACATTCTAGTATAACAAATATTACAGACTTGGTACTTACATTTGAACTAAAAGCATGCATAGCAAAATTAAAATTGTTTCTTTTAGTTTATCCAGTGAAATCATAACTAATATTATGTAAAATGTATACATTCCTGAAGTTGCTGTTTCTAAACCTATTAAATGTTTTTGTGTGAAATATATACTGTTAACATTATGGATATTTGCAGGTCTCGACACAGGCGATTTTCTTATAGCCAATCTAAATCTCGCTCCAAATCACTACCAAGGCGGTCTACCTCAGCAAGGCAGTCAAGAACTCCAAGAAGGAATTCTGGTTCTAGAGGACGGTCAAGGTCCAAGTCGTTACCAAAAAGATCCAAGTCAATAGGAAAATCACAATCAAGTTCACCTCAAAAGCAGACTAGCTCAGGAACCAAATCAAGATCACATGGAAGACATTCTGACTCCATAGCAAGATCCCCTTGTAAATCTCCCAAGGGGTATACCAATTCTGAAGCTAAAGCACAAACAGCAAAACACTCTCATTTTCGATCACATTCCAGATCTCGGAGTTATCATCATAAAAACAGCTGGTGAACAGCAGCAGAAGAGTGCTACATAGTCTTGAATATAAGTCATTAAACCTCTCATTATGCTAAATAAAAATTCTTCAAGGCTTATAGAAAATGTGAGTTACTTTGGGCATGTGCAACAAATAAAGTCTCTCTAGCTTTGGGTTAATAAAGATTTGGTCTCAATTTAAAGGGCCCATACCACAAATTATGATGTGTCTGATGTCACCATTTATGGACCATTTTTTGTTTACCTTGTGGCAGAATGGTACTTTTCAAAAGAAATGGGTAAAATGAAATTAATATAGAAAATTCTACTTGGATATTAAGTATTAGTAATACTGATACATTTTACATAAAGATTTTTTACTTTAAAGCACTTTTACTTTCATGTAAAAAATAACGACTGTATAATTGCAAAGGGAAGACTTAAACTATTTGACACCTTATGTCTCTGTTGTATCTTCTCTTTAAACTTGGACCAATTCCTAGTGGCTGTTAGTTCATATTACAAAATTCTGACATTCCTAAAAGAAGAATCTATATAGAGATCAAGAATTCAAAAGATACATTCTCTCCTGAGCTCAAAAAAGCTTTTATTTTTACCATGTGGAACAGTATAAAGTTGACATTAAATTACATCCTGTACTGTGTTCATTCACTTCAGAAATATCAAAACATATAAAAAATACTGAATTTTGAATGGTTGGAGACTACTCTAAAACTTGTATACAGCACTCATAATCCAAAAATACTCATATTAAGCCTTATACATTTGAAGAGTAGTGGTACATTTTGTATAAAAATCATATTTTATAACATTATTTCTACATACCTACTTTTCATCTACTGAATTTCTTCTTAGAGCTCTAGCTCAAGACTTTAAATTGTGTAGAATAAGTCCTATTATTTTTGAAAGTGTTTAGTAACTTGTAGTAAGGAATTCAAGACTGCATCCTCTATAAGCTTTGTGGTATTCAGATTTACTTTACACTGCCCTTCATTTTTATAAACCAAATAACTTTATTATTGCTTTTGTAGTTGTTAAAACTGAGAATTTCTTTAAAAATGTGTTTGTAGTTTATGTTTTTCAGAGGGTTTTGGTAGTATTTGTGATAAAATGGTTTTGCATATGATTATTATAGGGAATATATTTATAGAGTTCTACTTGTGTACTTTGTTGAATTATATTGAAAATTAAAAGTTCTCAGTCCATACAGTTAATATTTGTATCTAGAGTGCATAAGAAAAATCTGTCTTCTATTTTTGGCGTATAGAAGCCAGTGTTGCTTCTATTTTTTTTTTTTTTAATACAAATTCCATTTTTCTTTGCGTTTTAGACCCTATGTAAGAAACAGCTTTACAAAATAATATGCTGGTGATATTTGGACAAGTACCATAAATTCATGTATACTGTACAGTACTTTCTGGATACATTTTCTCTAATCATAGTAGAATTTGTTTCAAAACTGCAACTCTTTGAAGTGTTCAGCTGTAATAAAATTTAGTTATAAAATACATGGCACTGTTGAAAATCTAAAGGATAGTCCAAAGAAAGACAAATATTAATAGTAATGTTTTATATTTTCTGAATAAATGTTTGGGTTTATCCACACACATACGCAATCGTTTGAAATGCTAAGTAAGAATTGATTATAGTGTCTTTACTTTTCATTTAATTATATCTTAGTAAAAAGTTAATACAGCAATTTCTTTTTTCTTGTTTTTATTTTTTTCATATGGCAGTGTTTCTGAACATGCTTATCCTTTGATTTACCTCTGATTTGGTTTTCCATTGTAATCTTTAGGCTTCTTAGGAGGATCCTATTTGATTTGATGGAAAAACTGGAATAATAGTTCAGACTTTTTTGAGCATTGACTTGACACTGCTTTATAAGTTTTATATGATTCACTCATAATCACAACAGCTGTATGAGATAAATACCACTGCAGATAAGGAAAGAGAGATGCAGAGAGGTTCAGTGATTGCATTAGGTCACACAGCTATTAGATTTTGGGAGTCGTTGGTGGCTGGACTCCACACTGCCTCTCCCTGTTATGCTTTTTGGAAGAAGTCTTTGACAGATAATATGCTAAACTAAGATAATGTTTAGAGGGAAAGGAGAAAATAGAATTAGGAAAATAAATGATTATAAGTGAAAATGGGTTCTGTGTCTTAGTGGAAATTGACACTTGTGCTAGTTCCTTGAGAAATTGTCTTCTGGGTATATCTCTATTCAGGATTCACTTTGGTTATAGCATTGTTTCTTGAACCATTTAAGGGAGGATACTTATGGGTGAGATTGTTAATAAAGCAAATGTTTTACACATCTGTGATCATTTTCTTTAACGATAATATATTTACTCAGGTACTTCTCAAGTTTAGCATAGGGGCACTATCTACATTTGTTCAGGATCGGAGGATAAGTTAATGTCAAAGAATATAAAACTGGCCACTACAACTGCTTGTTTTCTTTCTCCTCATGAATAATAATTTCCATATAGGAGCTGATATTTTGTAGCTGCAAACAGTGGAATATGGCAGATTTTTTATTTGGACCCTAGGGTAAACTTTGTCACTGGGCTAGCTTACTTTTAAATGAAAATAGGGGCGCCTGGGTGGCGCAGTCGGTTAAGCGTCCGACTTCAGCCAGGTCACGATCTCGCGGTCCGTGAGTTCGAGCCCCGCATCGGGCTCTGGGCTGATGGCTCAGAGCCTGGAGCCTGTTTCCGATTCTGAGTCTCCCTCTCTCTCTGCTCCTCCCCCGTTCATGCTCTGTCTCTCTCTGTCCCAAAAATAAAGAAACGTTGAAAAAAAATTTTTTTTAATGAAAATAAATTCAAGACTTTATTATTTGTAATGTTTACTTGAGATACAACTATTCTAAGACATACTATTATATTACAAATAAGGATGTCTGCCTTTATTCTCATCCCTTTTTTGCAAAAGGCAAAATTAGTAAAAATGTAAAGGAAGTATTTAGAAATACTTTTACACTTCCTCTAAACTATATTAAAATTGTAATTTCTTAGAATTAAAAATTAAGTATTTTCCAAACAGAATACTTGGAGTATTTGTATGTAGATAAATATATGCTACTTAGGGGCGCTTGGCTGGGTCAGTTGGTAGAGAATGTGACTCTTGATCTTGGGGTGGTGAGTTCAAGCCCCAGGTTTAGGGGCTTTGAATATATATGTAAACTCTACCCTCAACATGATACTTAGTAACTTAAGCAGTACGGTCTGGTGCAGAGATGTTAATTTGGCATCGTAGAACCAAAGCTTTAGGTCTATCCCCTGTAGATTTTCAAACAAGCCAATGACTCCCAAGAATTTAAGGACCAGTGGTTCAGTGAGATAGGGATTTTGGACTCATAACTTATCTACAGATGACTAGAAGACACTTTCAAGTATTACATGAAGATTATACACCTTATCATCTAAATCACTCCCTTGATGAATGGGGGTATTTATGATCATATCGTGAACTCTGGCATTGGTTTATGAGGTCAGTTTAGGCCCTCTGGAAAATGTATGTCTTGTATACCTATAAAGTTAAGCAAATTGAATATAAAGATAATTGAATCAATAAGCCTTTTTAGAAATGTATTCTCTGACAGAAGTGTTAGATATTCCAGGTTGATTCAACTTATCTCAAGTTAATACAATAATGATGTACCATTTTTTTTTTTTTTACTTAAAGGAATCCTGTGGAAAAAAAGATTGAAATAGGAAACAGACTATTATACCGCATCAGTAGTATTTTCCCTCCAAAATTATAATGTTTTTATTCTGTTTAGAGTAAAGGGATATATGAGTCTTACATTCTAGGAATATACTGCAACTGTGAACTTAAGAAAGAAATAGTACCAACTTGTGAGTAGATAGATGGTTACTGTTTTATAAAAGGTGATTTTAAGTATATGGTTCATTTAATTTAAAACACCATATCCAACCTACATGTTTATAGTAAATAGATTACAAGTTAAAATCGAGGATATCTTGGGGTACCTGGGTGGCTCGGTTGGTTGAACATCCAATCTTGATTTCGGCTCAGGTCATGATCCCAGGGTTGTGGGATCAAGCCCTGCATTGGGCTCTTTCCTGAGTGTGGAGCCTTAAGATTTTCTCTCTCAAAAAAGAAAGTTTTTAAAAAAGTGTAATTGGGGGGCGCCTGGGTGGCTCAGTTGGTTAAGTGCCCAACTTTGGCTCAGGTCGTGATCTCACGGTTCGTGAGTTCGAGCCCCGCGTCGGGCTCTGTGTTGATAGCTCGGAGCCTGGAGCATGCTTCGGATTCTGTGTCTCCCTCTATCTCTGCCCCTCCCCACTCTCATGCTCTCTCTGTCAAAAATAAACGTTAAAAAAATTTTTTTTTAAAGTGTAATTGGAACACAAAGCAAAATTACTACTCTAGTTTATGAGTGTACTTCTATGAACTAAATGCCTAAATCCTATGCACTTTTTAGAAAGGGTATAGTAGAGTTAGATTGAGGAAAACCAGAATTCTTTGCTATGATGATCACTTGTTTCCTAAAGAAATAACTACATTCTAGTTTTCTTAGCTTATCCTAATACTATAGACTTAAAATGCTGTTGACTTTAATTTCAAGAAATCTCAGTATAAAATAGTCTTCCAAGCCCCAAGTGATAGCCAACTTCTTTTAATAGTAAGTTAATATTAAGTAAATAAATTTTAATGGCTTTTTTGAGGGGAAGGGATTAAGAATCATTTCTATTACATTGGTGAGGCAGTATCTACTTTGTGAAAATAATACTTTACAAGTTGAGAACAGTAGTCTGTTGAAGACCTTTTCAAAATTGACATAAGCTATACAACTGGTCAGACTCTTCTGGGCAGTATTCTATATTTTTAAAATATTTATTTACTTACAGAGTGCATGCAATCAGGGGAGGGGCAGAGAGTGAGAGAGGAGAGAGAAAATCCCAAGCAGGCTCCTCGCTGTCAGCACAGAGCCCCACATGGGGCTTGATCGCATGAACTGTGAGATCAAGACCTGAGTCGAAATCAAGAGTGGATGCTTAATTGACTGAGCCATCCAGGCACCCTATAGGCAATCTTATTATTTTAAAAATGAGAAGGATTGTTATTTAAGATTACTTTAACACATTGTGAAATATTTATATAATTTCAAAAGAACCTTGCAGAAAAGCATTGATACTCCTCATTGTCACTAAACCTTCAAATTTTGGCCTTAAAATATTAAATGTAGCTGAATTAAGTATACTAATGTTCTGGTTTTGTTAGGGTATTCTGTACAATTTTTAATGGGTATATAAAGTCGAACCATTTTTGGCATTGTTTTATACTTTGTAATTCTCTCAACATATAATCTACTAAATGAGTTTTTTTAAAAAATACCACTTAAAAACATGATGAAAATTTTTTATTCTAAAATATCTCATGAAAAGTACTTCATACAGAGCTTTAAGCTGCCTGTTAGAGGTCAAATATAACTGATGCTCTTTAAGAGGTTTTGTTTGACTGAAAAGGTGGCAGTTTTTGTCTGAAACATGTCTGTCATTGAAACTGGAATTGTATCTCTTAAGGAATAATTTTAAATACTTTTAGCTTTCCATTGGCACCGCTGGTATTAATTCAGCATTAAAGGTTTCAAGAGTAGGAACCAACCAAGAGTTAAGCGTTTTACACTCCCTTGCCCTCCTGCTCCCAAGTCACTTCAATGCTAACCAGCCCTTCAGCCATCTCCTTTCTTCTCTTTTGGGAGTTGTACATATTTTCTTAAAGTGGTTACACTGTAGATACTTTAACTTTGCTCTCAAACCATGGACAGTGATAAGTCCCCTTCATAATCTTTATGTAGTTTCCATCTACCTCTTCATCCTCCCTTAATTAAACTTTCTTCAAGCATTAACATTTATGTCAATATTAACATTAATGTCAACTGTCAGATTTCCCACATAAGCCAATGCTTAAATACATTATCCTCTCTCTAATCTTTCAGTTCTTATTTACAAAGGCTTTGGTGTTTGTCATTAACTAGAGTTGTTCTTTTAGAAGTGTTATAACCAACTAACCAGACTATTTGAAAGTGCAAAGAAAAAATAACCAGAGATGTACAGTTTACAACCTCAAAGATTATTTGTCCTGTATGGTACATGTAAGCTTTTAAAATTATTGGCATATTACTCAACTTACATATAATGTTGGAATGAACTAGTAAAGCAGCCTTCATGTTGCCCAATTCTATTAACATTTTGTTACAAAACTTAAGTAAAAAAATAATTCTGCAGTGAATACCCGTATACCAACTACCTAAATTCTACAATTAACAGTAGATTGTACTTGCTTACTATATATATTACATATATACAGTATATCCATCTATTTTCCAATTATGTTGAATTTAATGGTAAAATTTTGAAAACTGGAGTGTTCATAGAGTATTTCAGTTAGCTAAAAAATGATCAGAAAACGGTCGAATAACTTTATAAACCTAATTCTTCTTTGGAAATTCAGGTTGTGGTCTCAAGCATCAGATTACAGGAACTTAATAGAACACAGATGATTAAGGAATGCACAATGAGTAGGACCTTTGGAAAGCTAATGGAAAAGGGCAATCCGAGTGTTGATATTAACCCTTTCATTCTAAAATTCGAGAGCAGTAAATGATCGCTTAAAGAGTAAGGATAATTTCAACCATTGATAACCCTTATTTTATAGCAAGATGATCCCTTGTAATTGTAGATCTCCAAGGTTTTGATAGGAAGAACCAAAGCTCTCTATGATTCTATATTGCTAAGTACAGTATATAATAAAGATCTTCCTGTTTAAAGATCTTACTGTTGGGGCACCTGGCTGGCTCAGTCGGAGCACACAACTCTTGGTTTTGGGGTTGAGTTCAAGCCCTATGTTGGGTATGAAGACTACTTAAAAATAAAACCTTAAAAGAAAAAAAAGATCTTACTGTAGAAGGCAATTCTGAGTTCAATTTCAATAAGACATTTGCATGCTGGAAATAATCAAAAGTCATCAAAATGTTTTCTACGTGCCATACCCTCTCCAAGACTCCAGACTGCTAAGAACCCATTTGTAATTTGGTTTTGGCAACTAATCAAGATAATTTCTAATTTTAGAATAAACTATTTGTAATAATTTAGGAGTAACTATGGAGGAGTTTCATTAGTATCTTTTATCTTTACAACCAGATATAAAATACCACATATTTTCTGCCACTTTATGTATTAGACTAGAAAAATTACTTCCCTGAATCCTTTCTTATCCATAAAGGCTATTATTGTGTGAATCACTAAAGAAATGAAGTATTTTCATTATTATCATCAATGTCTTTTAAGTTATTACATGTTCAAGATACATGATCTAATTAAATGGAGCTTGAATATACCATATAGCTTCCTTTGACAAAGGTGCATATAATTTTCCATGAAGGTTGCTTCTGCCAATCCTCCCATTTTTTCTGTTCCTACCATTACTTAATTCAGAGACTGGAATTAATGCCACAATGCATGATAAATTATTCCTTGAACAGAAAGAACTTTACATTTGTGTCACCGATTCTACACTAAGGGAACATTACTATAAATTCTGCTTTAGAAAATAAATTCTAAGGGGAGCCTGGTGGCTCAGTCGGTTAAGTGTCCAACTCTTGGTTTTGGCTCAGGACATCATCCTGGGGTCATGGGATTGAGGCCCGCATTAGGCACGAAGCCTGCTCAAGATCCTCCCTCTCATTCTCTCTCTCTCCCTCAAAACAAAACAATCAAACAAAAAAGATAAAATGAATTCTAAGATCTCAACAATGGACCCTCAGTAAACGCAACCAACACCGTTTATAAATCTTAAACTGTAATTCTATTTGAGATTATAGCATGAGATTAAACTTGATAAATACAGTTCCTGGGTGTTAGGAACATTACTTCTACATCTCAGCGTATTTAATTTAGAATTCCAAGATAATTGCAAAGGATATGAAAAGTAACAATCTGAAAACTGTCAGAGATTAATTCAAGACAACCTAATCCAAGAAATTTAAAGAAAAGAGATTTAGTTGAAGCATAAAATAGATTATCCATAACTCTTAAAAATCCACCCCATACCTACAAAGAAGCTTATCTAAAACTTTAAAGAAAGTTTCTTTCAAAGATTAAATTTGTGTTTATAAACAGCATTCTATAAAATGTACTCTCAAATTTCTGATTAAAAAGAAGTAGTTCCTGAATTATACATGATTTGCATGTACACACTTCTGCCATCTCATCTCAAAACATACTCTCTCCATTTGAAAATCATTGTAAAAAAAATTGTATTTGGTGATTTTTGGAAGATTTATGGATTCAGGAGAAAAAGGAGTACAAAAAAACAACTTTGAGGAGTTAGCTCAGGAATCGGATGCTTAGCAAGACAGGCCCGTGATTTTAAAACGTATTTAGTTCAGCAAATGTCTTTCAAAAATTTAATATATGGGAGGATGATGAAACCAACAGCCTTTCCATACCCAAGTATGTGTAGAAGCCATGGAAACTGGGGCGCCTTCCACCCTCTAAATAAAGGACAATGTATTCGGCAATATGATGGTCATTCGGAGATGGGAGATGCACCAAAAAGGGAAATAGAAGTATAAAATGTTAGGGGTGCCTGGCTGGCTCAGGAGGTAGAGCATGCAACTCTTGATGTTGGGGTCATGAGTTCTGAGCCCCACTTTGGGCCTAAAGATTACTTTTAAAATAATTTATAAGAGGGGCACGAGGGTGGCTCAGATGGTTAAACATCAGACTCTTGGTTTCGGCTCAGGTCATGATGTTGCAGTTTGTGAGTTTGAGCCCCATATTGGGCTCTGTGCTGACAGCGCAGAACCTGCTTGGGATGCTCTCTCTCCCTCTCTCTCTCTGCCCTTCCCCTGCTTGCTCGGTCTCTCTCAAAGTAAGTAAACTAAAAAAAATAAAATAAAATTATAAGGGGCACCTGGGTGGCTCAGTTGGTTAAGCATCTGATTCTTCTTGATTTCAGCTCAGGTCATGATCTCTGTGTTTGAGCCCTGCATGGGCTCTGTGCTGACAGTGCAGAGCCTCCTTGGGATTCTGTCTCCCTCTCTCTCTGCCTCTCCATGCCCCACCCCCCCTTGGCTCTCTATCTCTCAAAATAAAAATAAATCTTTAAAAATAAAATAAACTATAAAAGGTTGGTTTTACCCAGCTTGAAATCTCGGACTAACAAAAGAGAAGTAAACTTTATTATTTTCTCACTGCACCAAGTGGGCCCCCAATATCAGAATTCAGAACTTAAATTGGAAAACGGTTTCCTAACAGACTTTTACAGGTACGTAGAGAACCAACCAGCATTTAACACCATTCAGAGGCAATACCAACAAACCAATTTGCTATCATAGGTGAAGTTCAGAGTCCATGGGAGGCAGAAAGGGTGAGGTCAAGAGTACTGTTAAGTGTTAAGCCTTGTGAGGGAGAGGCTACAGGAAGACAAAATATTTCATATTTCAGTTCCATTTTCATGTTGTAATTAGTGCTTCTGTGCACTTACCAAAGCTATACTTTCTAGGCCTGAGCTATTTTCCACTTGCTGTGTATTTCCATGTGGCTATCCTAAACGCCCCTCAGAATTCAACATGCAAATCAAAATTACCTTCTATAATTCGGATCCCCCTCTAGAGTTCTCTAATTGCTAGTTTTAATCTCCCTAACTGCCCAATTTAAAAACTCTTTTCTGGGGCACCTGGGTGGCTCAGTGGGTTAAGCAACTGACTTAGGCTCAGGTCATGATCTCGCGGTTTGTGAGTTTGGGCCCCGCGTCGGGCTCTGTGCTGACAGCTCAGAGCCTGGAGCCTGCTTTGGATTCTGTCTCATTCTCTCTCTGCCCCTCCCCCACACTCTCACTCGCTCTCTCTCAAAAATGAATAAACGTTAAAAAAAAAACAAAAAACAACCCTGAAATAAATAAAAACTCTTTTCTTACCCTCCATGCAGTTGGTTAAGTCTTAATTCTAACTTCAAAACATCTCCCAAGTATAAGTCCATGCCTGGGTATTCCCTCTGATAATGTCCTTAAGCCCATTTCTTTTATTTTAAACTACTGACATATACTTTTTCCTCAAGCTTTTCCTTTCCAAGCTGTTCTCCATATTTTCACCCGTTTTCTTTTTAAAGCAGGAATCTCTTTCCCTTATTTTTTTTTTTCAACGTTTATTTATTTTTGGGAGAGAGACAGAGCATGAACGGGGGAGGGGCAGAGAGAGAGGGAGACACAGAATCGGAAACAGGCTCCAGGCTCCGAGCCATCAGCCCAGAGCCTGACGCGGGGCTCGAACTCACGGACCGCGAGATCGTGACCTGGCTGAAGTCGGACGCTTAACCGACTGCGCCACCCAGGCGCCCCTCTCTTTCCCTTATTTACCTTTGATGGCTCTGCCATGCCTGCAGAATAAAGTTGCAACTCTTTGGCATGACATTCAAGGCCCTTCAGGTTATTACCCCAGTACACCCTTCAATATATTGTATCTCCTTTCTCTGCAAGTCTTCCACATCTTTTTACACCACTGTCCATGCACTTTTACTCTGACAATTTTTCTTAACATGTCAAATACTATGTCAAATATCTTAAGGCCCAATTCAGTGCTGCTTCTAAGATACCAGATTCTGAAGTAGACAATCCCTACTCACCAGAATTAGTCACTACCTTCTGGTAATAATGACTTGTTTTCACCCCCTCAGGCATTTGTTGTTGTAGGGAAGGGGAATGCAACTTGTATTTTAGTTACATCTGTCATTTATTTCTTCCCCAGCCACCTGTAGTTAGCTTTCTGTTCTGCCATTTATCCTTGTATTATTTCCTGAACATACTTCACACGTAAGCCCCCGCACATTAAACTGTAGACATGCTGCTCAGAAATGTCACAAAGGAACTGAGAAATGTCAAACAAGGGGGGAAGGGGTGTTTTGAGACAGTTTTATTTTCCAAAAGACAGGGACTCTGTATTAGTTTCATTGTTAGAATTTTTATAATCTTATACAGAAATGTGTTATCAAAACTACAGGAATGAACCATTTTCTGGAATCAGACTGGGAGAGATGTCAGATCTAAGCCAACTCATTGGTTTCAATATTTGTAACACATTGCTAGAAAAAAAACCCCTAAAAACTAGTGACTAAATATTGAGGAAATTTTCAAACTATGATCAGAATTTCTAAAATTGATTTTCCAACTATTTGTGAAGGTATTTGCATCTATTTGAGCAGGAATGGCAGGAATGGAGATTCACACAAAATGTGAATGTCAAATAGAAGTTCCTTTGCATCTTTAAACCCTTCTTTCCCTTCCTTTCTAGAAGGGGTTGCTTGGTGTCTCCATTCACAATTTGCCTGCCTTTATGCTACCACTTGAAGGCCTCCTTAATCTCAAAAGCAGCCCTTTTTTGGATTCTTAAACCATTTAATATGGTTCTTTCTCCAACTATGCCTCTGGAGGAACCAGGAATAGGGCAGAGGTGGATGGCTTTGAGTCAGGACAACCCAAACCCTCCCTCAGACATCTAAATGCTTTGCTTTTGAGAAGATGGTGGGGGTTGAGGGACGACAAGGCATCCAAGAGTCTAGCCTATCTACCGCAGCAACAGCTCCTCACAATTTCACCCTGACTTGGGTGGGCTGCCAGTTGCCCTCTCCCAGATCCATTCTGGAGCCTGATGCTGAGGGGCACAGCACAGGGATAGGGCCTAGGTTTTGTTCCTTCTCATCGCCAAAAGTTGAGTTAGGGCTTTGAAAAGAGGGCAAGTAAAGACAAAAGCAAGTAATGTGGGTTTTAGCTAGCTTGATCATGTTCCAGGGAAAAGAAATACAAGTGGTTTTCCCCAAGTGTGGTATGACCTGACCCCATTTCACTTCCACATTTGTATGACACACAAGCTTTATACTAAAATAACGCGAAGGAAAGGGGTGATTACATAGTACAGTTGATCCCTGAACAACATGGGGGCTAGGGGTGCCAACTCCCATGCAGTCAAAAATGCACCTAACTTGGCTCCCCTAAGACTTAACTATTAATAGCCTACTGACCAGAAGCTTGGTAAGAGTCAGTTAACACATATTTTCTATGTATTACATATTGTATTCTTACAATAAAGTGAGCTCCAGGAAAAAAACAAAAACAAAAAAACATGTACAGTACTATACTATATTTACATATGTATTCATAAAAACTCATGGGTAAGTAGACTAGCACAGTTTAAACCCATGTTATTCAAAGGTCAACTGGATGCCTAAAAACCTGAATTCTGGTCCTAATAAAATGTCCATTATTTGCCTGATACATTCTAGTCTTTTAACTCACAAACCACATAAACCACCTTAAAATCTGTATTTTAACTTACAAACTACCTTTAAGTTTGAAAACAATGATTCCTGTCAACCTTCTAATAGTGCGATTTGGTCTTTTACCTTCTTTTTCCTTTATCTGCCTACAAGGACACTAAAATACTTAGCACCAAGATTAATGCAAACAAAAGTCCTATGGTGTTACTGTATCAACAGTATGTGCCACTTTATCAGTAGTAGGAGTTGAGTAGTATCAAATTGTATTCTTATCTAAAAGCAACTTCAGCAAAATACCTCACATCCAGGTATGCTCTATAGTGAAGTGCCACTGCATAGAACAATCTCCACTCACATATAAACCTTTCAGCCCTTTACAATGATGAGCCCCTTTACCAGGCTACTAGGTAAAAACTTAGGCCCAACGCTGGTGACTCTGAAGTGTTTGCTTTATATACCCACAAAACCAAGCAGTGACAGTAACATTGGAGGAAATGAGAACCCTCATGAATGGGCTTAATATTTCTACAAAAGGAGTCCAAGAAAGCACCCAAGCCCCTAGACTCCCATCTATGGACCATGAAGTGGGCTCTTAGACATTATCTGCTGGTGCCTTAATCTCAGACTTTCCGGCTAACTGGATTGAGAAGTAACTTTATATAAGCTACCCACACCTTCTACTGTCACAGCAGTCCGAAGAGACTAAGGCTGCGGAATACCATTTTACTATAACGTCAAAATTAACTTAAGTTTGCTAATACTTTTTCACAAGGTCAGCTGTAGTGTAATTCAGCCAACTTTACTCACTCTTCAAATTACAAAACCCATTACTTTATAATAACCTTTATAATAATCCTTTACCAGTGTTAACACTTCTTGAAAAAAAAATCTTAAAAAAACTTTTACAAGATTGAAATCTTACTGTTAGTTTTTCTAATGCATTTAATGCTAGCTATGTATAACATATAATAACAAAGTATAGCTTTCTCTACATACATGCAAGAATGAAGCATTTTATAGCCAGGGCCAAAGAATGGTTGGCTGGATTATGTACGAACTGTGTAAACAAGACTGCAGGCACTTCTGTTAACTAGTTCTCAGGTTTTGTGGTGGCTATGTAACAAGTTACCATACCCTCCTGGCACAGCTCATCAGTAACAGTGATTCTCAGGTTGTGTCCACACCACCCACTTTTGTATAGCCAGAGAGTCTCCCCTCCTGCATGAACCAAATGTGCAAGACCTAAGACTTTTCTTCAAAAGATAGTAGCACCTTATCTATTCCACCATAGATACCCTCTTAACACTCTTTTCCTGTCTAAGTATTGCCTAAAACTCAAACTACATAAGCCACTATATTTCTTTCAGCAAACTCTAGAATCCAAATCTCCACCTACTTTAACATCAATTACACTTCCTTTGGTTTAAGTACCACCATTCAATATCATAAACCAAACCAAGTGTCATCTTCTTTCATTGAAATTATATGGTAAGTCAAATGGTACTTTAGGAAACAGTTCATATATAAAAATATATTCTAAGTTATAAACTAACCAACTTTACTTTCGACAAGTTTCCATCGCAAAATGGGGAATTCCTCCCCTTAGAGGTAGTACGGTGAAATTATTGGACCCTCTAAATATCAGAAGGAGGAAGGACAATTATAATAATACTAAGACATTTAGCCAGTAAAATGGAAAGTTAAAAATCCATCTCCTAGTCACACATTCAAACATGAAAGTCACACACAAAGAATCAAGACTAGTATAAAAGGGGGGGCCAAATTATATTATTATTTAAAAATTTGATTACAACCAATTTTGTTGGCATTAAAATTAGAGGTATTTTAAATTTGAATGGATAAACCAAAACCCAGAAATTAAGTTTGGTAAAAATGGGAATAGGAGTTTTCCAGTAATTACAGATTAGAAGGCAAAAACCAATTTAGAGAAACAAACAAACCCCATGTTTACAATGATTGTGCCACAGATTTAAACTTCAGTAGTGCATTAGTAAACTGTTCACATTTAGATCTTCACCTTGAGATTAGACAGCTGTTTCTTTAAAAAAAATCTCAGTACCTTGTGCAAATAAATCGGTCTTCCATGTGCCTTAGCACACTTAAAATTTCTCCACTGTATATATACAAAACACCTACCATTTGGTAGGGCAAAATACATACTTTCATAACAAAACTATAATGTACCTCTCAAGTATGAACAATATACACATAATACATGGTATACAGTATTTACAAAATATAAAATATAATACAAGTTTTGTAATTTTTGAAACTCCTTTGCACTTGTATGTTACAAGGCAAATTTCCATTTCTGTACCAATTTTCTTTTCAAGAGTCCAGGGATTTTGGAAAAAAAATGTTTTACAGACATACTGCAATCTGAGATCTAAGTTTGAACTTTTAGGAGAGTTTTTAAGTGTACTGCCATCAACTCCCTATTTTGGTTGGAACTTTCAATAGTGCTTCCCATCCAGTGACTAGGAGGCTTTGGAAGAACACTAGGAGAAGGTGGATCACTAAACTTTGCCCCAGCATAATTTTCCTTTTGGTTCACTTCAGTTAGAAATGCGGATTTCTTCAAATGCATATTTTTAATGTTCTCAGTATTTTTAAAAGGCTTTTTTTCCTGCTTCTGAATTATATCAGATGAAACAGAATCCTGCCAAAAGTTATTTTCATTTCTTTTTGCAGAGGTGATCTTGGTTAGTGGTAAGTTATATTTGCTTTTCTGTCTGTTTATCTTTGGTTGTTCACACAAGTGTATACCATGAACAAGCTGGCCGTGGGGAATGGCAATTTTCTCCGATTTTCCCATCTTTGATTTTAAAACCTACAAAGACAAGGAACATAAAAGTGAATACAGTTCATGATAAAAATTAGTCACGAACCTCACAGCATGTATCTAGTATATTTTCTTCTCCTGGACTTTAGTTTCCTGACCTGACTAAATGTTTATGTGCTCACTGCACTTAAAAATAAGCACACATCTAAGTTTACTACTAAAAATATAATCACCACTGCCACCAATATGGAATGTAGGGAATCAGTTCTAAAATGTCAAAGGAAAAAAAAACCAGTAACCCCAAGTTCATCTTTCTGTAACTGTAAGAGTAATGAGGTCCCTTCCAAACATATGCAACCTCCTTTCTTTGACCAAAGTCAGAGGTTTTACAATACGATAATGCCAAGAGAAATTTTCACATGCTTTCATTTTGATTGGCTGAATCTGGTTGAAAATAAAAACTATGTTTAGAGATTACTATTTACCTTTTAGACAAATCCTTTTAAAATTATTGCAGAATAATTTGATTAGTAAGAACTGTATTTTAAGTGATTAAGTGTTTTGATAATGGCTAACACAGAAAAATTACCTCCCAACTTCTGAAAACAAAATTTCAAATATTTAAATATAAAAATTTAAATACTAATCACTACCTTTTCCAAGTATACATACTTATAGCAAATACATAATAGGAAAATTGCTTCCGCCTGCCCCCACTTCCTGGTTTAACTGCTTCAAGAAATTTGCGGCACCAGTTCTAATCACTTTCGTAATTCAAGTGATCCTCACAGAGAGCCACGACCCAATGGAAAAGTATACGGTAATTCATCAGGATCACTGCCCTTCCAACACTTGGAATATGGTAGGGTAGCGGGACACAAAAATAGAAAGCTGGGCACCAGGTAACATTCCGTGTCAGTAACTGCCAACAGCGTTCCCTGGTTTTAACAGTTCTATAAAAGAATATTACTGGTAACCAGGAAACAAGACGTACAAAAGCTCACTTTTACATTATTACTCATATTTCAGAGCCACGGAATTTTAAAACCGGAATCTAAGATAATTAAGTAATCACGGCGGTCAAATTTGACTTTTTTCCAAGGGTACAGCGAGAGAAACTACAAATCTCTCCAGTATTCTTCTAACAAATGGCTCTAACTTTTGATCCTAACCCAACACTACGGAAATTGGGTGGCATAACGCCAATTCATCTTATAACTTCTAAAATTTCATCATTCTGGACACAAGTAATAAAATTACCTTCCATTAATAAAGCCCAGTACAGCATAAAGTATATGTAAACAATTCCACTCATCTAATAGACTAGCAAGCAAATGTTATCGTTTCAAAGAGGCAAGAAATGCCACCGCTCCTGCCAACTTTTAAAGATAAAATTATAGCTAAGCAGGTCTGCCGGCGAGGGACACAGCCCCAGTTGGGCCGGCGCCGCACACGGGGCACCTCTCATCGCAAAAAAGCAAGCCAAACAGAATGGAGCCGCTTGTGGCCCACCAAGTCCCACAACCGGTCGGTGAAACAGTGCACGCGCACCGCCAACTAGTCTTGGAACTACCGACGGTCTGGGAGCCGAAAGCGGTCGCCCACCCTTTCCCCTACCACTGCCAGCCGGCCTCGCCTCCTTCATGAGCGCCGGAGCGCGGCGCACGTAGCGCGCGCTGACGTCAGCCTCCCGCGGGCCCCTTCCCTCCCCCACCCCACCGCGCGCCCGAATACCGAAACCCCCTGGAACGCAGCCAGCCTTCTAAATCGGGGCTGTTGCTGGGGCGCAGCCGCTCCTCTCATTGGCTGGTTTCCGGGAGCCAATCAGCAGCGCCAGCGCATGCCTCCCCCTCCCCCTTCTTCCCCGGGCTAGAACAGAGCGGGCGTCACGGAAACTTCCCTCCCGAGTAAACAGCCGCCCCTCACCCCGGCCCCCCCTCTTCCCGACCCCTCGGTGCAGGGCCCCAGATTCCAGAGCTCGGCCGGACCCATCGAAGGGCCGGAACTCCCCAACAGTCCCCAAGTCCCTCTCGCGGCCCTTACCTCTCTTCTGAATGAGGGTTGGCCGGGCACCGCGGGCGGCACCGGGCCAGGGAAAAGGCTCGCTTCCTCAGTTTGGGTTGCGGCCGCAGGACCCGGGGCCAAATTGGCGGCCTGGTCCGGGACTTCCTGCGCTCCGCTCGGGCCCGTCGCGGGGCTCCGACCGCCCTCGAGGCTCGGCCGGTGCTGCTGGTACTGATGGAAGCGGCTGGGCAGCTGCCCCGCCGGGCTGGCCCGCACCCTCTTCTTTCGCCGCTTCTTTGGTGCTGCCCGAGGGGTGCCTCCCGCCGTAGCTAGACTACAGTTGGACAGAGGTGCTGGGGCGCGAGGCTGCGGGGTCAGACAGGGACCGTCTCCCCCTAAGAAGTGAGGGAGGAAAAGGGTGGGAGGAAGTGCCCGGGGGTCCGGGATCCGGGGTAAAGGCGGCGGGGCCGTGGTCACCATCGGCAGGGCCCCGAAGTAACCGCGGGCGGAAAAGCCCAGGGGCGCAAGACGGCCACCCAGGACAAGTGGCTCCCGCTGTGGGACGGAGACGACGGTCATAGCTCTAGGAGGAAAGTGGCTCAGCAAGAAGAGAAGGAAGAAGTGAAGCCAGCGATCACAGGGCGGCGGCGGCGGCTGCTGCTAAGAGAGCCCGAGTGGAGCGCGGACCATGGTTCGGGCGGTGGCGGCGCAGCAACAAATAGCCTCAGCCTCAGCGCCGAGTGTTGTTATCAGAAGCTCCGCCCTGTGCCCGCCCACCTTCCTGCGAGAGCCCAATCAGAATGCGACGGAAGAGACCACGCCCCTCCGACTCTCCCTCCAACGCCTCCAACAGACACACACAAACAACCAGCTTGCTGCAGCCCCGCACAAAGAGCGCACATTGCGCAGGCGCTGCCAACGGGCTCTTTCGGGAAGAGTCGGTCCCGCGAACAATGAAGTTCCGTTTCAGCCCCACCTCCCCCACCCTTCTTTCTAGCCCCCGCACCTTGCCCCGAAGGCAGTGGTCGGATTGCTAGGTCTAGGCTGAATTGGGAAATGGGGATGGGGCGGGAGAAGAGTCGAGAAACATCAGGGCCACTAATGCCTCCTCAGCCACTGACCTTGGGAAGTATTTTTTATTTCAATCCCAACATTATTACATTTTTTTTTAAGATTTCAAAGAACGTTATAGGTATTTCGTACTTGGCAATCGGTCCACATTTAATTTATATTTGGCGAAGTGTGGCTTACGTTTTTTTCATTACTCAGGCTACCAATGCTGTTCATTAGCCAAGGTAACCAGAGTAAGAATTAAGGGAGTGACTTACTGATTGAAATTGGCCCCTTAGTATATAAAGAATTCCCCCATGAATACTTGAGCATTGGAAATATTACTGTCTTTATACCTGAAGGTTTGGGATCACGAAACGGTGCCTGACACTGGGGAGGAAGCAAAGAAGGAGGCTTGCGTCTCAAAGGAGAAAGTGAAACAGCTCTGCAACATAACTGTATTTTGCTAGCTGTGTGTTACGGAAATCTCACGCTCATCATCTCCCCTCACAGAGCTCACACACAAAAATTGTGGCTATTTATCAAGCACTTTTGTGCCAGAAACTGTTCTTTACATAAATTATGTCGTTCGAACCTCACGACAACGCTAAGGAATAGGTACTATATTTTAAACCCCTTTGTAGGAGAGGAAACCGGCTTAGAAAGGCAAAAGGTACTTGTCAAACATCATACAGTAAGTTAATAGCAGAATTTGAACTCCAGTCCAGGGATGGCAAGACCAAAGTTTTAACATCATCCATACTACCTGCCACACTAGATTGTAGGTTTTTAGACCACCACGATAATCTTACGCATCTCTGTATCCTCACAGCCTCTAGCCAGTATTTTTCAGCTTTGTAGTGCTTAATAAAGGTTTCGTGGCTGTTAACAAAGTTGGACAGAGGGAATATCTAAAATAATGCATCCAAAACTTTATTCGTATGGTTTAACCCCCTCATAAATTGAGGAAATCTGTATAAACTTTTCATATGACATTCCATAATTACTGATTGCTAGGTTTTATCATTTTTTGCTGGATTTTACTCATTTTTGTGTTTCCAACACGATGCATAGTAAGTGCTCATATTCACTGGATGAAAGGAAATAGTATACTTCCAGAGTTGTAAAAGATCCTACAGAACCTTTAATTCAAATCCACTGGTCTGCAAATTAACAATGGGTTCCAGATCGGGTGAGGAGAATGGCCTGGCAAAATTTGGTGGAGAAGAACAGGCAAAGATTACAGAGACTCTGGAATGATGTAATTTCTTCTTCTGTTTTTGTAAGAGTCTATACTTTTTCAAAGCACTTTTTCATCTAACTCATTTTATTCTTACCCCAATCCTTTAAAGTAGAATAGAGATAAGTTCTATTTTACCTATGATGTAAATGAAGCTCTAAAGATAAAATAACTTAGACCTAAGGGTCACAAAATGAGTCAGCAACTAAATCCCTTGAACTCTTAATGCTTAGTCCTCTTTTCACTATATCCCAAGGCCTAAGGTTTGGCTTTATCTGCGGGTAATATCACACTGTCCCAGGGAATAATTTACCCTCCAGGAGGCTGCTAACTGGTAGTCAGTTCATAGGGGCCCTTGATGGAGGACACCTATTTGTGTGTATCTCTTGGGTGAATGGTGGAGTTATTATGTGGTATGTAAGTTTATATTTTTGAGGTCTGAAGGGTAGGCCTCATCTAAGACCCTGGATTCTGTCCTTTAAGAAAGGTAGCCTTGCAGATGCAGCCACATGGGTGATGGGTGTTAAGATGGTGCCCACCATGAAGAGACAGGGAGCTGGATCACCAGAGAGAGCAATCCAGGTTTTGTAAACCAGATTATTGAATTTCATGTCACTCTTTGTGGATAGTTCCTATAGATCCTTAGCCTTTAGGAAAGCCTATTGTAATACTCAAACCTGTTTTCATCTGTGCTGTGTGATATAAAGGAAGAGGCTAGATGCTCTTGTCTGGGCCCAAAGGGCTAATCATGGAGGTAGCAAGACATTCCAAGCATAAAGCAAGTTTTGGGAGGACTCTCAGGGTTCTTGAAGACTTTTGTTCCAGTGCATGTGTTAGTTTTATTTTTAAGTCAACAGTTTCTCTAGAGAAAGTTTTGGGGTTTTTTGTTTGTTTGTTTTGTTTTGGTTTTTGTTTTGTTTTGTTTGTTTTTTTTTAAATAAATGATTGAGGGGTGCCTGGGTGGCTCAGTTGGTTGAAAGTCAGACTCTTGATTTCAGCTCCAGTCTTGATCTCAAGGTCATGAGTTCAAGTTCCACATTGGACTCCACACTGGGTGTGGAGCCTACTTTAAAAAAAAAAAAAGGTAAGCCAGTTATTAAAGAGCAGGGAAAAGAGTTAAAGCCATATGTGAAATAAGCAGTTTACCTGCATAAACACTTCAGAGCCCTCTGGGTTTCTCTGCTCTCTCTCCTGTCTACCTTTATCTTTTACATTTTATTTCTGTCCTCTCCCTTTCTCTGCCTTGAATATTATTGTTCTCTCCTCCTGCTCTTAGTGTTTTTCTTTCCCCCTTATTGTGGCTTTATTTCCATTTCTTCTACCTATCTATTGCTTAGATCTTAAATGTCTAAGGGACACTTGTGTGAAAAGAGGAACCCTCCAAGTTATACTTTGCATAAGCTCAAATTATTAATCTTTCATATCTGTGAAATAATATTCCTCTAACCACTGAACACAACCAGGAAATCAAAACATTTAAACTTAACAAGTGAAAATTTCTCTGACGTTTAAGCATTGATCACAAACCTTCTCAACATACTCTCAAGTTTAACTGGAATTATAAGGTTTAGGGGCACCTCAGTGGCTCACTTAAGCATCCGACTCTTGATTTCAGCTCAGATCATGATCTCATGGCTCATGAGATAGAGCCAGGTGTAGGGCTCTGTGCTGACAACATGGAGCCTGCTTGGGGTTCTCTCTCTCCCTCTCTCTCTGCCCCTTCCTCTCTCTCTCTCTTTTTCTCTCTCTTAAAATAAACAAATAAGCTTTAAGAAAAGAGTTATAAGGTTTATATTTAGAAGCAAACAATATGCACAAAATTTCACAATGACAAAATTGATACTTAAATTGCTACTAAAGTGCTATTACGACAGGTTGAAATTAATGTCTTCGTTATCCCTATACTTACCCTTTCTGAGGTGCCAGTCATTTTACCACATTCATTTTTTTTTTTTTTTAACGTTTATTTATTTTTGGGACAGAGAGAGACAGAGCATGAATGGGGGAGGGGCAGAGAGAGAGGGAGACACAGAATCGGAAACAGGCTCCAGGCTCTGAGCCATCAGCCCAGAGCCTGACGCAGGGCTCAAACTCACGGACCGCGAGATCGTGACCTGGCTGAAGTCGGACGCTTAACCGACTGCGCCACCCAGGCGCCCCATACCACATTCATTTCTTAAACCTTCCTAACAGGGGCAGCAGGCCTATGTGGGTTGTACTTTGCACAGAGTGCCTGGTCAAAGGGGCAAGGGAGTACTGAAATACAGCTGTCACTCTGCTTTTAAAAGCCATCTTTGGGGCGCCTAGGTGGCGCAGTCGGTTAAGCGTCCGACTTCAGCCAGGTCAGGATCTCGCGGTCCGTGAGTTCGAGCCCCGCGTCGGGCTCTGGGCTGCGGAGCCTGGAGCCTGTTTCTGATTCTGTGTCTCCCTCTCTCTCTGCCCCTCCCCCGTTCATGCTCTGTCTCTCTCTGTCCCCAAAATAAATAAAAACGTTGAAAAAAAAATTGAAAAAAAAAAGCCATCTTTCCAGGAGCTACCTGGAGGATGAGATGTCTTTTCCTTATTGATACAAAGGTCTTAAAAGGGCTAGTGGCAGCCTTGGGGTACAATACTATAGATAACGTGATTCTATTTCATTCTACGTATAAAACCAAAAGAAAAAGCCTATTATTTAGACCAGATGGGGTTTCAGCCAACTTAATCTGAGTTGGGTCATAGGCTTGGTTGTGCCTCCTGGCTGGTTTTCCTTTCATATAAAACAACAACAAAAAAAATTTTTTTAATGTTTATTTTTGAGAGGGGGGGAGGGTAGAGAGGCAGAGAGAGAGACACAGAACCCAAGCAGGCTCCAGGCTCTGAGCTGTCAGCACAGAGCCCGACGCGGGGCTCGAACTCACAGACCACAAGATCATGACCTGAGCTGAAGTTGGACGCTTTACTGACTGAACCATCCAGGCGCCCCTCATATAAAACTTTTTAAATCCTTGCCATTCACAGAATGCAACCTAATGCTTCTGAAATGATGCCTTTTTTTTTTTTTGAGTTTCATTCACCCATCCTTTTTTAAAGCATTTTAAAAAATATTTATTTTGAGAGAGAGAATGAATGAGTGAGCAGAGGATGTATAGAGAGAGTGAGAGAGAAAATCCCAAGCAGGCTCATCACTGTCAGCACAGAGCCTGATGTGGGGCTTGATCTCATGCACCAGGAGATCATGATCTGTGCAAAGATCAAGAGTCCGGATGCTTAACCGACTGAGCCACCCAAGTGCCCTTATTTGGCCACCTTACAGAACCCAGTTTCTTCTTATTATAATATATTGAGCTGGATTGTTCATTTGTTGCAAATTGATTTTGCCTCATTAATTTGTTATAATTAATAAGCTCATTGAAAGTTTTCACCTTTCATAAGACAGGGAGGGAGTCTATGCAATTAGTTTTCTTTAAGACATTTGGTGAATTATCATCATGAAGCACACTGTGGAATTCTCTTTCTCCTTGGTCATTTTCCTACCCTAGTGCTGAAAACTGTTGGATCTCTTTTCTACCCAGTTGTTATGTGTGACAAATGATGTGGAACAGTTCTTTCTGTAGTTGGTATAGTTTATATTTTTTTCCAGGATTTTTTGGCTGATTCCCAATTTCTTGTATTCATCCCTCCCTACTGTTGCAATTAGAGAAAAGGAATGCCTGCACTTTATAAACTATTATATGCTTTAGATTTTTTAAAAACCCAATACATCTAACTCTGTATTTATTCAACTTAAGCAACATATCTCTATTATCACATTCACTATCTTTTATAGCCAAACTACTTTTTACTAAATTGTAAACTTTTTTCCTTTGGAGAATCATCATGGACTTTCATAGATTAACATAGTTTCAATTATCTAGAATCATTTTCCTTTCCTGATTAAATCTTTAGATCTTGGCCAGTGAAAGTCCTTTTAAGATGGTTCTGTTATCTCTTCAGCACTTCTCCCACGCATATTTGAAAACATTCTTGTTTCATATACACAAGACGATGTTCCAGATTATCTTCAGCTTTCTCTACCCCAAAACACGGAATGAACTGTTTTATAAAGAATCTTAGTTCCTTTATGTGATTAGTGGAAAAATTGGGGTATCAAGGATGAATATGACATTGTTTTTCATGAGCACAGATTGGGATTAGAATAATATCACTGCTAGGCCATTTTTGGACAAAATTGGAAGACATTTCTTTTTCTTTTCTTTTTTTTTTTTTCTTTTTTGAGAGAGAGCAAGTCAGGGAAAGGGGCACAGGCAAAGAGAGAGAATCCCAAGCAGGCTGCTCCATGCTTAGCACAGAGTCTGACTTGGGCTCGAACCCATGACCCTGGGACCATCACCTAAGCTGAAATCAGGAGTTGGATGCTCAGCCAACAGAGACACCCAGGAGCCCCAGAAGACATTTCTTTTTCAAGTCATGAGTGTACATTGACTTTTTAAAACTCTAACTTAATTCTAACACTATGAAAAACTTTTAAAACATTTATTCCATTATTTAAAAAATTTAGTTTTCTTACCAACATAATCTTAAAAATTTAACCCCTCACCCAAACTGCAATTGTGTCCATGTGTGTATAATCCTTATATGTCATATCAGTTATCAATTGTATAATCACTTCATTATCCTTGATATCTTAGCCCTTCTACTTTGTCTCTTATCTCTTTCTCCCCTTTTTATCTTTTAATTTTTCCTACCGTTCTTATTGTCACTCTGATTTTATCTCCCCTCCCTTAAATATTGAAAGTGTGGAATTGGAGCATAATTCCTGCCCCATAGTGTTTTGTAACTCTCAAGAGTTATTGTCGTTCTCATGATTTAAACTCCTTGTAAAACTTGGGACATCCAGGCCCATCCCTACTTGCAACTACTCTCGATCAAGTAATTAAAAATGTAATACCAGTTTTGTGTGTGTGACTTCACTCTGTGGAATATTGGCACATTTTTATTGACTATTGATATATTTTTAGTTAAGCAGTGTTCTTATAAGTATTCCAGAATTATGTTCTACATCATAACAAATGGAGAAGGGCAGAGGACCACAGAAAAAAGCAGTTGGGACAAACGTTTTATAATTTATCAAGGTTTGAGTAAAATTATACCCCCTTTCCTTTTTTATTTTATTATTTTTATTTTTTTATTTATTTTTATTTTTATTTTTTTTAACATTTATTTATTTTTGAGACAGAGAGAGACAGAGCATGAGCGGGGGGAGAGCCAGAGAGAGAGGGAGACACAGAATCTGAAGCAGGCTCCAGGCTCTGAGCTGTCAGCACAGAGCCTGATGCGGGGCTCAAACTCACAGACCGTGAGATCGTGACCTGAGCGAAGTCGGACGCTCAACCGACTGCGCCACCCAGGCACCCCTCCTTTTTTATTTTTTTAAATTATTTTTTGATGTTTATTATTTTGAGTGAGCAGGGGAGAGAGAGAGAGAGAGCGAGGGAGGGGCAGAGAGAGAGGGAGACACAGAATCTGAAGCAGGCTCCAGGCTCTGAGCTGTCAGCACAGAGCCCAACACGGGGCTCAAACCCAGGGACCCTGAGATCATGACCTGAGCCGAAGTCGGACACTTACCTGACTGAGCCACCAGGCGCCCCTCCCTTTCCTTTTTTAAAGAAAACCTTCATTCCCAGAACTCATAGGAGACACAGGAATAACAATATAGTGCCCTACAGACCAGGAATAAAGTTTGGAAACTCGAAATTTATTCAAGATCCCACGCAACTCTAGTTACTAGGTAATTTTGTCACTCTTTAGCAGATGTTTGTTGATCCTTACTCTAAATGCTCTGGTATTCCCATGAGTCAACTACTCTTTCTGTTTGTGCTTTTTGTGTATTTCCACATCCACTATCACTACCAATTAACTCACTGTTTATCTAAAGTTCAAATTCCAGAGAGAGAGAAAAACTGATTGGTCCAGTTTGGATTGGTCCAGATTGGATGATTGGATGATTCATTACCATCATCCTGGTTCAAATGAACTTTCTTAGACCTCCTCTTGGTGGCTGTCGGCTAGGATGGTGAGCCAGGAAGATGAGGCACCTATGAATAAGGAACCATTTAGGCCACTTCAGGGACTGTACACATGACAAGCATTGAGGTTTGGCCAGCCTAGTACATTTCATAACCTACCTTCTAGGTCCCAAACATCTCTCTTCTTGTACCTACAATTCCCAGGAATCCAAGGGAAGTGAGAGAACCTATAGAAACTCTGGGGATCTCTGACTTTTCTTGGAAAGCTGGATTTCTGGTGACACTGTCTCATTATCCCTGGTGAAACAATAGCTGCAATTGAGTGGAGGCTGTCCTTTCAGTTAAGGCCTGTGCTTAGCCAACTCATTTCACTCCTTTACTCACCTGACTCTTTAGGCAACTAAGCTTGAAACTCCTCTAAAAAGAGATGGGAGGCAGTGAGATACATGGCAATAACTTAGCTGTGAGCCACCTGAGGACTCTGGCTAACATAGTCCAAGGAAATGGAATGGTGGACATGGAGATAAAGGCCTGAGCCCTGGTGATTGACAATATGAGTTGAATCCAGAGATCAGGCAGGTGGGATGGATGAGGGTGAGGAGGGGTAGGGAGAAGGGAGAGGAAAACAGATGGCTCCCAAACTCTCAAATCTGATTGATTTGGAAAGAAAAGATAGCCTTAGCAAGAACATGAAAACCCAGAGAGGACAGTTTGGGGAGAAAATGTAATTGCTGTGATTTAATAAAGTTTTTGTTTGTTTGTTTGTTTTTAGTAAGATTTTTGTTTTTGATGTTCTTCATTTTAAAGCCAAGAGAATTAAAATTTTTGTTTTGTCTCTCAAAAATAAACAACCACCCCCCGCCAGCAAATTAAGTTTTTATTTGCCTATGAAGCCCCGATAGAAAGTGTTCTTACTCTTATTCAGTGCAAAAACATGAAAATCCATTTGTTTAATAAGTCTGGTTATTTCTGACAATTTCGTTTGACATTTCCAGAAGATAGGAGTTAAACTATTTCCAGGAAATTTAAGATAAATTAAGGGAAGTAGATTAAAACATATCCTATTAAATCATCTTTATTTTTCAGGTCCCAGAGTAATCGGTTCAATCCTGTCCATCTAAGTAGCTAAAATTCCATGGGGAAAACAGCCTATTTCATTTTTACAAAATACCGCAATGTCCCAATTTTTACTTGAACTTAGGGTGATATGACACAGTAGAATTTCAGACGCTATGGCTCTTTCAACCATGTGATGTAAAAGGTTGCAAAATGAATACTTGTTTTAGAGAAATGCTTGTGATTTTTAAACTTGAGCGAGACTGGGTAGAGTTTGTTTCTTGTTTGTAACCTCAGAGCATAAAAAGCAAAAATGAGATTTGGCCAATGAAGTTCTGCTAATTCTTTCTAAGAAAGAACATTCCCATGTCCTTATAACATCCAGAAAGATTTAAGATTTGTACAAAAACAGTCAAATCCTCATTGTCTGATTTATCTTTACTGTGTCTTTATTTTATCCTTGGAAATTTAAGATTTGTACGAGAAGATAAAACTGACATTCCCCGAGTCATATCATTTTTTAAAAGCCCTGAATGTACAGAGAAAGACCAAAACACTGTTTGGATTGCAGAGCTGAAGAGCAAGCACAACCAACTTCACAGAGAAGCTCAGAATGAAGCTGTGATGTTGATGTTTTGCCAAGTTTTCTCCAAGATATTGATTATGACTCACAGCCAGATATGACTCATTGCTATAAATGCTAGATCTAAAATGATGTCACCAGCTTTTTGGGTTTCAGAGGAGAGAAGAGGGTAATTTTTTGGCCTACCTAGTAAGTTAGCACATTACAGTTATTCTGCATGTGTGTGAGTGTGTGTGTGTGTGTGTGTGTAAATAATTAGGTTAAATGCATATATATGTAATTAGGTTAAATACTAACACCGGAGGTTCTTTAAGATACAGCTGACCAGATCATCCCATAGCAATGCCCACTAGCCAATAATGTATGCTGTGCACACAGAGCTTACAGTCAACTTCTTATTGCTATACCTTAAAATGTAAGCAGTCAGGCAAGGATCACCAGATTTTTGAGGACCCAAGCAAAGAAACAAGCAGGAAGGCAAGGAGAACAAACAGGAATAAAAAGCCCCTCTAATTAATAGCCTCAGAGTGTTAGGAGTATAGTACATCATAAAGCAAAAACAATATGGTATAGGTGCACCTGGGTGGCTCAGTCGGTTAAGTATCTGGGTTTTGGTTTCGACTCAGGTCATGATCTCACAGTTTGTGAGTCCGAACCGCATGTCGGGCTCTGGACTAACAGTGTGGATTGAGATTCTCTCTCCCTCTCTCTGCTCCTCCCCTGCTCTCTCTTTCTCTCTCAAAATAAATAAACTTAAAAAAAAAAAAAAGATGGTATAAATATCATGGCAGAAATAAAAACCCCAGGTGAAAAAAAATAAAATGTAAATTTAAGGCAATCTCCCAGAAAGTAAAATTTAAAGATGAAAAGTTTGAAAAATAGGACAGAAAAGAGAATTAGAGGATCCATCCAGGAGACACAATATTCCAAGCAAGAATTTCAGAAAGAGAACACAGGGTAAATGGAGAGGAAGAAGTTTCAAAAGAAATAAACCACACTGATTTCCCAGAACTGAAGAACATGAGTCTGATGATTGAAATGGCCCACTGAGTGCTCAACATAATGGATGAAAATTGGCCTACACCAAGTAAGGTAATAAGGTAATAATAATAATTTGTTAAAGAACATGATTATTAAAATCTTTTTATGGGAGAAATAGGGCATGTACAAAGCCTCAGAATTGGAACAGTATCTAAAAAATACCAGCTTAAAGTTAGAAGGCAATGGAACAATGACTTCAAAAATCAAGGAAAAATAGGGACACATGGGTGGCTCAGTCAGTTAAGCATCCGACTTTGGCTCAGGTCATGATCTCACATTTCTTAGGTTCAAGCCCCACATTGGGCTCTCAGCTGACAGCTCAGAGCCTGGAGTCTGCTTCAGATTCTGTGTCTCTCTCCCTCTCTCTGTCTCTCCCCCACTCATGCTCTGTCTCTGTCTCTCTCTCAAAAATAAATTAACATTAAAAAAAATCAAGGATAGGGGCGCCTGGGTGGCGCAGTTGGTTAAGCGTCCGACTTCAGCCAGGTCACGATCTCGCGGTCCGGGAGTTCGAGCCCCGCGTCAGGCTCTGGGCTGATGGCCCGGAGCCTGGAGCCTGTTTCCGATTCTGTGTCTCCCTCTCTCTCTGCCACTCCCCCGTTCATGCTCTGTCTCTCTCTGTCCCAAAAATAAATAAACGTTGAAAAAAAAATTTAAAAAAAAATCAAGGATAAATGAATTCCAACCTAGACATCTGTCTCCTATTACGGCCTGAATGTGTGTGTCCCTCCAAAATGCATGTATTGAATCCCTGCCTCCTAATGAGATGGTATCAGGAGATGAGACCTTTGGGAGGCCCTCCTAAATGGGATAGCGCCCTTCAAATAGTCATAAGAGAGCTTGATTCCTCTCTCAGTTCTTTACCATGTGAAGATACAATGAGAAATCTGTAGTCTGCAACTCAGAAGAACGTTCTCTTCAGAACCCAACCAGGCTGGCACCCTGATTGGACTTCCACTCTCCAGGAAGAAATAAACCTTAGCAAATAACTGTGAGAAATAAATGTCTGTTGCTTATAAGCCACCCAGTCTATGGTACTTCGTTATAGCAGCCTGAACTGGCTAACTATCAATCAAGTATAAGGGTAGAATAAAGATCTTTCAAATACAGAGCAGCTCAAGAAATTTACTCCCTGTGCACTTTTTCTCAGGAAGCTACTAGAAGACATACTTCATTAAAGAGAAGAAACCCAGGAAGAATAAGACATGGGATCTAGGAAACTCCTCCCACACAAGAGAAGAGCAAAGGGAATTTCAAGAAGGAGGGCAGAGGTAAGCTCAGGGTGGTATGGGAAGCAGCCAGCCCAGACTGACGCAGGAGGACAGAAGATTCTGGGGGAGGATTTCTAAGAAAAAGACAAAAACTGATAGAATCCTCAATATGTTTGAAGGAATTGAAAAGAGATGTGCTTCTGGCAGAGAGAACTTGGGGATGAACAAATGCTAGGTAAATGGAAAATGAAGCAAAGAAAATGAAGTCAAGGAAAGAACAAGACAATGATTAATTCCAAAGAAGAACAAAAGTACAAGAAAGAATATATTCGTAGTAGAACCAATCATATGCAAACCACCAAATATCAATAGACTCCAAACTCAAGCTATAACTACATTAGGAGGATGGGGAAAGGGAATGTACATATATAATATTTGCATAAATATGTATATAGGTAGGATCTGGATAATAATAGAGCTAAAATCTCATCTTCGTAGTAAAAAGTCCTCAGTTTATATCTTAAGCCAAAAACTAAATATACCGCTATTAGCATTTTGTTTTAAAGTATGAAGGTCAATACTAAATACTAGGTAAGAGGGCTGAAAGAGGTTTCCTGGGGGATGGAGAGAGTGGACAGGAAGCAAGGGTGGTCAGAGGGAGTCCAGGAGCCCTCTGGTTTTGTTTTGGGCCTTGTAGTACTTATTTTACTTTAAAAATAATGCATAGATTTTTAAAAAGCAGAGCTGACAGGATTTTAAAGTTAAAGTGGAGGCATAAAGGCATGAATGTGCAAGGTAAGCAGGGGTAGGAAACAGAAATTAATTCAGACAAGTTGTAAAATTAGACAGAGGTCATACTGAGAGGGCCACTCAGGGCCCTGTTGAGCAACTTACGATTTCTTGTCTGTGTTGTGGGGACCCTGGAAGGTATGTATGTGAGTAGGGCCAACATCTGTAGGTGAGTATACTTTGGAGAGCATAGAAAGAGAGGGGCAAGACACTCAAAGCTGAAAGGCAAGGAGACAAGTCAGAAAATATTTTACTGGTTCAGATAAGGAGGGTCTGAGGCAACTAAGGCATAGTCAGTGGGAGTAGAAGGAATCAGATATATGAGAAATATTCCAGATGGAACGGTAGGATTTGGTTTATTGGTAGACATGATGTGGAGTGAGGAGGAAGAGAGAGTTAAGAATGCCTTGGACTTTTCCAACCATACCATCTGGGGCATTCTGATGCCAAAATTTAGTTTGTCCAGTTTCAGTGGCCCTCCTCCTTCCCAGAGTTTGCTCCAAATGCTATTTGGTCTTCAGGAAAATAAAGGCACTGAGTTTGTTGAGAAGAAAACAAAACTCTCTACCAGTTGGATCTGCCTCCACTATTTCAGGGTAATTCTAGGTCCCAAGGATGTGAAAGTGCTTGTTACACTGTACAAATATATGGTGATTCGACCATGGCCATTATAGTTTTCAAAGATCATGACTAAATTTCGGAGGGCAACACCAAATAAAAAATTTCAAAACATGTTTTGAGCAATGTCAGCAATATCGAACACTGATACATATTGCCAACATGCATCAGCAGACTTTAAAATGGGCATATGTTTCACTGTGGCATTATTATGTTATATTATATTATATTATATTATATTATATTATATTATATTATATTATATATTACATTATATACTGGTGGAATGTGTTGAATGGTGTCCCATGCCCCAAGATATGTCCGTACCCTAATTCCTACAACCTGTAAGTGTTACCTTATTTGGGAAAAGAATTTTTACAGATGTTACTAGGTTACAGAACTGGAGATGAGGACATCATCCTGAATTATGTGGGTGGGTGTTAAATCCAATGATAAGTGTCCTTGTAAGAGACATACAGAAGACAGACACACAGAAGAGGAGGAGGCAATGTGACCACAGAGACAGAGATTATGATATGGCCACAAGCCAAGGAACACCTGCAAACACCAGAAGCTGGAAGAGACAAGGAACTGATTCTCCCTGAGAGCTTTCAGAGGGAGCACGACCCTTCTCTTTGAACTTCTGGTCCCCAGAACTGTGAGAGAATAAATTTCTGTTGTTTTAAGCCACTAAATTTATAGTAATTTGTTATAGCAGCAGTGGGAACCTAATACAATTGGTAATATTACATTACCTAAATGTCCTAAAATACCTAAAAACTCTCCTGTATGAGGAATAGAAGTTTGGTTTTAAGGCAAAGGAACCACACAAAATAACTCAGGCAAAATGGTATTTTTTAAAATGAGAGTTATTGTAAGAATGCCAAGCTCAAGGAATCCATGGGAAACAAACCAAGCATGAGGAGAGCTCTGGGACATACTAGTAATTCATACTGGTAACTGTTACAGTGAGGCTTCTTCCCATCTCGTGACCAAGTCAAACATAGGAATTCCTCTTCTAAATTCCCAAGAAAAGCCTCTGAATGACCCAGCTTGTGTTGGTATCCACTTTGGGCCCAATCAATTGTGAGGGGAGCTTCAAGCAATTTGTAATTTGCTTGTTTGTGCTTTCAACTAAATAGCCCCTTGCTATGGATTTTTATTTCAAGAAATTAATGTACATTTCCTTGAAAATTTGCATTATTTTTTTAATGTTTATTTTTGAGTGGGGGGGGAGGGGCAGAGAGAGAGGGAGACACAGAATCCAAAAGCAGGCTCCAGGCTCTGAGCTGTCAGCACAGAGCCTGACACAGGGCTCAAACTCACAAAACATGAGAGCATCACCTGAGCCGAAGTCAGATGCTTAACTGACTGGGCCATCCAGGTGCCTGAAAGTTTGAATTATTTTTAATTTTTATTTCTTTATTCCCTCCCCCACTCGTGTTATTTTTTAAATTGTGGCAAAATTGGGGCGCCTGGGTGGCTCAGTCGGTTGAGTGTCCACCTTCGATTCAGGTCATGATCTCACAGTCCATGAGTTTGAGCCCCACGTCAGGCTCTGTGCTGACAGCTCGGAGCCTGGAGCCCGCTTTGGATTCTGTGTCTCCCTCTCTCTCTGCCTCTCCCCTGCTCGAGCTGTCTCTCTGTCCCAAAAATAAATAAAAACAAAAAAAAATTTTTTTTAAATAAAATAAAATAAAATAAAATAAAATAAATTGTGGCAAAATAGACATAACACAAAATTTGCCATTTAATTTTTTTCTCATAATTATTTATTTTGAAAGAGAGAGAGAATCCCAAGCAGGCCCTGCATTTTGCAGGGCTCAGTACCATGAACCGTAAGCTCATGACCTCAGCCAAAATCAAGAATCAGATGCTAACCAACTGAGCCACCCAGGCGCTCCAACATTTTAACCATTTTAAAGCATACAATTCAGAAACAGTATATTTATTCACGGTCTTGTGCAACCATTATCACTACCTAGTTCCAGAACATTTTGACCAGTTTGGGAGAAAACCCTTACCCGTTTAGTAGTCTCTCTCTATTTCCTGCTTCCATCGCTCCTGGTAACCACTGAACTGCTTTCTGTCTCTATAGACTTGGCTTTTCTAGACATTTCATTAAATGTAATCATATAGTATGTGGCCTATTGTGGCTGGCTTCTTTTACTAAGCGTGTTTTCAAGGTTTATCCATATCATAACATGTATCAGTATTTCATTCCTTTTATGGCCAAATACTATTCCATTGTATGGATATACCACATCTTGTTGGTCTATCCATTTATTGATGGACATTTGGATTACTACTTCCCACATTTTGGCTATTGTGAATAGTGATGCTATGAACATTGGTGTATAAGTTTTTGTTCTTTTGAGTATATACCTAGGAGTGGAATTGCTGAGTCATATGGTAAGCAGATGTTTATTGGAGAATCACCAAACTTTTCCAGAGTGAATGCACCATTCTACATTCCTACCAGCAATGTATGAGGCTTCCAATTTCTCTTCATCATCACCAACACTTTGTTTTCTGGTTGTTGTTTGTTTGCTTGTTTGTTTTTGTGATTATGGCCATCCTAGTGGGTATGAAGTGGTATCATATGGTTTGGTTTTTAGAATTTTATTTATTTATTTTTTAGTAATCTCTACACCCAACAAGATGGTCAAACTTATGACCCTGAGATCAAGAATCACATGCTTTTTTGGCTGGGCCAGGTGGGCACCCCCAATGTCTCATGGTTTTGATTTACATTTTCCTAATGACTATTGATGCTGAGCATCTTTTCATATGCTTATTAGCCATATGTATATCTTCTTTGGATAAATGTCCATTTAAGGCCTTTGTCTGGTTTTTAATTAAGCTGTTTATCTTTTGCTGTTGTTGAGTTGTGAGTGTTCTTTTTATATTTTGGATGCTAGGCCCATATCAGATATACATTTTTGGGTTTTAAATATGGCTGCAGAAGCTAAATCTCTTCCCATTTTTTGGTCAGGGGCTTCTCAAACAGGAAAAGCACGAGGTTTTGGTTTGTGTACATTCACCAAAGACTAGAACTGATATTTTAAATAAGCATCTAAGAACATCCAATGCTCCTTCCTAATGACTCAAAAGGTGCAGCTGTAGAAGTGCTATTTGTCATCTTCTGTCCTCTCAAATTCATCTTGGAGGTTCCCAGGGACAATCAAAGACCTGTTTGTTTCAACCTTTGGTGATTTCAAGTTATTCTCAATTTCCCTTATTATTTTGCCCTTATTTTTTTCCTTTTAACCATTTAAAAATTATACTTCCAAGTTCCTGTCTGTAAACACCTATCTATGTTTGGTGTGGAAAATATAGTTTTCCAAAAGTACTACACTCTAAACAGGAAGATCAAAAACTAACACTAAAAATCAAGAAAATCAAGGATCTGTGATGTTTTTGTATTTCTTTTTGAAACTGACTATAGTGAGAAGTAGAACTAGATACCATCTAGTAAATAAAATAGAAATAAAATTAATAAAATAAAATAATGGCAGTTAGAAGATGAGCTGATTTGTGTGAGTTAATGGTTTTTAAGTGATCTAAAGTTAAAAGCCACAAAATAACATTGTTTTTCCAAAAAAGATAGCTCTGGAGGCATGCTGCAATGTCACATGCTCAGCTCCTTCGTTCTGATGGGCAGGCAGGCATAATTTATCTCTCCAGAGTCCACTCATCCTGATTACTTTGACACAACTGTGATACTGTTGCCACCAGTTTCTCAACAGAGTCAAAATTTCCATTTTCTCAGCACGTACTGTTTTTCTTTCCTCTGGACTTTTAAGATTCTGCTTATCCCCAAATTTTTAATAATGTTGGTATTTCAGAAGAAGAATCACATGGAAACTCTTGGTGTCTTATACTCTGGGTCACCAGCCCTGCTCCCAGTGATACGCAAGCTAATTCTAAAGTGAGTCTTTTGAATCCTCTTACTTTCTAGATGAGGAAAGTGAAGTAATTTGCTCAGAGTTTAGAGTTACGGACAGAACCTAATGCACAGAATGGGAGAAATTATTTCCTAATCATATATCTGATAAGGGACTTATATCCAGAATATGTGAAGGACTCTTACAACTCAACAATAAGAAGACAGATAACCCAATGTAAAAATGACAAAGGATTTGAATAGACAATTCTCCAAAGAAGATATATAAGTGGCCAATAAGCACATAGAAAGATGTTAAAATTAGTAATTATTAGTGAAATGCAAATAAAAAACCACAATGAGATACCATTTTACATCCACTAGGCTTGCTATAATAATAATAATAATAATAATAATAATAATAATAAAAAGACAGATGTTGGTGAGGATATAGAGAAATTAGGACCCTCATGCATTACTGGTAGGATTGTAAAATGGTGCAGCTGCTTTGGAAAACAGCTTGTCAATTCCTCAAAATGTTAAACATGGTTATTTATAACCTAGCAATTTCACTCCTAAGTATATACCCAAGAGAACTGAAATAAAATATATAGTTATATACACACATACAAATGCTTGTACATAAATGTTCATAGCAGCATTATTTATAATAGCCAAAAAGTGAAAACAACCCAAATGTCTGTCAGTTAATGGATGGCTGTTGATTAATGGGATGGACCAACAAAATGTGGTATATCCATACAATGGAATAGTATTTGGCCATAAAAAGGAATGAAATACAGATACATGGTTCAACATGGGTGAACTTTGAAAACATGCTCAGTGAAAGAAACCAGACACAAAAGGTCCCATAGTTTAATATTTCTTTTATATGAAATGTCCAGAAAAGGCAAATCCATAGAGACAAAAAGTCGATTAGCAGTTGCTAGGGGCTGAGGGAAGAGGGAATGGGGGTGGGGGTGGGGAGGAGGGCCCACTAATGGGTATGGGGTTTCTTTTTAGAAACAAAAAACTTTTATTTTTTATTTAAAAGAAAATTTTAAGTTTATTTATTTATTTTAGGAGGGAAGGGGCAGAGAGAGAGGGAGAGAGAAAATCCCAAGCAGGTTCTGTGCTCAGCATGGAGCCTGATGTAGGGCTCAATCTCATGAATTGTGAGATCATGACCTGAGCTGAAATCAAGAGTTGGATGCTCAACTGACTGAGTCACCCAGGCCACTAAAATTTTTGTTTTAATAAAAATGTTTTAAAATTACATAGTAGTGATGGTTGCACAATTTTATAAATGTGCTTAAATCCATTGAATTGTAAACTTTGAAAGTGTGAATTTTATGGTATGCGAATTTATCTCAGTAAAACTGTTGCATTATAAAACAACATCAATAACAAAAATCCCAATCCTTGTTAATACTTATTCATTGAGCTAATAGGTAGAGTGAGTTTTTGGAGAGACACAGAAATCTCTTTCCACGTGGGAAATTTCTCTGGTCTATTAATTTATTCATATTGGTTTTTTAATGTCTGTCAATCTTTTCATCGAAATATTGTATATTCCTTCCCAGGAACTGCTATCCCACTTTAGATAAAAAAAAAACAAAAACAAAAACAAAAAAACTATGGAAGCTTTTCCATTTTAAACAGATAAAAGCAGAGCTGGTATGTTAAACATATGCTTTCATGTTTAGTCTGATTTCGTTACATAAGGGATAGTAAAACAAGCCCTTTAGCTGACATTTTTTTCTGAGTAACAAGGAATATTATTGGAACATAAACTAATAATGTTCTCTATCTAAAACCATTAGTGAGACTGAGAAAAAAAATAAGCAGGTCCTACTCTGTAGCAAAATGATACATAAATATAGCTTTTAACATTGTATAAAAGAAGATGTGCCTTTTAGAAGGATCTGGGGAACATTCCCCTAAGATAGGTAGATATAGGTTGCTATGCAAAACGTCTAAAAAACCTCACAAACAGGGGCGCCTGGGTGATTCAGTTGGTTGAGTGTCTGACTCTTGATTTCGGCTCAGGTCATGATCCCAGGATTGTGGGATCGAGTCCCATATCAAGCCTATGTCAGGCTCCACACTCACTGTGTCCCTCCACACCCTGCCTGCCCCCCCTTCCAAAAAAAAAAAAAAACAAACAAACAAAACCCTCACAAATATACATTTCCTGCTTTCAAAGAACTTATACCTTCTTAAGAAGATAAGCTTTACAAGATAATCTTAATTAAATGGCATAATGTGTGGTACACATTATAGTAAGATCTTCAGAATTAATGTACTTACCTTTCATTAACTAAAAACTTTTAAGTGCTTTCTGTGTACCAAAGACTGTATGAGATTTGGGGATTACTGTGCAACAGGCCAGTCATGCTCCCGGGCCACCTAAACAGCCACATAGAGCAATAATGCAAAAGATGTCACAAGTCAGGATAGAAGTAAGTGCAGCACAGATGGTAAGTTTATTTCATAGTATTTAAGAAAAATCCTTGAAAATTTCCAGATACAAAGTTTGGACTTGGGTGGCTCTGTCAGTAGGGCATCCAACTCTTGATTTCAGTTCGGGTCACGATCCCAGGATTGTAGGACTGGGCCCTGCGTTGGGCTCTGTGCTGAGCATGGAGCCTGCTTGAGAGTCTCTCATTCTCTCTCTCTCTCCCTCTGCCTCCCCCTTTGCTCGTTCTCTCTCTAAAAAAACAAAAGATGGGGTGCCTGCGTGGCTTAGTTGGGTAAGTGTCCGACTCTTGATCTCGGCTCAGGTCATGATCTCACAGTTTGTGAGTTCAAGCCCCACATCAGAGAATCTGCTTGAGATTCTCTCTCTGCCCCTCCCCTGCTCTCTCTCTCTCTCTCTCTCTCTGAAAAATAAACATTAAAAAAAATAAAAAATAAAAAAACAAATGACAAAGTTTGGACCTGTCATCTGTTTATTAAAAGGCTCCAGGGTGTGGCTTTTGCCTCTAGCCACAGTAGTACAGAGTCACTCACATTCATACATACATCCTTCCAGGTAGAGCTGGGCCACTTGCGGTATTTGGAGGCTGCGAGGGCGAATGACAGCTGTTGGCTGTGCCTTCCCTCTGTAAAGCAGGTAAGCAAGATACACAGTGAAGGTGGTGGTTGCTGGTATTAGCCTGGGAGGAAGGGTTTATAAACAGAAAGTGTTACTTGAAGCCTTCCCACCAGTGGTAGCAAGGCCACTCCACCGTGTTGAGAATTGACTGGTCTTAGAACTGTACCTGGTAGAGTCGACTATCTTTCCATGAGATCCTCAACCAATGGGGATAAAGCTGTGGCCCTCCAGCAAGTCCTGAGAAGATACTGAAGTAGAATGTAATTGCGTAGGCCAGCTCCTCCCCTCTGAGAACCAGCTCCTTCCACACACACCCAGCAGGCTGAGCTTTATTGTTTGTTTCCTTTTTTCAGCCCAGGCACTGGGTGCAAATATGAAACATACTTGCTTGCAAATGCGCCTGAACTTCATAACCTCTTTCCTCTCCTTACTAAGAATGCATGTGTTCTTTCCTTCATCCCCTTTCTGAGATGCCTGTTATGCTTCCTTCTACCCAAGACCAGCATACTCCAAGAACTTACATCTTATCTAATTTTGCTGCTCAAGGCTGTCAGCCATTTTATACATTATTAAAGAATTGTGCAATCCTAAGCAGAGAGGCTGGTGGGAGGAGGGTGAGAAACAGGGATTCTGTTCTAATAGCAGGGTCTGGACTCCCTGGAGGGCTGGAGGCTCTGTGGCGGAGATCATCATTATTGCTACAGCACCTTTCGTTTTAGGACAGCAGTTTTCAGAATGTGGTCAGAGAACCCCTGCAGTCCCCAAGATCCTTCCTTTTCCCACTGTGTGTCTGTATGAGGCCAAATTTCAACTAAAACATATCACAGCAGATTGAATACAGAGGCAGACATGAAACCCAGCTGCCTTCTATCAAGCCAGACATAGGCATCGCTTCTCGGCCTTTTGGCTAAGATCAAGTGAAGCCAGACATAGGCAATTTGCCAAAAAAGAACTGCCCCTCCTCTCAGTGACTTTTGTTTAGGAAAGGATAGCTTTATTTTATTTTGTTTTATTTTATTTTATTTTATTTTATTTTATTTTATTTTATTTTATTTTATTTCATTTCATTTGTTTTGTTTTGTTTTGTTTGGTTTTAGAGAGCACTCATGAGTAGGGGAGAGGGGCAGAGGAGAGAGAGAATATTAAGCATGGAGCCCTACATAGGACTCCATAACATGATGCTGAAATCATGACCTGAGTCGAAATTAAGAGTTGGATGCTCAACTGACTGAGCCACCCAGGTGCCCCAAAGATAGTTATGTTGTAAATGAAAATGTTATTTATCCTAACACGTAATGTGGGTTTTTTTGTTAAACAAATTAATAAATATTTAAAAGTTTTGTTTCAATTTTAATACAATAAATATTGATACAACCCATGAGAGCTTCTGGGAGCCCTCAACAATTTTTAAAACTATAAAGGGGCTCTGAGATTTAAAAGTTTGAGAACTGCTCCTTTTGGGCTACTCTTGGCCCCATTTGTCCTCCCTCTTGCTCTTCCTGAGGGACCTCACCAAGCCCCACTGCTTCAGCTACTACCTCTGAGCTGGCACGCGCTGTGGACAACACATCAGCTTCCGTGTGCTGCTCTGCGACCACCTGGAGGTAAGGGAAATAAGATCCCCCTCTGAGAGCTGACCTGGATAAATCCACCACAGCAGATGTGATCAACCCTTCACTCATCCCACAAATATTTATTGAACACCTACTCTGTGCCATGTACTACTTAGACATTGGGGTTATAGCAGCAAGCAAAACAGAAAATCCCTGAACGTTTTCCTGGGGTACATGAGGAGAGAATAAGAGTATAATGAGAAAGAATGCCATATGTAGAAGTAATACTAGAAATTACCTGTTAAGAGCTTGACCTTATGAAGTATTTGGGATAACCCCCAATTCCAGACTCTTTCCCCCTCAGGGTTCCCAGAGTGATAATCAGACAACAGACAATGATGAGGCAACATAAAGTGACAAAGGGTATGTTGGGGGTGCATATATGTGTTTTCGTCTCTCCCATAAATTATGTTTCCCAGTGGCCATTCTGCTAGTAGGGCTCTGGGACGTAGGTGTTGACAAATTTCATTTTGGGAAGGAGGGAGATGATGCAGGAAAAGTTCCTGCCAGCCGTGAGAGCTGGGAGCCAGGAGAGCAGCCCTTCTGACTGGCAGCCCAGGGACAAGACCGGACTAGCACTCTTGCGGCGCAGGCTGGTGATATCCAAAGAGCAAGGCTCTGGAAGCATGAGGTCACCCAAGCACCGCCCTCCAGACACCTACTTGAGGAGCAAAAGAAAAAAGGAGAGAAACAGCTCTTACTGGGAGTTATTACCTGGAAGGAGACTATGTTAAATTAGAAAAGTAAAATACTTTAATTGGTGATTTTAAAGTTCCATCTCCAACATTTTCTTTGCACCTCTGAGATACAGTGTGATAAGATTTCAATCCGGGCTGCATTAATTTATTGTTGCTGGGCTTGTGTGCGAAACCCTGAGGCAGGGAGCTCTGGCAAGGATGACCCTTACTTCTCCTTAACGCTAAACCCAAATATTACTACCAAATTGGTCACATGGAAGACAGGAAGTTGAAGAGATACCAGAGGAAAAGAGAACAGGATGGACAGGTCTTTTCCCTAGAAGGAATTGGTTCCCACCTTCTTTGCCACTTAGGCCACCTGGAAAGGAAAAACACAGAGATCCGCCACTATGCACTTACAACACGCACCGTATACCAGAAAGTGAGGGCTGAGGAGGAAAACAATGGGAGGGGAGGGGTCTTCTTCCATCTTGGAAAACTTCTGGCCCTCTGACAAGATAAGAAAGAGAGCCCCAATCTCATGCGGCAATGACTGTCCAGAAATGACCCATCAGTGTAGCCGGGGTACAGGGGTGCAAGAGCACCTAGCTCTGGGGGTCTTAAACAGACCAGGTTCGGCCAGTCACTGCTGACAAAATCCAAAGGCAGAGAAATGAGTGGTAGTGAAACAAGACAGGAATTTATTTCTCAAAGACTCTCAAAGATCTCAAAGATCTCAAAGACTGTCTCCAAAGTGCTGAAAATACTCCCAGGTTTATATGAGGAAAATGTGGGAAAAAAGTCAGTGGGTACATGCATGGGTGGGCAGTAAAGGTCTGGTTGATCACTGTCACGGGCCAAGTCTTGCTGGCTCAGGGTGGTCCTTATTGCTTGAGGGGATAGTTTCAGTTCTCATTAGAAAATGCTTTGCCTGCAGGGTCTTTTCCCAGAGTTAAGAGTCAAGCTGGAAAGAAGAACTTAATCACTTACCAAGTACAGATGGAGGTCAAAATGGAGGTAGTTGGTCTCTTTCGCTTTGCTGAACTCCCTTACCCTCCTCAGTCAGAACCTGATTTGGTTAGTGTAGGTAATCTCTCTTACAGCTTGCAGTTCTATGGCCTTTCCTTCCCTGAGATATTAGGCAGATTGCTTGTCCAGAGGACCATACCTATAGTAATTATTCAGTCATTCAGCTAATATTTGAGCTTGAGGCCTTTGCTCACTTATGAGTCCTGAAATCACTTCTGTGACCCAGTCTTCTGAGGTGGGAGTGATATGCCATGAAATGGATCCGGCCACAGGAGGAGAGCTGATTGAAAAGTCAGTAGGTAGAAGACAACAGGAGAAAGACCAACATTCAAAAGCCTAAAGTAGCTGACGTTCCTAGTTGAGAGATAGGGACTGTCTTGTGTGCACAAAACGGGTAGCAGTGATGAGCACTTCCTTCGTTGTGTGTGATTTGTCCTTGATTATTTGTGGTGCTGACGTAGTCTTGTTGCGTGGATAGATTATGCCCTTTTAAAAATTTTGTTTTAAAAAACTGATTGGCAGTGTGGATGTTCCCAAACTCTTCCTGGCAATTTGAATCACCTTCTTTCAACTTTCTTTGAGGTACCTACGTAAAACAAGCCAGATATCAGAGCCGTTAAAAGACAAACTGAGGCATATCACAATTTTTCAGAGTTTATTTGAGCAAAAATCAGTGGGATTAAGGCACTGCCAAATCAGAAGTGGTTAGGAGCAGAGGTTACGAAGACTTACAAAGGAAAGGTGGAAACAAAGCAAGGAAATCATGTGATTAGCTGTAGCTTAAGCATTTGTCTTATTCACAAAGACTCATTGGCTGTTTGTGATTGGTTGTCCTCAAGTTTGATTTCTAAGCCTTGAGATATTTATGGGTTTACTTAGGCCTAAAAGACATTAGAACCACCTAGGTCTAATAGTCTCCTTGTTTAATTTAACACAGCATAGACCAATGGTTGTCTATGTTGTCAACTGTAGCACAGATTTGGCATAAACCAGAGTGGATAAACCAGAGTGGATAAGCCAACTCTGTGCTAGAGTTAATTGTATAGACGACCATTGGTCTACACGGAGTTAAATTAAATCACAGATCTACCATAGTTTCAAACCACTTTCTTCCAGCGTTTTGTTAATGTGTGTTCAGGGAATATTAACCTAAATAAAATGTAATTAGTATGAAAAATCTGTTCTCTGAAGTTATATAAGATTATACCTCATTTTTAGATCATTTATGAGGCAGGTGATAAATAGAAGGGCCCTGATGTTAGACTACCTAAGTGAAGTCCCAGCAATTGAATTTACTAGCTCTGTGACTTCTGAAGTTATTTGACCCCTCTCTGCTTCATTTTTCTTATATGCAAAATGGAAGTAATAATAAATAGCTTCTTATCCAGAGTTGAGAGGAAGTAAATGAGCCAGTTACTGTCCAATACATAATAAATGACATGTAATAAATGTCAGTTTCATCATTATTAGTTTTTAAGTTTTTTTCCTGTTCTCTTCCATTTGTACGGTTAAAGCCATTTTCTTCTTTTTTTTCTCCTAAAGTACCCATTCTGATTGCAGAACTAATATGTATTAGTAAAAGATTCAGAGAACACATAAAAAGATAAAAAGGAAATAGAAATGACCCATTAATCCCAGGTCCAAGAGATATAACCATCTTGAAAATGACTCAAGAAATCTATTTACTAGCATTTCCAAGAAATGTCTGAAATTTCCATTTCAGATCTTCCTCCACTTACAATGGTGTTATGTCCCAATAAACCCTCATACATTGGAAATATTGTAAGTTGAAAACATTTTGAACACACTAACCTGCCACACATCATAGCTTAGTCTAGCCTCTAATTGGGCAAAATTATCAAACATAGAGACTTTTATCCAAAATGTTGAGTATCTGTGTAATTTATTGAATACTGTTCTGAAAGTTAAAACAGAACGATTGTGTGGGTACAGAGGGTTTTAAGTATGTTGATTGCTCACACTCGTGACCGTGTGCTGGTTGGAGCCGTGATTGCCTCTGCTCGCCATCTTGAGAGAGGATCATACCATGTATCGCTGACCCAGGAAAAGACCCAAATTTAAAATTCAAAGTATAGATTCTACTGGATGAGTATAGCTTTCACACCAGCGTCAAGTTGAAAATTTTAAGTTGAGAGGCGCTTGGGTGGCTTAGTTGGTTGAGTGTCCGCCTTCGGCTCAGGTCATGATCTCACAGTTTGTGGGTTCAAGCCCCATGTTGGGCTCTGTGCTGACAGCTCAGAACCTGGAATCTGCTTCAGATTCTGTGTCTCCCTCTCTCTCTGACCCTTCTCTGCTCACACTCTGTCTCTGTCTCTCTCTCTCTCTCAAAAATAAAACATTAAAAAAAACTAAAAGAAAAAAAAAAGAAAACTTTAAGTCAAACCACTGTAAATCAGAAAGCATCTGTACTTGGTTTCATGAGAAGAAAAGCCTCATTTGTCCTATGATGCTATTTTTCTTCCTTACACTGTTTTGCCAAGAGAAATCAAACAATGAATTAATCCTCAGTGTCTACTCTTTTCTGACACCCGCAGAAGAATCTATCACGATGCCTTCCCATCTCCATGCCTTAGTGTCCTCATCTGAGGAGCAGGGATAGCAAGAACCCGACAGCACTTCTGGTCCATGTTCTCCACACAGGGCCACTAAAGCCCTGGATAAACACATGATGTGCCGGAGGCCCCCAATGGGGCTGGAATTAGAAGCTGGATCACTTGGTGTCCAGGCCAGTATATTTCGCACCACACTGTACAATGTGTAAGGCTGAACTCAAATAGTCTACCCTCAGCATGCCTGATTTCCCACCTCTAAAACTGCCCTGTCTGGGAGGGTGCCCTTGTCTGGGAGCAAGGCCAAATGGTGAAAGGGTGTTGGACAAGGAAGACAGAGGTTCAGAAGCAGCAGGGAGAAGAGGTTTAGTATTTTTAAATTTATTTATTTAATTTTATGGGGGGGTGGGGGAAGAGAGAGAGAAGAGCTCGACATAGGGCTCTATCACACGAACTGTGAGATCATGACCTGAGCTGAAACCAAGAGTCAGATGCTTAACTGACTGTGCCACCCAGGTGCCCAAGGTTTGGTGTTTTTGCTCAAAAATATCCATTCTGGAACAAAAGTACACATTTGTACTCAAAAGTATGCAGAATTGAAACAATGTCTTTTAGGGGTGCCTGGCTGGCTCAGTCTATAGAGCATGTGACTTAAAAAAATTTTTTTCTAATGTTTATTATTTCTGAGAGAGAGAGACAGAGCGGGAGTGGGAGAGGGGCAGAGAGAGAGGGAGACACAGAATCAGAAACAGGCTCCAGGCTCTGAGCTGTCAGCACAAGGCCCGATGAGGGGCTCAAACCCACCAACAGTAAGATCATGACCTGAGCTGAAGTCAGATGCTCAACCAACTGAGCCACCCAGGCGTCCCTTGAGCATGTGACTTTTGATCTCGGAGTTGTAAATTCAAGCCCCATGTTGTGCATACAGATTACTTAAAAATAAAACCTTTAAGACAATGCTTTTTAGATCTTTCTTTGATGAAAACCCTCTTCCCAATTTGGAGTAGTTTCCCTCCCAAGTCTGTGTTGGAGAAGGATGTTCTTTAAAAATAAAGCACTGTGTCTAAACCCTGAGAAAGGAAAAGGGTGGTTTTGGAAGGTAGAGGCTGGGGCGGGTGGGCCACTCCTTGTCCGAAAAGGCAGGGGAAAAGGCCCTGAGGCTGAGGAAGGAGCTTTTACTAGGAAGCACGGTGTTACAAAGGAACAGGGCAAAACCCAACAGAATCACAGAAAGGAATACGAGTTGTACAAAGTGATACTAGGGAGATGTGTACGTAGCTAGACTGGTTAACATGTCTTTAGAAAAGAACCCCTAGCTTGTTTTGTTTGGTTTTGAGGAACAAACTTCCACAAGGTCGTCATATCTGAAAATGTTACTAAGTGGGTGTTTACTTTCTCTAAAATGAATATCAAAGGTCCAGATTACAGTCAGATGTAAATCCTTTTAGAAAGATTTTGAGCATTTCAATGATTAAATAAAATGAAGTGTTCAGGATCACATGAAGAACATTAAATGAGACATTTCCTCTGTTACTTCTTTCTGGTCTTAATTTTTAGTTTTTAATTTTTTTTAGTGCAAAAAGGTTTTTTTTTAACTTTTTTATTTGAGAGAGAGAGAGAGAGAGAGAATCTTAAGCAGGCTCACACTCAGCGCAGCATCCAACTTGGGGCTCCATCTCATGACCCTGGGATCAGGACCTGAGCCAAAATCAAGAGTTGGACGCTCAACTCACTGAGCCACCCAATGGCCCCGAAAAAGGTGTTTTTATTAAATTAGCACAGGGACAAGACCAATAGGCAGGAAGAGCTGCACTATTCGGTCTTTTTATATAGCATGTTTATATTTGGATTAATCAAAATTAAATAAGATCAAACATGCCAAGTGCAGGGCACCTGGCTGTCTCAGTTGATGGAGCATGTGACCCTTGACCTTGGCATCATGAATTCAAGCCCCATGTTGGGTGCAGAGATTACTTAAAAAAATGTTTTTAAAAACATGAAAAGTGCGTGTTATAGTAGGGCTTTAATATATATTTGTTTCCCATTTTTAAAAACATGTATCATTAAACATAACATTAAAACATTTAGGTTGATTTTGCATATAGTTCAAAATTTTCTGAATTCTTATTAATTTATACCACATTTTCTGAGCAAGGAGTTACTATTTCCCTTAGCAGATGAGAAAGCTGATAGCAGAGAGGTTTAACTATTTGCCCAAGGCCTCTCGTTAGTACTACTTGATTCTGAGTCTGTCAGATCCATTCTGACCCACCATCATCAGGCTTTCTGCTCACCCACCACTCCACTGACACTATTTCTTCAATGACTTCCTCATTGTCAAATCCAATGATCACGTTTCAGTCCTCAATCGCATTAGACCCAATTTATCAGTTCCTCTTCTTTTCTTTTTTTTTTTGATTTTAGGTTTAAGTAATCTCTACACCCCATGTGTGGCTCAAACTCACAATCCTGAGATCAAGAGTCACATGTTCTATGAACTGAGCCAGCCAACCGCCCCTCATTCCCTCTCACTGGAAACATCTCCTTGCCACCCCTCATTTGGTTCCAGGACTCTACTCTGTCCTATGTCTTTTGCATCCCTCCTTGTCTCTTGTCTCTTCCTCCTCATTTTCCTTAGTGTGCCAGGGTCCAGTCTTCAGATTTCTCTATATTCCATTCCCTGGGTCATCTCGATTTAAACACCATCTTCTCCAAACCTGTTCCTCCAAAGGTTCCCCATCTTGGTAAAGGATATGCCCCAGGGGCCCAGGCCAAAACCTTGGATAATCATTTGATTTTTTCTCTCCCATTTCACATCTAATTCATCAGCACATCCAATCTGTGATACATATGTATTCAAATCTGACTGTTTCTTCCACCTTCGTTGCTATCACCACTTCCGTGCTCACTGAATACTTGGGTGACCTCCTAAGGGGTCTCCCTTTGCCCTGCCTCACCCTTCCAGAGGCTGCTCTCCACACAGCACCAAAGCAGGCCTTTAAAATGTGAATCAGATCCTACTGCTGCCCTGCTCAAAACGCTCCAACGGCTTCCCATATTGTCACAGAAAAATCCCAAGTTCTTACTGCAACCTCTGCCTACCAGTCTTACCATTTGTACCCTGTCCTGCTCTCTCCCCATGAGCTGGCTTTGCTTTTCCTTGGTCATGCCAAGCTGGCCTGGCCTCAGGAGCTCTGTACTTGCTGGATTCTCTCCCTCTGACCTCTGCAGGGCTCCCTCTTGTATGTTATTCAAGGTTCTTGTCAAGTGCTGCCTTAGAATTTCCCTCACATGCCATCTAAAATGATACTCTCACTGCTCTCTATCCTTTTAAATGATTTATTTTCTTCATAGCACTTATCACTATAATAGGGAAAGATAGGATAAAATAGGCAGAGAGGGAAAGATGAGGGCCTGAGGTCCCTGGTGTGGAAAAACACATATTTTGGAACAATGCTGGGAGTGTCTGACCACAGCAAACCCCCTCAGGTGTCAGGTTCCTCTTAACAGAAACCATCTACCTCCCCTCAGGTTTTCCCTCAGGAATTTGACAAAAGACCCAAGCGTGGCCATAGACCACCCCTCATACAATGGAAATGAACCCAACACTAGCTGTCAAGCCAATAAGGATAGAACCTGAGAAGGAACAAGGGGGAAGAGAAGGGGTAGGGTGGACCAGAACCTTATAAAAGAAGGACCCTTGCCTTTAGTCGTTAGGTATTCACTTTCCAATGAAAGAGCTTTCCTTCTATTACTTTCTAATCTTCTACTCTAATAAACTTTTGCCTGCTGCTCATTTTGTGTCCACCTCTTCATTCTCCGAAGTGGTGAGACCACGAATCCTGGGTATTGTGGTAAAAACGTCCCGCCACATCGATACTGTTCATTTGTCCATTGTTTGTCTCTAGCACTAAAATACAAGCTGCTTGAGGGCAGGGACCGTGTCATTTTTTGTTCACTGTTATACCACCAGTGTCTAAAATAGGCACATAGTAGCTATTCAATAAATATTCAGTTTGTTAATCCATCCAATAAATATTTATTGTTTGGATGAGACTTAAGTTTCTGTGGAGAGAGAGGTACTGTGAAAAATAAGCAAATAAATATGTAGTGCATCAGGAGTGCCTGGGTGGCTCGGTCAGTTAAGCCTCTGACTCTTCAGTTTCAGCTCAGTTCATGATCTCATAGTTCGTGAGTTCGAGCCCTACATCGGGCTCTGCACTGTCAGTGCAGAGCCCGCTTGGGGTTCTTTCTCTCTCTCTTTCCTTCTCTCTGCCTCTCCCCTGCTCATGCTCTCTCTCTCTCTCTCAAAATAAATAAGTAAACTTTGACAACATATGTAGTACACTAGATGGTAATAAGTTCTATGGGGAAGAGGAATAGAAAGGGCAAAGGACCAGAGTTTTGAATTTTGGCTTTTGATGTTTTGAATACAGTGATCAAAGAAAGTCTCACTGAAAGGCAACATCTGAGTTGAGAACTCAAGGAAATGAGGGAGCAACTCATGAAGATATTTGGGAAATGGAAGGAACAAGGAGAGAAGAGAAGGGGGAGGGTGGACCAGAACCTTATAAAAGAAGGACCCTTGCCAAAAAAGAGAGGGAAAAGTGCAGAGGCCTTGAAACAGTGGTTGAGTGTGGCTTTGAGAAATAGCAAGGAAGCGGATGTGGCTGGAACACACTAAGGAGGAGAATGGTAAAAGATGAGGTCAGAGAGATAAGGGGAATGAGATGGTATAGGGCTTGAAGTTCATGTAAAGACTTTGATGGGAGATTTTTCTTTGAGATAGGAAACCAGTGCAGTCTTGGAATGTTTTAAGCTGAGGAGGGATGCGATCAGAATCTCTCTGTTGCTGTGGCTATAAGGTTATAGAGAGTCTAAGTTGGAAGCAAGATCAATTAGGAGGCAGCCGCCATAGTGCAGGCAAGAGGTGACAGAATCCTGGCCTAGGGGAATAATGATAATGGTGATGAAAGTGGTGGAACTCTGGATATATTTTGAGGCCAAAGCTAGCCGATTTTGTCAACAGCTTGAACATAAGAGTGTGAGAGATAAGGAGGAATCACGGTAAAACCAAAGGTTTCGGCAGTGCAGCTGATAAGCTATTTGCTAAGATGGAGAAGACTGTAAGGGGATATAGCTTTAGGGCAGGCGGAGTCATGTACATGCATTCTCTTTTGCACATATACACTTAATGTGCTTAAGAATATACATTGGAGATTCAAGTAGGCAATTGAATATATGGATCTGGAGTTCAAGGGAGTGATCTGTCTGGAGATGTACATTTAGGAATCATCATCAGCTTAGTGACATATTTAAAGGTACAGGCTGCCTAAGATCGTCAGGGTGGGGGTAGAATATAGAGAAGAGAGAAGGTTCTAAGAACTAACCCTTGAGGCACTCACTCCATCCATAGGGGTCAGGCAGATGAGCAGGAACTAGCCAAAGGGACGGAGTAGGAGCAGCCAGTGAGACAGGAGGAGAAGTAAGGGTGTTCTCTTGGAAGCCAAGTGAAGAAAGTGTTGGAAGGAGGAGAGAAAGATCAGCTGTGCAAATGTTACTAGGGGATCAGGTAAGAGGAGGACTCAGAATGACCACAGGATTTAACAACATGGACTTCGCAGGTGACCTTGACAAAAGTTATGGTTGTGGTGAAAACATGATTGGAATAGATTCAAAAGGGAATGAGAGACAGAGTTAGTGGAGACAGTGTGTATAGACACTTTTTAAGTTTTGTTTACAAGAAAGCAGAGAAGTAAGGTAATAGCCAAGAGGGAGATGTGGAGTTGAAAGGTAAATGCTGTCCTGTGTTAAGATAAGGATATTTTAGAATATATTGATAGGGTGATGGCAATGATCTAGTGGAGAGGACAATTTGACTATTCAGGAGAGAGGGATAATTGTGTAGCAATGTCTTTGAGTAGATGAGAGAAAATTGGATCTAGTGTCCAAGTGGAGATGATGACCTTGGACAGGAGCTTAGATAGTTTATCTGTGACACCATGTGGGAAGGCAGAGAATATGATAAATGCGGTTGGTGATCAGAGCACATGGAAGACATTTTTTCTGGTTGCTTCTCTTAGGAAAATGGGAGATCGGGTCATCAGCTGTGTGAGGTTTGAGGCGAGAAAAGAAGGTGTGAAACAGTTGTCTTGGTGAGTGGAAAGTGAACTATTTAGGGAAATATGATAGGATTGTCAGGCAGCACTAAAGGCAGCCTTGGGGTTAGTGGTCATAATTTTATGTGAGCCACTCCAAATGATTGGCTGTTTTCCTCTTGCCATGGTCAAGTGCATAAATGAGTTGTAAGGGCTAAAACCAAGGTCTTGAAAGTGCTGGTTCTTTTTGGTGCAAATGTGGACAATTTTTTGCCATGGGTTTAGGTTTTGCCAGGCAAGTCTGAAGGAGGGTCAGGTGTAGGTAGTAATGAATCATGGATAGAAGCTGGTTAAGGACAGACATGAGGACATTGTGGACAGTGAAATGGTTCTAGGATCAATGGACCATACATCCATTGGGATAAGGAAGAATTATTGAAGTCAGAGCTCAGATGGCAGCAGGAGGTGATGGTGAGAGTGGGAAGTTTAAGAGTGAGATTTTGAATGCAAAATCCTGAAAGAGCTAACTACAGAACCAGAGTTCAGAAACTCTGACTCACACCAAGTTTCAAATTTCTGAGTATAAGCAAAACTTTCAGTATATGCTGTCAGAATAGATTGTGAAGAGAGGGGTGAAGGAGACAGCAATAAAGATGACTTTTGACAGAGAAAGTGGATGAAGAATCATTTCAAGCATGAAAGGAAAGCAAACCAAATAAAGCCAAAATCAAGGTCATAGAGATCCATGTGGGAAAGGGAAGAACTGGAAAGAGATTTGTTCTATACTTCAAGGTCACAATGAGAGAGGTGGGTGAGTGGAGGGAATTAGAATCAGGGCCGAAAGCAAAAGTAGAAATACTTGACATTGTTGATCCATGAGGGGACTTCCCTTGTGTGCTATCAAGAATCATTAAAAATAGCTGATTCTTTGGATCTCCAAAAGAACTCATTAGTAACTTTAAGAGTCCCTTGGTTGCTAGCTACCGTATGTGAGGGCATAGTCCCCTCCTTACTCAGTGCTCATTTACTTCAGGGACATCAAGTAGTAGTCAAACTACAGAATGTGCTATAACAATAAATCACATTATCTGGACACACTGTTTCTCCAAACACAGGTTTCTGAAAGAGCAGTGTGAGAGACCTCTGGTCACTCAAGTAAAACTGGATAATAAGTTTAATTAATAACTTGGAATACAAACCTTTTTGTGGCTTATCATTTACTCTTGAAAATTATTTTTTTTTAAAGATTTTATTTTAGGGGGTGCCTGACTGGCTCAATCAGTAGAGCATGTGACTCTTGATCTCAGAGTCGTGGGTTCAAACCCTATGTTGGGCATGGAGCCCACTTAAAAAATTTTGTAAAATAAAAAAAGATTTCATTTATTATTATTATTATTATTATTTTTTTTTTGAGTAATTGCTACAGCCAACACGGGATTGAACTCACAACCCTGAAATCAAAAGAGTCATGTGCTTTACTGACTGAGCCAGTCAGGAACCTACTAAAGATTTTATTTTTAACTAATCTCTACAGTCAACATGGGGCTCAAACCCACAACCCTGAGATCAAAAGTCATGTGCTCTACGGACTGAGCTAGCCAGGTGCCCCTGAGCTTGTGTTTTTTATTTGAATTTTTCAGTAGATAATTTTCAAGAGCATATAATAGGGACACATGACTCTTGATCCCAGGGTTGTGAATTCGAACCCCACACTGGGTGCAAAGATTACTTAAAAAGAAAATCTTCAGGGGAACCTGCCTGGGTGGCTCAGTCAGTTGAGCATCCTACTCATAATTTCAGCTCAGGTCATGATCTCCCCATTTGTGAGACCGAGCCCCATGTTGGGCTCCAAGCAGACAGTGCAGAGCCTGCTTGGGATTCCTCTCTCTCTCTTCCTCCT
>NW_024412394.1:48388836-48549416 GCF_014898765.1 Herpailurus yagouaroundi | reverse complement strand
CCCCCCCCCCCCCCCCCCCCCCCGTCTCTTTCCCCTCTCCTGCTCATGCAGGCTCTCTCCCTCAAAATAAATGAACTTAAAAAACATCTTCAAAAAAAAAAGCTCAAAAATGAATTCTTATTGTGGTGATATTTGCACGACTCTGTCAACATACTAAAAGTTATTAAATTGTACGCTGAAAATGGGTGCATTTCATGGAATGTAAGATTACATCTCAAAAACTTTTTTAAAAAGAATCAATATTTGGGGTGCCTTGGTGGCTCAGTCGGTTGAGCATCTGACTTCAGCTCAGGTCATGATCTCATGGTTTGTGAGTTCGAGCCCCTCGTCAGGCTCTGTGCTCACAGCTCAGAGCCTGGAGCCTGCTTTGGATTCTGTGTCTCCCTCTCTGTCTGCCCCTACCCCACTCATGCTCTGTCTCTATCTATCAAAAATGAATAAATGCTAAAAAAAAGGAATCCATATTTATTAAATATTGTAATGACATATTTCAAAACTTAAGTCAGTGTTGAGCTCAAAGGGATACTCAATGTTGATTTTTTTAAATTAGTAAGTGAAACAGCCTACCAGTGTAGAGTTCTAATGAAAGGAAAAGAATTAGGTCATTCCTTATGTATTTCTAGTACTAGTTAATATAAACCAGAAGTGAAATTGCAACATTGCCCAAGATAATAACTGAGGTTTGCATAAGGCTCTAGAAAATTCCTTCCTTGCAACACTTCCTGGCCAGTATGTGCTCTTGTTCTTCCTGGTAAAGTCCAGCCCATATTGTCTGTGTACTTCTCCTTAACATTTCTTTGCTTGTCACTTGGCTGGATGTGCTTTACTGCTGGGAGAGTGACAATTTTTAATATTGAAGTAGGAGGAGAGTTAGAAGACAGTAGTAAATTTTGCTGACAGGAAAAAGGCCAAGTAGGAACTTGCATGTAAGTCAGCCCACTAGTTAGTCATCGTTCTCGCCAATAAAATACATACCTGGAGTGTGATGGGAGTGGCGATTTGAACGCTCAGCTGGCCTGGTTTCCCCGAACTTTGGAAAGTCCTTAGGTGGGACACAAGTGTACTGAGGTGGGGCTCGCTGCCTCATGATCTCGTAACAGCTGTTGTTTTGTCACAATTATTCATGGCAGTGAGCCCGTCACTGAGTATTCCAGGCTTACGCCTCTGTAACTAAACTTTTTATGTTTACTGCCAAACTGAAATGCTTAAAACACCCAGCAGTGGTGGGCGAACTGAAAGTCTCCAGTCAGAATGTCTCCTCTCTGGCAGAACTAACAACTTGTGCCAAGTTCTGCCTTCCTTGTTTTCCTCATGTGACTTTCCCTGCTCTGCCACACCCATCAGCCTGTCCAGACCAGTCCCCGTGTGGCTTACACAGTCTTAGCTTCTGCTGTGCCTTCCCAGAGCGCCACCTCTGAGACAGTCTCTCCTGAGTTCATGCCCTGGGTCGGCCCCATAAGTAAATGTGTGACTTGAGGAAATTCCTTTCCCTTCCCTGGAAAATGGGACAATACTTCTTAGGGTGGTGGTTTGGTAGTAGATGCTCAATAAAAATTAATATATTCGGGGCGCCTGGGTGGCTCAGTCAGTTAGCATCTGACTTCGGCTCAGGTCAACGATCTCGCGGTTCATAAATTCGAGCCCCACGTCTGGCTCTGTGCTGACAGGTCAGAGGGAGCTGATAGCATATATCACTTTCCTCTGAATAGAATGTAGTTCATAATTTAGCACTTAATTATAAATCTCTTGTAATTTTGTTCATTATTTCATGTGGTGTTTGTCTCATCCTCAGTTAGCCCCAACCTTCCCAGAGAAGAGAGAAAAGGCTTTATGTTTTTAAAAGTCCTCTTAGAATATCTTCTCAGCGACAGAGCAAGATTACACAGGTTTTAAATATGTTATGGTTGGTAGGCAGTTTGATTTGTTGACACCATCATAGTCAGTTCCATTAGGTTGTGGTAACAGGATGAGACCAGGTGGCTAGGATGTAGAGACACTGTGATTGGGCTATTGGACCCGAGTAACTTGCATCATTAATGTTCAGTTTCTCAGGTGGTGGAGAATTACTTTATTAATATAAGTAGAGGGTTTTCTATACAGTCTTAATACTTCCAAGTTCTATTACTCATCCCAATTACTGACACCAGTTGCCCAAGACAGAAACTTGAGACATCCTTAACTCCGCCTTCCTTACCTGCCTCACACTCACCTTGATTAGTCAGCAAGGCCCAATAGATTCTGCCCCTTCTTTGAGGCTGCAGTCTGGCCTTCCTCTCCATTCCCACTCCTCAGGCTCTAGTTCAGGCTTCCACCATTGCTTATTTGGAATCTTTGAAAAACCTCACAGCAGGTCTCCTTGTTGCTATATTCACACCTCTGCCATTTACTTCCAAAATGCAAAATGAGGCCACAGTTATCTTTCTCAAACAACTATCTGATCAAGTTATTCTCCTTTCTAAAGCCCATTACGGGCACCTAGAGTGGCTCAGTGGTTAAGCATCTGACTCTTAATTTTAGCTCACGGCATGATCTCACGGTTTGTGGGTTCGAGCCCCATGTTGGGCTCCAGGCTGACAGTGTGGAGCCTGCTTGAGATTCTCTCTGCCCCTCCACTGCTCTCTCTGTCTCTCAAAAGTAAGTAAATAAACTTTAAAAAATGATTTTCTTTCTTTTTTTTTAAAGGTTTATTTATTTTTCAGAGACAGGGAGAAACAGAGTGTGAGGAGAGGAGGGGCAGAAAGAGAGGGAGACACAGAACTTGAATCAGGCTCCAGGCTCTGAGATGACCACACAGAACCTGATGTGGGGCTCAAACTCACTGACCATGAGATCATGACCTGAGCTGAAGTCAGACGCTTAACCAACTGAGCCACACAGGCACCCTTAAAAAATGATTTTCTAAATAAATAAAATAAAGAATAAAACCCTTTAATGGTTGACCATTAGCCACAGGACCCTGCCACCCACCATGGAGTCCATCACCATCAAATCCTTATCTCCCCTCCCATTTCTGTCTTCCATCATTCCTCCTTTTACATCCTCATTACAGTTATAATGTGCAAGCTCTTGCAAGCTTCTGGGCTTTTTAAGATACTGTTTTCTTGTCCAGGAATGCCCTTCTCCTTCATTTCCCTTTTTATCAGTGGTTTGGAGCAAAGGCTGTAGGTCAGACACCTTCATCTGAATCCTGACTTCTGTATTTGCTAGCTGGGCTGTTGGGTAAGTTACTAATCTCTTGAGACTCACTTTCCACATCTGTAAAATGGGGCTTATAACAAGCACCGCCTCCAAGGGCTAGTGTAAAGACTGAAGGAGAAAAATAACGTGTCTAATACTTAGGAAAGTGTCTGGTACAGAGCAAAGGCCAAATAAAAGTTAGTCATTGCTACCACTTAATATTGAAGTGTTATTTCAAGACATTGCTCATTTGACTTCAATGAAAGATTGAATGGTGGTTCCCCAAAGATGTCTATGTCCTAATCCCTGGAACCTACGAGTATGTGATTTCACATGGTAAAGGGAGATTGCAGGTGTGACTAAGTGACGTAAAATTTTCCAGGTGAGTCCCGTGTAATCACAAGATTCCTTATATGAGGAAGGTAGGACAGCCAGAGAAGGGAGAAGGCAAAGTGTTAATGGAAGCAGAGACTGGGGTGAGATAAAGAATGCTGGCAGCCTCTAAAAGACAGAAGATATAGGAATTACCTGCAGAGTATCCAGAAAGAACCAGTCTTGTCAACGCCTTAATTTTAGTCCTAAAGACTCATTTCTGACTTCTGACCTCCAGAACTATAAGAGAACACGTTTGTGGTGCAGGCACTCTGGAAAACAGTATGGATGTTCCTCAAAAGATTAAAAACAGAACTACCCTATGACCCAGTACTACTAGATATTTAATTGTACTACTAGACATTTATCCAAAGGACACAGGAGTGCTGATATGAAGGGGCACATTCACCCCAATGTTTATAGCAGCACTACCAACAATAGTCAAATTATGGAAAGAGCCCAGATGTCCATCAACTGACAAATGGATAAAGATATATACACACATATATATATATATAATGGAATATTACTCTATGATCAAAAAGAATATAATCTTGCCATTTGCAATAACATGGGTGGAACTAGAGTGTATTATGCTAAGTGAAATAAGTCAGTCAGAGAAAGATAAGTATCATATGATTTCACTCATATGTGGAACTTAAGAAACAAAACAGATGAACACAGAGGAAGGGAAGGAAAAAATTAAAACAGAGAGGGAGGCAAACCATAAGAGACTTTTTTTTAGTTTCTTTTTTAAAAATAATTTATTTTTAAATTTATATCCAAGTTAGTTATTCCTTAATTCCCCTTACCCATTTAGCACATCTCCCCCTCCCATAACCCCTCCAGCAGCCCTCTGTTCTCTATATTTAAGGGTCTCTTATGTTTTGTCCCCCCTCTCTATTTTTATGTTATTTTTGCTTCCCTTCCCTTATGTTCATCTGTTTTGTATCTTAAATTTCTCATATGAGTAAAGTCATATGATATTTGTCTTCTAGTTTCACTTAGCATAATACCCTTATTATTATCTTGCAAATGGAAAGATTTCATTCTTTTTGATTGCCAAGTAATACTCCATTATATGTGTAAATATATATTATATATATTTTATATTATATATTATGTATATATTATATGTGTATACATATAATGTGTGTATGTATATATATACATATATATGTATGTATGTATATATATACCACATCTTCTTTATCCATTCATTCATCGATGGACATTTGGGCTCTTTCCATACTTTGGCTATTGTTGATAGTGCTGCTATAAACATTGGGGTGCATGTGCAACCTTCGAAACAGCATACCTGTATCCCTTGGATAAACATCTAGTAGTGCAATTGCTGGGTCATAGGGTACTTCTATTTTTAATATTTTGAGGAACCTCCATACTGTTTTCCAGAGTAGCTGCACCAGTTTGCATTCCCATCAGCAGTGCAAAAGAGATCCTCTTTCTCCGCATCCTCACCAATGTCTGTTGTTGCCTGAGTTGTTAATGTTAGCCATTCTGACAGGTGTGAGTAGTATCTCATTGTGGTTTTGATTTGTATTTCCCTGATGATGAGCATTTTTTCATGTGTTGGTTGGCCATCTGGATGTCTTCTTTGGAGAAGTGTCTATTCATGTCTTTTGTCATTTCTTTAGTGGATTATTTGTTTTTTGGGTGTTGAGTTTGATAAGTTCTTTATAGATTTTAGATACTAACCCCTTTATCTGATATTCCTTTCCGTAGGTTGCCTTTTAGTTTTGTCGATTGTTTCCTTTGCTGTGCAGAAGCTTTCTATTTTGATGAGGTCCCAATAGTTTATTTTTGCTTTTGTTTCCCTTGCCTCTAGAGACATGTTGAGTAAGAAGTTGCTGCAGCCAAGGTCAAAGAGGTTTCTGCCTGCTTTCTTGTCTAGTATTTTGATTGCTTCCTGTCTTACATTTAAGTCTTTTATCCATTTTGATTTTTTGTGTACGTATTTTTTGGGTACGGTGTAAGAAGTGGTCCAGGTTCATTTTTCTGCACGTCACTGTCCAGTTTTCCCAGCAACACTTGCTGAAGAGACTGTCTTTATTCCATTGGATATTCTTTCCTACTTTGTCAAAGATGAGTTGGCCATACATTTATAGGTCCATTTCTGGGTTCTCTGTTCTGTTCCATTGATCTGAGTGTCTGTTTTTGTGCCACATAAGAGACTCTTAAATACAGAGAACAAACTGAGGGTTGCTGGAGGGGAGGTAGGTGGGGGAGTGGTGGGGTAAATGTGTGATGGGCATTAAGGAGGACACTTGTTGGGATGAGCACTGGGTGTCATATGTAAGTGATGAATCACTAAATTCTACTCCTGAGACCAGTACTACACTATATGTTAATTAGCTTGGATTTAGGGGCGCCTGGGTGGCGCAGTCGGTTAAGCGTCCGACTTCAGCCAGGTCACGATCTCGCGGTCCGTGGGTTCGAGCCCCGCGTCAGGCTCTGGGCTGATGGCTTGGAGCCTGGAGCCTGTTTCCGATTCTGTGTCTCCCTCTCTCTTTGCCCCTCCCCCATTCATGCTCTGTCTCTCTCTGTCCCCAAAATAAATAAACGTTGAAAAAAAAATTAAAAAAAAATTAGCTTGGATTTAAATAAAATTAAAAAAATAGAGAGAGAGAGACAGAAAGAGAACACATTTGTGTTGAATTAGGCCACTAAATGTGTGGTAATCTGTCATAGCAGCGATAGGAAAGGAGCACAACTTCCTAGAGGTGACTTGAACCCCATAACATTTACATATAGAGATATAATTTTGTTAATTAAAAACTTTTTTTAAGGTTTTTGATTTATTTTGAGAGACAGAGACAGTATGAGTATGGGGGTGGGGCAGAGAGAGAGACAATCCCAAGCAGGCTCTGAGCTGCCAGCACAAAACTTGAACCTACAAAACTGTGAGATCATGACCTGAATCAAAAGTAAAAGTCAGACATTAACTGAGTGAGCCAACCAGGTGCCCCTAGATATATAATTTTTTAAAATATATATATTTAAATGTTTTTTTATTTTTGAGAGAGAGAGAGAGCGAGAGCGAGAGCGAGAGCGAGAGAGAGAGAGAGAGAGAGAGTATGAGCAGGAGAGGGGCAGAGAGAGAGGGAGACAGAGAATCCGAAGCAGGTTCCAGACTCTGAGCTGTCAGCACAGAGCCAGACTTGGGCTCAGACTTACAAACCGTGAGATCATGATCTGAGCCAAAGTCAGGGCATTAACCGACTGAACCACCCAGGTGGCTTACTTGCTTTTTTAAGCTTACAAAAATTATATTGGGGCACCTGGGTGGGTCAGTCGGTTGTATCCGACTTTGGCTCTGGTCATCATCTCATGGTTGGTGAATTAAAGCCCGGCATCAGGTTCTCTCTCTGCTGTCAGCTAGGAGCCCACTTTGGATCCTCTGTCCCCCTCTCTATCTGCCCCCCCCCAAATAAATAAACATTAAAAACAATAAGTAAATAAATAAATAAATAAATAAAGTAAGCTCTCAGTCCAATGTGGGGCTTGAGTTCATGACCCCAAGATCAAGAGTCACATGCTCTACCGACTGAGCCCCTAGATATATAATTTTTAATTCGTATGTCTCTCCTGTGAGACTGTATGTTTCTTAAGGGCTACTGCTTATTAATATTTGAAACCACCTCCTATCCCTACCTCTACATACTTAGCACAATGTCTGGCACATTCTCAAACTCTAATATTTGATGGAGGAAAGTTTGTGGTCTCAAGGGTGGGTTTTGTTTCGGTTGCATTGAGTTCATGTGGAGATGGAGGGACCAGCCATGGATTCTCAAATGAGGTTCAGTCTCTGGCAAGTACAGGTCTGGGAGATGTGTCAGGGGAAATGATTGAAATAGGTCTGGGGATTGTTGTAGAGAAGAGAGGTGACTGTAATTGAAGAAGCGCCTGGTCCTGGAATACTTTATATGATGAATATTTCATGGGGCTCTGGTCTCTGCTTTTCAAAGATACAATAGCTCTAGAAAAGATCCAGCAGAGGACATTAAAAGTGATCAAGGGCAGAGAGAATTATGTATGGCGGTAAAAATGAAAAAGATTCCATTCGCAAAAAAAAAAAAAAAAAAAAAAGTGGAAGTCTTAAACTCATGAGGAATAATCATTCATTATTTTCTCAAATCCGGAAAAAAATAGAAATAGGTAACATTCCTGAAGCCTAACAGTCTTCCCAACAACAAAAATAGCTCTTTATATAGCATCCATTAAAATACAGAATCCATTACTTCAAGAGGCTGTGTCAGCTGAAGTTCTTTTGTTTTTTGTTTTAAAAATTTTTAATGTTTAATTTTGAGAGAGAGAGAGAGAGAGAGACAGAGCATGAGCTGGGGAGGGACAGAGAGAGAGGGAAACAGAATCCGGAGCAGGCTCCAAGCTCTGACACACAGCACACAGCCTGACACAAAATGGGTTCGAAATCACAGACCTTGAGATCATGACCTGAGCCCAAGTCGGACTCTTAACTGACTGAGCCACCCTGGTGCCCCACTCTCGTGCCAAATGAAAATGTGAATACTTCTGGCAGAGCTGGATTAAGGGTCAAGCCAGCCTGGCAGCTGCCCTAGGTGCCTGTATGAGCCACAAATCATTGCTGACTACATTAGAATGTGGTGTCTGTTAACCTGAATTTTTCACATAAAAATTCTTATAATTTTACATCTGTAAAATTTGCCTGGCCCTATTAAAATAAACAGCGCTCTTGAGTGGAATTTAAAGAGAAGAAAACCAAACATCTCCACACAATTCAGATTAATCTCCTTTAGAATGCTTTTGAATTCTAAATGCTTTTGAATAGAATGCACATACGAAGCAGCCTTATCAACTAAACTTCTAGATTGAATAGAATGGATGGCCTTTGTGCTATTTACTAGAGGCAAGTGATTTATCTCCTTATCTACATTTTAATCTCTTTAATATACTTTAGCAAAGTGGTCTGGTTCCAAAAAAAAAAAAAAAAAAAAAAAATCACAAAAGGAAACTATGGAGAGAACAAGAAGCACAGAAAAGTAGGATTCGTTGTGCAGACTTTTTTTCCCAGGACATTTAACTTTACATTGGCTAGTGGAAATAAAAGAGCAAATTAAGCTTAAGTAAATAATTTTTATTGATAAAAGATTATTATTATTATTTTTTAAATGTTGAATTTATTTTTCAACGTTTATTTATTTTTGGGACAGAGAGAGACCGAGCATGAACGGGCGAGGGGCAGAGAGAGAGGGAGACACAGAATCGGAAACAGGCTCCAGGCTCTGAGCCATCAGCCCAGAGCCCGACGCGGGGCTCGAACTCACGGACCGCGAGATCGTGACCTGGCTGAAGTCGGACGCTTAACCGACTGCGCCACCCAGGTGCCCCGATAAAAGATTATTTAATGCATTTTACATTTAGAAATGTTGGATAATTATTTAATGAATATTATTGTGAGGGGCTCCCATTCTGGGGAGCCGGCTTTCTCAGTTATGTCTTAACTGTAGGTTTAGAAAAGAGTTGTAAAAACTATGTTATAAATGGCAATTTAGAAATGTGTCGAGATATTTTGGGATAATTACAGTCCTTGGGCAAGCCAGCCCACCAGGTTGGGAACGAATGAGCTAGAGTGTGTGAAAGTTCTTTGGAACTTGTCATTCCTATGCTATATACTACCAGCCTCCGCCTGCTGCAGCCCTCCCACTCCTGTGTGCTGATTATAATATTGCCATATCTTTCAGGTCCCAGAAAGGCTGTGGCCCGGTCTATTAAAGTAACCCTCCCCACTAGGCAGTCAGGAAATGGTCTCCAGAGCTAGCATGCTTGAGAGCCACCCAGGTCCCATCATGCCTGACTCACCATAGGGACACGTCTACTATGCCCAGTATTTGCAGCTCAGAATGCAGGTCTAGAGCCTGGTCTAGCCTGGTCTTGAACTCTGGCTGGTAGGTTGTCAAAACTGGCTCCACCAGCCCTTGCACCTGGGTGTGATCCTCAGAAGGCCCTTTCTCCTGAAACTGGACCCTATTTGTAATAATCTTCCTTATGTTTAGGGCTGTCTTGATTCAATATCTTGTAGAGTTCCAAACAAATCAGAAAAACAGGATTCCTGGCTCCAAGCTGTCTCCTCCATCCAGCAGCTGGAGAGCCTTTCCGGACGTGTGTTAACCTTGATTGTCTTGGGCCATCCCCCTTGACTTTTCAGACTGCTTTGCCAATGACTCTGGCAGGTTCTAGTTACTCTCTCTTCTCCTCCTTAGCCCAGGGGGACTTCCCAACCTGATACTCAACTAGCATTTTGCTCTTTTGATCTTTGTACACGTACACACACACACACACACAAATATACACATAAACTTTTTTTGAGGTGGTCTCAAAAAAAGGAAACAATAGACCAATAGAACAGTAATGTGGTGGGAATGTAAAATGGTGCAGTTGTTTTGAAAAACACTATGTCAGCTCACAATATTAAACAGACGGTTATCATATGATCTTATGACCCAGCAATTTCACTCCTAGGTATATACCCAAGGGAAACAAAAACATATGTCCACACAAAAACATGTACACAAATGTTCAGGGCAGCATTAATTACAGTGGCCAAAAGGTAAAAATAATCTAAAGGTCTATTAATGGATAATGAATTAAAAAATGTGGTATATCCATATAATAAAATATATAAAAAGGAACGGAGTGCTGATATATGTTACAACATAGATGAACCTTAAAAACATTATGCTAAATGAATAAAGCCAGTCACACACACCAAAAAAAAAAAAAAAAATATTGTATGATTCTATGTGTATGAAATGTCCAGGAAAAGGAATCTAAGAGATAGAAACTAGATATGTGGTTGCCTAGGGTTGGGGGAGGGTAGGTGATGGATATTTCTTTTTGGGGTGATGAAAATGTTCTCAAATTACATAGCGGTCATGGTTGCACACCTCTAAGAATATATAAAAAACCACTGAAGTGCGCAGTTTCTTTCTTTTCTTTCCCCCTGGGTCACAACGCCCTTTATTCAGACGGCGGCGCACAGCACTAGGCCCTTGGCTGCTCTGGTGTTAACGTGGAGACGAGTGCAGAGCTCGGCCGCCCTAGTGATCTGCTGCTGTCTGAACTGCCGTCCACAATAGCCGCACGTCCCGGTTTTTGTTTCTTTGTCCAGGTTTATGTACAGTTCCGGGTGGCAAAAGCACCCCGTCCCCCGCCGCTATCACACGCGACCACAGGACTGTCAGCTCCACTCACAGGCTGCTCAGCAATGAAATCATGACAAAGTTTTCATTCACCTCTTTCTTTCGACCTACAAATCGAATTTTCCTATAGTCCTTAGCATCATAAACTTGGCCGGTGTGCGTAATCTTCTCTCCGGTGGGTGAGATCCGCACCCCTAGACGCCTGGCGCCCCGGGGCAGGCTCAGCGCCTACGGCTGCTCCCGCCCAGTAGCCGGCAGAAAGTCACCATCCTATTTATTTTTTTATAATTTTTTTTTAAAGTAAGTTCCATGCCCAACATGGGGGCTTAAACTCATGACGCTGAGATCATGCTGTACCGACTGAGCCAGAAGGTACCCCAAGATATACACATTTTAATTTTAAAAGTACTGTCAAATTGTTGCTGAAGTGGTCATAATAGTTTATACTCCCTCTGGCAGTGAGTGGGTATCCATTTCCTTATGCCTTGACACACACACACACACACACACACACACACACACACACACACATTTGACATAACATTTGATATAACAAATCCTTAGTTTTTGCAAAGCAAATAGGTGTAAAGTGGATTCTTATTTCCATAATTAACTACTAAGGAAATTGGACATCTATTCTTAGGATTGCTTTTTTATACTCTTTCCCGCTCTTTTCTATTGGAGTGTTTGCCTATTTATTTAATTTTTAAATTTTATTCTCACTAGGCTCCACTCACAATGTGGGGCTTGAACTCATGACCCTGAGATTAAGACCCTGAGCCAGTCAGGCGCCCCAGCCGTTTTACATTTTATCTTTAGTAGTTCTTTATATATATTTTGTTTGATAAATACCTATATAAATATCTATGTAGTATCCATATCTATCTGCATATGCAAATATTTCCTACCTAGTCATTACTTTATGGTTTTTGCTTTTCATATTTTACTTAAGGCTTTCTGTCCTGCTAAGATCAGAAACATATGATCTTGGTATGAGATAGGGAACTAATTTTATTATATTTTCCAAATGACTAGACCATTGTCCCAATGTTATTTATTGAACCCTTTATCTTTTCCTCTGCTGTTTTGAAACACCATTTTTCACATACTAAATTCTTAGTTCAATGGCAATTCTCAGGCTTGTATATAAAAGTGAATCTGAAACCAGTAGACACAGGAAGTCCATGTGAGGAGAATGAGACTGGCTCTCTGAACTGTCTGGCCATGGGAGTTTCCAGCAAGGAAAGCATGGGGACTTTCCAAAGTTAGCACTGGACATTTTACAATTAGGCAAATAAATTGGAAGCTAATACTCCACATCCTCATAATATTAATTAACAATTGATTATGTCATTTTCACTTTTTCTTTCCAGAATCTATAAAACATTGTCGCCCACTTTGGTGCAGAAAGTGGTCAGGATATTTATCTTTCAGCTCCTTTCCTGTGATACCCCCTTCAGACTGCCCATGTCCCTTAATTAAAGGTCACTGCTCTTCTCTCCTTCTGGAGTCTGGTTAAAGTCTCTCCCCTGGTTCCTTTGGACCTCTGCTGCTATTAGTCCTGGGTCCTTGCAAGAACTTTACACCTTTTTCCTACACTTTTGCAAATAGTTCAGTGGTGTGCTAGTAAATGGCCAGGGTTGGGGGGGGGGAGGGGGGAGGAGGGAAAGAGCCTTAATCTGTAGCATTTGCCAATTGCTTAGTGTAAATATTCCCATCGTGGCCCACTGTAAGCTACTAGTGTGAAATCACTGAACACAGACTTGGGAGGAAGTGCTAAGAATCAGCTTTTGTAAATAAAACATGAAAATAAATTATTTTTTAATTATCCTAATTTAAGTGTGCCCCAGACCGATGCTGACACCATCCTGGAACACTGACTCTTCACTCAGAGAGAGAAAGGAACTCTCTTTTCTATAGGACTTTAGTCTGGGAAGAGGTAAGCCCAGAAGCTTCAGAAGCTGTCTGAAAGTGACGCCAACCAAGAGGAAGGCGGAGCTAAGAGGGGAGGTAGGGAAATTCCTGGCTATCATTTGAAGCCTTGGATGTAGCCATAGTTTAAGTGAACTGGGCCCTGGCCTTTTCAGGAACACGGACTAATAAATTCTCTCTCTCTCTCTCTCTCTCTCTCTCTCTCTCCCTTTCTTTTTCAGTTTTTGTTTATTTCTTTGTTTTTGCATAGAAGTTTAGCACAGTAATAGGCCCAGATTCCTCCCAATTTGTGATTCTATCTCAGGCATTAGGTACCATTAATAGGAAAAGTAGATTTGAAAAGATTCATGGTTTACAGGTTTACAGTATTCAGATTTACACAGCAGGTTCTTTCAAATTACACTTAGGGGAATAAATCAGTGACAATTTGGCAATCTTGCAAAGTACAGAGCCTTCCAATTCTAAAGGACTTTGCTGGTGAGTCATTAAGTTAAAAAAAGAAATCCATATCGGTAATAAATCTTTGTAGAAGTACTCTATGTTCTTTTTAAAATTGATTGTTTCTCAGTGGCTACTTCAACTAACATTATCAAAAGAATAGATTTCTGTTATAATATAAAATGATGCTTTCTGAGAAATTGTTCCTAGTCTTATTTTTAAAAAAGAGTTGACATAGGAGATATATTGTGGAGGGTACTTCCAGAAAACCAGAACTTTTAATAAATTTATTCTGTTATCATTTTTTTAAAGCATTTATTTATTTTTGAGAGGGGGGCAGGCACAGAGAGAGAGGGGAACAGAGGATCTGAAGTGGGCTCTGTGCTGACAGCAGCGAGCCCGATGCAGGGCTTGAACCCACAAACCTTGAGATCATGACCTGAAGTCGGACGCTCAACTGACTGAGCCATCCAGGGGCCCCTAATCAGTGTTATTTTCATTGCTTAATATTATAGATCATAAACATTTATCAGTTTGGACATTTGGGGTTATGGTGCTTGTGGGAGATGCTATGTAGAGACCTAAATGTCATTCAGCCTAGGACTTACTGTACTGGCATCCCAAAGCTGTGGTGACTGAGAACAAAAGAGTCCCCAAATCCATCCTCTTACCCAAATGCTCCTCACTCACCCTCCACATATGCCATGTGCTGTGGCAAAGACCAATATATCCTTCCCCTCCAATCTGTCACCTTCTCTCTTTTTCCATGAATTAAAGCATTCATTGCTTTAATTCAGGCCTTTGGTTATTTGCAGTGGCCTCATAAGTGGTTTTCCTGCCTTTAGTCTCATCTTCATTCCATCTTGTTCTGCCTCTGTCGCATTGCTTCCTGAGGGCAGAAGCTCTGGGTTTTCGGCTAACTTCCAATCACGGCTCTCTTACCTCATTTAGGGCACTGAGGGGGCACACTGCTCTTCTTATGTAACATAAAAAGCAAGCCAGCATTATTTCTAAACCAAAACTGGCTTTTAAGTCAGGGATTTTTAGAGGATACACACACTCCTCCTGATTTCTGAGCAGGGGAGTGACTTACTTAAGGACAAGTTACAAAGGTCAGGACCTGTTAAGGACATCTGCTATCTTTAAGAGGGAAATTCCATGGTTCTGTGCTGGCTTCGGAGCAACTCAGACCCTGTGAGGTGCTTTCCCAGGGTTCCTCCAGGATAGGAACCTGACCTACTTTGGGAGATGAGGGACTATTTCATCGGGGAAATGATATTTCTGTTGAAACCTGATGGGGCGCCTGGGTGGCGCAGTCAGTTAAGCGTCCGACTTCAACCAGGTCAGGATCTCACGGTCCATGAGTTCGAGCCCCGCGTCGGGCTCTGGGCTGATGGCTCAGAGCCTGGAGCCTGTTTCCGATTCTGTGTCTCCCTCTCTCTCTGCCCCTCGCCCGTTCATGCTCTGTCTCTCTCTGTCCCAAAAATAAATAAAGGTTAATTAAAAAAAAAAAAAAAAAAAAAAAAAAGAAACCCGAGTGAGTAATGAGCATGACTTTCTGAAAAGAAGGAGAGGGTGTTGCAGGGTGGTACTCCAGGCAAGGAAACAGTTTCCGTGGAGGCCTTGGGGCCTCAGGCAAGCAGGAGCCCAGGGCATTCAGGGAACTGAAAGTCTCATATGCCTGGTGGGCAGAGAGCCAGGGGAAGAGGGCTGCTGGAGGAGGCTGGAAATGCACACAAGGGTGAGATCTTGTGCAGCCTTGCAGACAGGGCTGAATTTAGGATTCAGGCCAGGTCTGGAATTAAGAAGGTCAAGGAGTTACTGAGATAGAGCTTTAAGGTCATCACCACAACAAAATTTATGTGCATAATTTTTTCTGTCCTTAAGGTTTCATTATATAATTAATTGACATTACAAAAGAAATTAGATTTTAATTTTCATGTCACATTAGAAGAGGGGCTTTTCCAAAAAGTTTATTTATTTATATTGAGAGAGAGTCAGCACGAGCAGGGAAGGAGCAGAGATAGAGAAAGAGAACCCCAAACAGGATCCTCACTGTCAGGGCAGAGCCTGGTGCAGGGCTCGAACCCATAAACCATGAGATCATGACCTGGGCCGAAGTCAGACGCTTAACTGACTGAGTCACCCAGGCACCCCAGAATAGTGGCTTTTTTATCAAACATTTTATTATGAACATTTTTAAAGAAAGAGGAAAATTGAAAGAATTATCTACACTCTGCAATTAATGTTTTATTATATTTGTTTTGTCACGTATTTATCCATCTAGCCATTCTTCTTGGCATTCATCAATTCATCTTATCTTTTGATGTGTATCAAAGTAAATTGCAGACATCAGTAAACTTCATCCCTTGACATGTCAGTATGCATATCATTAACTAGAGCTTAATGTTTCTTTATGTTTCCTTTTTTTTGTGTGTGTGTGTGTGTGGTAAAAGTCATATACAGTGAAATGCAAACATCCTAAATGTTCTATTTAATGAGTTTTGATAAATAAGTAAGTAAGTAAATAAATAAATAAATAAATACACATATATAAATCTGAAGTTTCAAACAAGATACAACTTTTATCAAAAATTGTCACCGTGTACTGTTGTAAGACTCTTACATTCTACATGAAGTGGTATAATATCAATTCGAGGTAGACTGTGATGATTAAGGATGCATATTGTAATCTTTAGCAATCACTTTAAAAATGTTAGAAAAAAAGCCAATAGGGGCGCCTGGGTGGCGCAGTCGGTTAAGCGTCCGACTTCAGCCAGGTCACGATCTCGCGGTCCGTGAGTTCGAGCCCCGTGTCGGGCTCTGGGCTGATGGCTCGGAGCCTGGAGCCTGTTTCCGATTCTGTGTCTCCCTCTCTCTCTGCCCCTCCCCCGTTCATGCTCTGTCTCTCTCTGTCCCAAAAATAAATAAACATTGAAAAAAAAAAAAGAAAAAAAGCCAATAGAGGAGATAGGCTGGGATACAAAAAATACTCAATCCAAAAGAAGACCAAAAAGGAGTAACAAAGAAGAGAGGGGACAAATAAGAAATAAATAATGAAGGGGTAGACTTAAATACACCTGCAACATATTTCCCTATGCCTTGACATATATATATATATATATATATATATATATATATATATATATGACATATTTGACATAACATTTGATATAACGAATCAAGTTTTGCAAAGCAAATGGGTGTAAAGTGGATTCTTATTTCCATAATTACTAAGGAAATTGAACATCTATTCTAGGAATGCCTTTTTATATTCTTTTCCGCTTTTTTCTATTGGAATGTTTGCCTATTTATTTATTTAATATTTAAATTTTATTCTCACTAGGCTCCACTCACAATGTGGGGCCTGAACTCATGACCCTGAGATTAAGACCCTGAGCCAGTCAGGTGCCCCAGCCTTTTTATTTTTATTATTTTATTTTATTTTATTTTATTTTATTTTATTTATTTATTTATTTATTTTTTACCATTTTTAAATTATTTATTTATTTTTGAGAGAGATACAGAGTGCGAATGGGGGAGGGACAGAGAGCGAGGGAGATACAGAACCTGCCAGGGTCTAGGCTCTGAGCTGTCAGCACAGAGCCCAACGCCGAGCTCGAACTCACAAGCTGGGAAATCATAACCTGAGCCAAAGTTGGATGCTTAACCAACTGAGCCACTCAGGCGCCCCCAGCCTTTTTATTTTTAATCTTTAGTAATTCTTTATATGTATTTTGTATGATAATGTTTTAATGTAATTATACTAAATACAAGCAGAATAAATAGTCCGATAAAAAGACAGCGATTATCAGCATGGATAAAAATCATGACCCAATTATATACTATTTACAAGAGATGCATTTGAATATAAAAACACAGTTTGAAAATTAAAGAGTAAAAAATCTATACCATGCAAACACTTAACATCAGAAAGCTAGTATTTCTATATATCAGAGGAAACAGATTTAAAGAAAAAGAGTATTTCCAGGGATAAAGAATGGTATTGTAATAATAAAAGGGGCAACTGATCAAGAAGTAAAATTCCTGAGTGTATATACACCTAATAACAGAGCTTCAAAGTATGTAAAAGCAAAAATTGATAATAAAGAAATAAGTCTGTAATTATATTTGGAGATTTGAGTACTCTTTTATCAGTATGTGATAGAATGACTGACAAAATAACAATAAGGATATAGAAGATTTAAGCAATACTCTCACCAATTTGACTTGACATACTTAGATGATCCAATAATTTTATTTTATTTTTTTTATAAAGTTTATTTATTTATTTTGAAACAGAGAGTGCAAGCAGGGTAGGGGCAGAGAGAGAGGGAGAAAGAGAATCCCAAGCAGGCTCTGTGCTGTCAGCACAAAGCCCGACATGGGGCTCAAACCCACAAACCATGAGATCATGACCTGAGCTGAAGTCAGACGCTTAACTGACTGAGCCACCCAGGCACCCCTGTTCAATGTGCACATTGAACATTCACCAAGATACATTTTATGTTACTGGGCCATGCATATAACTGAAAGATAATATGATTTACAAGAAAATAAAAATATAAAATACTTAGGAATAAATCAATTTAACAAAAAATATGCAAAACCTGTACAGTAAGAATATTAAATATTATAGGGGTAAATGTCTAAATAAATGGAGTGGTTAATTGTTCATGAATTGGAAGCCTCCATAGTTGTATTATGCCTACCCTCTGTAAATTGATATATAGAGTTACAGCCATCCAGTCAAAATTCAAGCAGGATAATTTTAAAAGAAATTTATAAGCTGGTAGTAAAGTTTATGTGAAATTGCAAAGGATACAGAACAGCTAAAATGATCTTGAAAAAGGACAATGTCGGAAGACTTTACTATCTGATTTCAAGATTACTAAGAAGCTCTACAGTCATCAAGACAGTGTAATATTGGTGTAAATAGATCAATGGAACACAATAGAATCCAGAAATAGACTCACACATATACAATTAACTGATTTTCAACAAAGGTGCCAGGGAAACTCAATGGGGAAAATGACAGTCATGTTAACAAATGTGACTGGAACAACTAGGGATGTATATGAAACAACTAAGAATGTATGTGAAAAAATTGTCAGGGGCTCCTGGGTGGCTCAGTTGGTTTAGTGTCTGATTTTGGCTCAGGTCATGATCTCACAGGTTTGTGAGTTTGAGCCCCGCATTGGGCTCTGTGCTGACAGCTCAGAGCTGAGCCTGTTTCAGATTCTATGTCTTCCTCTCTCTTTGCCCCTCCCCTACTTGTGCTCCATCTCTGTCTCTGTCTCTCTCTCTCTCTCAAAAATAAATAAACATTAAAAAAGTTTTTAACAAAGAAAAAATTGTCACTGTATGTTATACTCATAGTATATACTGATGACAAATTACAATTTTGAGTCTATATTATCCATACCCTGGGAAATAAATTATGCATGTTAACTCCTATATGAGCTCTCTCAAGCCTCAGGAGTATTATTTATTAAATAAAGCTTATTAAAGGGCTGCAATTACATTGAGGATATGAAGGCATCATTTAGAAAATAGTTGGAATCATTAAATAATAGTTTATTTTCTGGGGAATATAAAAAAGACTATTTTTTAGAGCGGATTTAGTCCCTCCCTTTATATCCATAGCAGAAGAAATTTCTACTTTCATTTATGACCAGCGATACATATTGGTAAGATGCCTAGCTGGGGATGGAGAGGCAGGTGCAAAGTGAAATGTCATGAGCCAGAAGCTGTATAGCTTGAAAGAGTTAATAGATCTATAATTGATTTATTCCTAAGGCTTCTTGAAGATACTGGAAGAATCAAGTTCACTGTGTGTCCTGCATGCAGATGGAGACCAGCAGAGGTTAATTAAAAACAGAAGTTCCTGCCCTAACAAACTAAAATGTAAATGTAATTAGATTTTGAAAAGTTTTTCCTACTATGTGCTGGGTTTTGAGAGGAGGTTTCTCAAGGACAAAAGACCAGGCTGCTATATGTATAGTTCTAACTCCCAGATCCAGGAGGCTTTGTAATAGGGTAAGGTTTGATATTCTCCAAGGATTTCCTGAATCCAAAATGGCTATTGATTCTAAAGAGTCAAGTTGCAGCTGGACTAGCAGTGCAGTTTCTTTCTTATCATTCCAATAATCCAAGAGAGTCTCCCAAAAGCTTGAATAAAAATGGTCCCACCACAGAGCCCAAGCGGCACAGGAACAGAAAGAGAGACTCTAGGCTCTGAGCTGTCAGCACAGAGCCCGATGCGACGTTCAAACTCACCAACTGTGAGATCATGACCTGCACTGAAGTTGGACTCTTAACCCACTGAGCCGTCCAGGTGCCCCTTCTTCTTTTTATCGACTGTGCAGGCAAGGACACTTCCATTACTATAATGTTACTTGAAATGTTCAAGTTACAGGAGGGTTGATTCGATTACATTTCTGTTGAGTTAAATAACAGGCCTGAGGATACACTTTGAACACTGTCACTGCAGGTTACTTTCTAAGCCCTGCTAATGTTACAAATCATCTCTTAGGAAGGATTACTTTTGCAAGTGGGTCATCTCAACAATTTTGTGTTTATTCTTAGTTGGCTATTTATGGAGCAAGTACCCAGGGCCAGGCTAAGTGCTTTACTTATTACTATCTAATGTGATCTTCATGACATCCTCTCAAACAGATACTTTTATTTCCCCATTTTACATTTAACTTAGTTTAGGACAGAGAGTTAGACGGTGATAGAGATATACCTCAAACACAGACCTGAGTCCACAATAACAAGCTCTTACAACTATTCCATATTCCCTTACTGAGCTCAGAGGGTGACGTAGTCCTGATCTTACCCCAGATCCCAGGCACCTTACTGAAACTCCCTGTGTGTTTACTATCAACTGATTGCCAGGGCTTGGCAGAAAAACTGTCTAGGCAGGGCAGGGTGAGATAATGCAAAATGCAAGAAATTGCTTGCCTTTGGCAAGTTCTTAAGATCTAGTTAGGCAGTTGTTTTCAACTTAAGATGCATAGGTAGGGGCCAAGGGTAGGCTGTCCCAAGCGTAGGCCATTATGGCATGAAGATCATTTTGAGTTAAAAAGCAATCAAAATCCAACAGGTTTAGGGAAAGTTCTTTACCTCCCCCCTCAACTGCCTAAAAAGCATTTAGATAGAGGATCTGCTCCAAGAAGAGAGCTATCACCATAAAGAACTACCTTACACTAGGAACTAGATATGGTAGACAGGGAGGAATCCAGCAAGGCCTGTTTGATCAAAGTGCTCTGTGTCCCCTTGTTTTTGAGTGGCCCAGCAAACGTTTGTTTACCAAACATGCACTCCTTTTCATTTTCCTGTGAATTGCATTTTTTCCTTTTGAAATCCCAGACTTCTACTCCCTTCTCCTTAATTCAGAACGACATATATACCTTATTTCCATGTCTGAGTGGATTCCCCCTAGGAATGCTATTAAATTTTATTTTCTCCTGTTAATCTGTCTCGTGTCAATTTGATTCTTAGTCCAGCTACAAAGACCTTGAAGGGGACAGGACATTCTTGCTCCCTGACACACACTAGAATAATCTATGGAACTTTAATAAAGACTGATGACAGAAATTCTGATTTAATTGGTCCAGGGTGAAGCCTGGGCATCAAGATTTTTAATACTCCCCAGGTGATTCCAATGTGCAGCTAAGGTTGCAATCACCTAGTTTGAATGAAAAAAAAAAAACATAAAATAACATTAAAAAAACCCGCTATAATGTACAAAATGATATATTCTTAAATGTATTTATTCCTTACCTCTTTCCACAAAGGATAGGGCTTGGCCAAAAAATTATTCAATACAGAATGAATTCCACTGAGGGGCATGGAGTTCGACGTACTTGTCAAAAGGGCCCAGATGGGCTGGGACTCACAGGTCAGTGTAGAAATAATTCAGGTATATTTTCTCTCTCTGGTTTGGTTTGCAAGGCAGCAGTGGCAGATTTTGGGAGAAGTGATTCTTAGAAGACAGCGAGTGGTCCATGTACAGTTTCCAGGTGGGTGATTGGGCCAAAAACTGTTTCCCAGCAGCTGATTGGTCTGGAAGCTGTTTCCAGGCTGTCTAGCCGGTAGATTGCCTTGTCTCCAAGGGTTATTCAGTCTGCAAAGTGGTAACAAGTCTCAGAAGCTTGTGTGGAATGATAATTTTTCCCCATTACAGAAGCTTATTGAAGAAAAGTATTTTAAGGATGACTCATAGGCACGTTGTATATTTTTTAGATTCAACTTTGCCAGGGGTTATGAATTGCTTGTAAGGCAGAAGGTTCCTGAATGATTTTTTCCCAAGTTGAGGAGTGGTTGGAACCATTCCATGAAAAATTTCCAGCTGTTAAAAGGGTAGCATTAAACTATTCAGTGCAGTTCAACTGTTGGACTAGTTCCTGTCTTTTCTTTCTCTTTCTCAAGAGCAGATGAGGTTGCTCTCAGTTTGCTGTCAGGAGGAAAAACAGATAAAGAAATGATGGTGGAATAATAGTGAAAGAAATCTGAGGAAAAGGGTAAAATCACTAAATTCCATAATCTTAATATTTAATGCTTTTCATTTTTGCATATTTTAAATCTAACCGAAAGTCAATATTATTTGGATGATAGGGCGCCTGGGTGGCTCAGTTGGTTAAACCTCTGGTTCTTGATTTCGGCTTAGATCACAGTTGGTGAGATAGAGCCCTGAGTCAGGCTCTGTTCTGACAGTGCAGTGTCTGCTTAGGACTCTCTCTCTCTCTCTCTTTGCCCCTTCCCTGCTTACTCTCTCTGTCTTAAAATAAATAAATAAATATTTAAAAAATATTTGGATGATGACATATGTAAAATTTAAGGTTTGACTGTCTCACCATATTTTTTTTTAATTTTTTTTTTTTACGTTTATTTATTTTTGGGACAGAGAGAGACAGAGCATGAACGGGGGAGGGTCAGAGAGAGGGAGACACAGAACCTGAAACAGGCTCCAGGCTCTGAGCTGTCAGCACAGAGCCCGATGCGGGGCTCGAACTCACGGACTGCGAGATCGTGACCTGAGCCGAAGTCGGATGCTTAACCGACTGAGCCACCCAGGCGCCCCTCACCATATATTTTTAAAGTTTTTATTTAAATTCCAGTTAGTTAACATACAGTGTAATATTACTTTCAGGTGTATTATATAGTGATTCAACACTTCCATATATCACCTGGTGCTCATCACAGCAAGTGCACTCCTTAATCCCCATCACCTATTTAACTCATCCCCCCACCCACCTCCCTTCTGGTAACCATCAATTTGTTCTCTATAGTTATGTCTCACCATATTTTTAAAACGATGCTCTCAATTTCTTTATTGTTTTTCTTTTAGAAAGACAGAGAGGGAGCACAAGTAGGGGAGAGGGGAAGGAGAGAAAGAGAGAATTTCAAGCAGGCTCCACACTCAGTGCAGAGCCCCACTCAGGGCTCAACCCAACCCTGGGATCATGATCTGAGCTGAAATCAAGAGTCAGACACTCAAACGACTGAGCCACCCAGGAGCCCCTCAGTTTCTTTATCTTATGGTGGCTCACCAAGTTCCTTTGAAAGTATGATGGCATAACATGATTTATGAGCAAATGGTATATTTTTAGCTTTAGAATCAATGACTATTTTTAAATGGCACACACCACATAACATTTGTTTTAATTATCTAATTTCAAAAATGACAACAATAATCAGCATTTATGGAGAGGCCACATTGTGGCAGGCCCTGTTCTAGGACTTGAGATATGGTTGGCAAGAAAACGGACAAAATCCTCTTTCCCTAGCAGGGAAAGATAGGCATAACAGCCCTAGATGACCCAGAATGCTTCTGAGCTGCATGTGCTTCACACATATTAGCTCATTTCACTCTCTTAACAATCCTGTGAAGGAGTTGCTGACATCGTCTCTATTTCCTAGGGGAGGAAAGCAGTGAGCAGAGAGGTTCAGAGACTTGCTGAAGGACATACAGTTAGTGACCATGAGAGCTGGGATTTGTGGCTCCAAGGGCAGCATGCTTAACTGTAATGCTATTCTGTCTCTCCATAATTAGCTCATTTCTACTTATTCTGCTGATGCAAGTAAGCAAAAGTCTTCCTTTTCCTTTCTCAAATATTTTAAATTTTTACTTCAAATATTTAGTATTTCTCCACAAGGTATTGGATAGGTGTTATTGCTGACACTTTCCAATTATAAGAGACTCACTGTGTGTGCCTGGTACTTTAGTAACCCAAGAAAAAGAAGAAGAAATCTTTGCTTTGGTGGACTTGCAGAGATGTTGCCTCAAAATAAAATGACAGGTAGATGATACCTACAACCTCAAATTAGAAAGTGACCCAAGGAAGCAGTTCCCAACCTTCTGTGCACATTAGAATCACCTACAAGAGTTTTAAAATAGGACATCTGGGTCCCACTTCCAGGGATTCTTTTTTTTTTTTAAGTTTATTTATTTTGAGAGAGAGAGATAGAGAGAGAGCGAGCATGTGCACAAGCTGGGGAGGGGCAGAGAGACAGGGAGAGAGAGAATCCCAAGCAGGCTCCCTGCTGTCAGTGCAGAGCTCGGTGGGGGGCTTGATCTCACAAATGGTGAGATCATGACCTGAGCTGTAATCAAGAGTTGGACACTTAACTGACTGAGCCACTCATGCGCCCCCCACTTCCAAGGATTCCAACCCAATTGGTCTGGAGTGGGTTAAGGCATCAATATTTGCTAATATGGTAATCTGACAAAGTTATTGAGTATTTAGAATCCAGACACTTAAAATCACAGGTTTTTTTTTTTTTTTCCATAGTCATTGGTAAAACCACAATTTTGAATCAGATTGACCTGGATCAAATCCCATGCCTGCCACTTATTAGCTCTGTGGTTATGGGTTATGTTTCTGTGTGGGAGGAAAAATTCCCCTCTCCTTTCTTAGGTTCTGGAGGTGGGCCTAAGAACTAAACTGATACAAGACTGGTTCATAGGAGAAAAGTGGACAGATTTTATTACATTTTTGCATGTGCGTGAGAGCTTTCACAAGAAAATGAAGACTGGAAGAAGTGACCAGAACAGGAAGCATTTATACCTTTTAGACAAAGATACCATAAATTTGTGACGAAATGATACGACAAAGGGGTTCAGTGAAGGGCAGTAAATTGTGGAAAAGTGGCTAGGAGATAAATGAAAAGGAAGCCAGTGGAAGAAAGGGGCTATAAGTAAGTTTGTTTGTACAGACGCATTTCTGTGTCAATTCCCAGTCTTCTGGTAATAAGGATGTTTTTCTCTTCCTGGTACAGGGAGGGTACTTTTCTCATGGGAAATTTTATGGTTTTGTTTTTAGGTAGAAAAGGGTAATCAGAAAGACCCTCCTGCATCTGCTGTTTCTGAAATACCTTCAGCTCCAAATAATCAATAGCCCCAAGCAATGTAATTTGGATGGCACGTCCTGAACTCTTTCATTTCTCAATCTGAGCTTCTCTTTTCTCATCTGTAAAATGGAAATAATTATTTACTTCTTAAGTGTTGTTGTAAGAATTAAAGAATATGTGTGAAAATAACTTTCACAGTCCTGGTTCAAAGTGTGTCTAAATAATGGTTACTTTTATCCATTCATGAGTTAATTCACTCAGCAAATACCTGCTGTATTTCCAGCCATCATTCTAGGTTCTGAGGCTACTGCATTGAGTAAAACTGACTAGGGTCTTGCCTTCAAAGTGCTACTTTGGATTTTTTTTTTTTTAGCATGAATAAAACGTTAAATCTCACGGTACTTCTATTGTATTTTTTTTTTTTTTTAAGATTTCTTTTTAAGTAATTTCTACGCTCAACATGGGCCATGAACTTACAACCCTGTAATCTCATGGTACTTCTATTACTCTATCCTGTACTCTATCCTGTACCTGGGATCCTATCCTTCCCTGTCCTCAGAGGGCGCACTCCATCAGTTGTCCCCTCATCTCTCTCTCCACTGGCTTTTTGTCATATTCATTGAGTTGTAATTCACTGAAGTGTAATCATCTTTTTTTATATTTAAAAAAAAAATCTCTGAATCAAACCCTTTGGCTTCAAGTTTGGCTTCCAACAGTTACTGCCTTAGCTCCTTGCTCCTTTTGCTTCACAGGCAAGTATAGGTATTGCCTGCACTCACTGTCTCCACTCTGTCCACTTTATCACTTCTCATTCACACTGCAGAATACTGTAATCGGGCTTCTATCTCCATTACTCTCTCTATATTACTCTCAATGGGGTCACTCCCTTCTTAAAACCATTCAATGAAGGGCACCTGGGTGGCTCAGTCAGTTAAGTGTTTGACTTTGATTTCAGCTCAGGTCATGATGTCACGGTTTGTGGGTTTGAACCCCACATCGGGTTTGGGGAGGGGCAGAGAGACAGAGGGGAACAGAAGATCTGCGCACGCATGCTCTCTCTCTCTCACTCTCTCTTTCAAAAATAAACATTAAAAAAACAACAACCATTCAATGACTCCATATTTACCTTGGGATCACCTCCAAACTCTGAAGTGGCATTTGGTCATTTTCCAGCCTTCCTCCCCCTATTCCCTCTTCTATCTGCACTCGCCTCCCCTACCTGCTGCCCAAGCCTCACACACCACACAGAGTTGCTTGGGGTTCCTCACAGCATGTACTTGCACCTCTAGGCAGTGGTACTCTAGAGCTGATTTGTACCTGCTTGTGAAGTACTTACTTCTTCCCAAACCCATGTTTAGGGATGTCATGTTGGGAGCTTAAAGTCTGCCTTGGTGGGAGTATTGATATCAAGGACATTGGTAAAATCTACAAATTAGGGGGTGCTTGCCTATCCCCAGAGAGATGGCTGTTAAATATTTACCACACACCATTGCTTTTAGACCTTTGCACATATGGTCCCCCAGACCCCCAGCTCAGCTCAGTTTATGTGACTTCCTCTTGGAAGCTTCCCCTGACTCTTCAAGATTGGGACAGATATCCCTCTCTGTGATTCGTGCAAGGGTGGGCAGCCCCCCACAGCGCCCCCCTGTGGCGCTTATGCTGACTTTTTCCATATCCTGTACTGGCCAAGTAAAGTCATTGAGGTCAGGGCCTTGCTGTGTTCATTTGTCACTGTTCTCCTTGGATAGTACATGACATATAGCAAGGTGCTACATCATATTTTTAAATGAATCGATACATGAGTAATGGAAATAATAAGTCCTCCCTACTAAATAATAAGCTTTTTATGGTTCAATGATGGGTCTTCATCTTTGTAATCTCTGGATTTCCTCACATAGTCAGCATTCAGTAGAAATATGAATTGAAAAGAGTAGACTTAAAGTATACTTTTTCTGAGCCTAAAACTAGGGCCCAATGGAAGATAACCATTATGAGCTTGGGTGGCTCAGTCAGGCGTCCAACTCTTGATTTCGGCTCTGCACGATCTCACAATTTGTGAGATGAAGCCCCGCATCGGGCTCTGTGCTGACAATGAGGACCCTGCTCGGACCCTCTCTCTTTCTCTCTCTCTCTTCCCCTCCCCTGCTTGCATGCTTGTGTTCTCTCTCTCTCAAAATAATAAGTAAACTTAAAAGAAAAAAAAAAAGACAACCATTCGATAAGTGAGTCAATGACCTTTGAAGTTAGCATTCTGTGGAATCCAAACCTGGCGTTTTGAAATACATCACCAGAAACTTCAGATGTTCCCTAGCCATCAACCTGCCTCAATGTACTACTCATTCGTTCATTTCTCCTAATAAGGTGATCCCAAGCTTATGCCACGTCTTTCTCTCTTCTTCCTTTATCTATAGCACAGCCACACTCCTTGCTCATAGATTTATATGCGTGTTGAACCATGAGGTAGGGTAGGGAAGTGGTGTGGTGTGGTGAAAGGCGCTTGGCAGTTGGAGTCAGGAGACACTGGCTATGTCTGTCATAACCTTTCTGGAGACTTTGTCTCTTCATCTGTGATAGGGAAAATATCTTCCCTATCTAATTCACCAAGTTTTGGTAGGATCAAATGAGTTAATGTAGGCAAAAATGTTTTTTATAAATTTGGGGCATCTGGGTAACTCAGTAGGTTAAGCATCTGACTTCAGCTCATGTCATGATCTCGTGGTTTGTGGGTTCGATCCCCACATCTGGCTCTGTGCTGTCAGTTCAGAGCCTGAAGCCTGCTTCGGATTCTGTGTCCCCCTCTCTCTCTGCCCCATCCCTGCTCATGTTCTCTCTCTCTGTGTCTCAAAAATTAAAAATTAAAAAATAATTAAAAAATAATAAAGCTGCCATCTTATTAAAAAAAAAAAAAAAAAAAAGAAATACAGAATCTCAGCCCTGCCCCAGACCTCATGAATCAGAGCCTACATTTTAAAGAGATCCCAAGGGATTGAGTGCATTTAAGTTTAAGGCACTTTGCCTTAGGGACCATCTAATAATTTTCAAGTGGGAAAACAACAAATCAGGTCTTGAAGGGTGATTTCCCCTCTTCAAAGCCTAATATGCATGGGTGGCAGAGCTTGGATTACGAACAAAGGTCTCCTGACTGCTGGCAGGTTCCAGCATGGCACAGCACCTCGCAGCCTAGGTCTTTAGCTTCCAAGCTGTGAGGCTTTGGGCAAGTTACTGAACCTCTCTGAACCTGTTTCCTCATCTATAAACTGGAGATGATAGCAATGTCTACCTTATGGAACTGTGAGGATTGACACAAATTGGAGAATCTCTGAACATTTTGTGCAAGGTAAAGCATAATTCATACATAAAATTTTATTATTCTTAAATGGAAAGTCAGACAACGTTCTGCATAATTCAAAGTAGAAGTAAGTTTTTTTTTATGGCACACAGAAACAGATAGCTATTTATATCTCTGAACACCATCATGACTTGACAGTAATGTTTAGAAAGCAGTTACTTATTTTTCCTTCTAATCTTTTATATTTTCCATTGAAGAAAGTTGTGTAAACTGCACAGCAGAGGCACTCTGCTAGTCACTGTTATTCAATCACTTGTAGGTTAGACTGACCTGTTATTCTGAATTTGGTGAACCAGGGCCAAATTCAACCTTTGGAGCAGGCACACACATAATGTAATTGAAGAACCTGACTCACTGACCTACTTTCTTGGTCAATGAAACAGTAGAAGGCTTGATCACCTGGTTTTTAGCTCCATCTAGTGGCCATACACAGTTTAATTTTTGGTTGTAGAGAAATGGGGAATTCTAGTTCCTTTTTTTTAACTCAAATATGTCCAACTTATCATCATGCAGAAGAAATGATCCAATATACAATTTTTAATGCTCGTTATATTTGAAATAATAGACTTAGGATTCTTGGAGCTAGTGAGAAAGTTGGAGACCTTCCTATGTAGAACAGGAAGACTGGAATCATCTTTGATGCTTCTCTCATGAGATATGTCCATTCTGTCATTGAACCAAAAAAGTTAATTTCTCAAAACATTATCCAGTCACATGTACTTATTTAATCCTTGCTGGGGGACTGTCTGCTTAGTGAAGGAAAGTATTGGATATTTCTCCAGACTCTAGATTTTGGTTACTGGGCCCTGATCTCTTGTAGTGCCACGGAAAGAAATAGCTACAGGTGCATTCAGAAAGAAAAGGCCTGTGCAATAGGGCTTCCAGCCTCACAAAAGATGCCCTTTCTCCCATAGTACGGTCAATGATCAGTAGAGAGCTGAAGGAGTCATGTCAAGTGTCAGTGCAGGAAGCCAACCTTGCCTGGGGATTTTTGTCTGAGCCCCCGGGACGAAGATGTAATTCTAGGCATAGAAGTGGGGGAAACCCCCCCCCAAATGCCAGTGCTAACATTTCCTGCTGAAGAATACCTCTTTGGAAGAAAGATTATTTTGAACTGGTTATTTTTGAGCAACAGCAGACACAGAAGAAATTCTGAAAAGAGTGGAAGTTACTGTTGTGTAAGGGAATTTCACCATTTATAGGGGAAAGGAAACCCCCATTCGTGAGCATGTGTCCCTTTTGGTACCCGGAAGAGAAAGATGACTCTAAAATTATAAGAAACTTATCAACAGAGAAAGCGCCACTTAAATCTGCAAAACAAAGTTTACATTTTACTCTGCTTTCCCTGGTCACTCCACATAAATGCACACCACCACCCCCCACCCCCAACATCTTTCCTTTGTCTTTACTTGAAGACAAGGTGGTGTCTTGGGCCTTCTGGTGGGAAGTGTTACTAAGTGTCCCTGAGTATCTCCCATCTATACCTGATGTATACATATTAATAAACTTTGTTTTTCTTGTTAATCTCTCTTATTACAGGAGATAATGGCTAAAAACTCAGAAGAGTAGAGGAAATATTATTTTTCCTCCCCCACACTACCTATTTAGTAGGAAGGGATTCAGAATTAAGATTAGGTTGATTAATAGAAAATAGAGATGTAATATTCTTGCACAAACGTGTGGGTGGGGAATCCGATCTCTCTATGTAGGAGCCTGTTCAGGGTTGGGCATGTATTTGCACCCCTGGAACTGGAGTCGTCATATTGAGTCCTTGTTTGGGAATTGATGTTGAATGAATTAAACAAGGAGGCCATTAGACTGAAGTGGCTCTAATGTCATGGCAGGCTACGTAAGCAAACCAAAATCTAAGCCTGTAAATGCCTCCAGGTTATGAAATCAAAATGCTAAGGACAACTAATCCCAAACAGCCAACTAGGCTTTAAGGTATAGCCAAATATAATTTATTTTCTTTGCTTCTACACCTTCTCTGTATAAGTCTTTCCCCTGGCTCCTGTCCCCATAGTGATTCAAACCATTTCCAGTTTAGCAAGCCCCAATTCAAAATGATTTTTGCTCAAATGAACTTTTTTTAAAGCTTATTTATTTGAGAGAGAGAGAGAGAGAGAGAGAGAGAGAGAGAGAGAGAGAGAGAGAAAGGATCTCAAGCAGGATCCAAGCTGTCAGCACAGAGCCTGACTTGGGTCTCGATCTCATGAACCATGAGATTATGATCTGAGCCGAAATCAAGAGTCAGATGCTTAGGGGCGCCTGGGTGGCGCAGTCGGTTAAGCGTCCGACTTCAGCCAGGTCACGATCTCGCAGTCCGTGAGTTCGAGCCCCGCGTCAGGCTCTGGGCTGATGGCTCGGAGCCTGGAGCCTGTTTCCGATTCTGTGTCTCCCTCTCTCTCTGCCCCTCCCCTGTTCATGCTCTGTCTCTCTCTGTCCCAAAAATAAATAAAAAATGTTAAAAAAGAAAAAAAAAAAAAGAGTCAGATGCTTAACTGACTGAGCCACCCAGGTGCCCCTTCTCTTAACATTTTTAATATGCCCCAGTTTATCTTTTAACAATGTGTAGACATGAAATTGGCCTTTAGAAGTCTCGGATCACTGAGAAAATACCTGGAGCCTCTGGGGAGAGTAAGTTTGAAAGCACGGACTACAGACTTGAAACTCTTCAAGCAGGTGTAGCACTGTTGGTGGAAAGTGGGAAGAGACGGTGATTTTGAGTTTGCTCATATATTTCATTCTCTGCAGCTGCTAGCAATATACAAAACCAGGGAGGGACATGGAAGGTGATTTTTAAGGTCTCTGTCTCAGTTTCTGACTTTCTAAAAAACTGCATGATACTCTTAAAAAGGAAGACATTTTCAGGGAGCAAGAATTCTTGTCCCCTTCAAGGTCCTTCTAGCTAGATTAACAATCAAATTGACATGAGACAGATAAACAGGAGAAAATAAAATTTAATAGTGTCCGTACAGGGAATCCTCAAAGACATGGAAATTCCAAAGACCGTCAAGCAAAATGAGGTCATCCCCAACTAAAGAGAAGGGGTAGGGGTCTGGGACTTCAAAGAAAAGGAATGCACACCATGGGGCAATAAGACGAAGAGATGTTTGGTAATTAGATGTTTGCCTTGCAATAGAGATGGGTCACTCAGATAAGGTTTATCCTTATTCTGGGAAAGACCCCCCAATTTAGATTCTTCCATGCAGTTAAGGAAGAGACAAAAGTTTCTCTTGAATCCACAAGGTCTCAATTGCCTTCAGCTCAGAATAATCTTCATGCCAAAGTGACCTATCTTGGAGTGGCCTGCCCTCAGCCCCTGTAACATACAGCAGTCAAATTCCTGGGTTCAGAAAAGCTTGTTTCTGCAAGCCTGGACATGCTTCCAGAGGTAAGGGTGGGTGTTATGGGTTGAATTGTCTCAAAAGATACATTGAACTTCTAAACTCTGGTACTTGTGAACGTGACCTTATTTGGAAATAGGGTTTTTGTAGATGGAATCAAGCTAAAATGAAGTTTTACTAGAATAGGTTAGGCCCTACTACAATATGACTGGGGTCATTTGAAGAGGGAAATTAGTACATAGCCACACAGAGAGAAGAGAACGTCATCTTTTTTTTTTTTTAATGTTTATTTATTTTTGAGACAGAGAGACAGAGCATGAACAGGGGAGGGTCAGAGAGAGAGGATGACACAGAATCCAAATCAGGCTCCAGGCTCTGAGCTGTCAGCGTAGAGCCCGACGCGGGGCTTGAACTCACGGACCATGAGATCATGACCTGAGTCGAAGTCGGACGCTTAACCGACTGAGCCACCCGGGCGCCACAGGAGAACGTCATCTTGACGACAGACACAGGGGGGTGTTGGCCATGTGAAGACAGAAGCAGAGGTTGCAACCAAGGAATGACTGGGGCTACCACAGGCTGGAAGAGGCAGGGAAGGATACTTCTCCAGAGGCTTTGGAAAAAGGGTGGCCCTGTTAGCCTTGATTTCAAACACCTTGATTTTTGAACGTCTAGCCTCCAGTACTGTGAGAGAATCAATTCCTGTTGTTTTAAGCCCCCCAGTTTGTGATGCTTTGTCAGTGGAAGAGTCCTCTGTTGGAAGATGAGCCTCTGGGTCTAAGGGCATTTTCTGGGGATGGAATCCCACCTCAGGAACAGGGATGGTAAATCCCTGGGCAGTGAGGACTATGGAGATGCTGGCAGATACTTGAATTAATGCTTGCCACCTGAAGAAATACCTAATACTGCCTTTGAAGATCTCAGTGCTCTTACAGCAAACAGTGATTTAGTACTAATGGCTGAATGTCTGAGTTCTTTAGAACAGACTTTTGGGCACTAAAACCCTAAGAGTGTGCCAGGTAAATTTCCCTTTAAAAGGGATTGGGAAAAGTTGTCTGCATTTACACTAAGGTTAGGGACTTTGGTCCAGAGGACACTGGCTTCAAGAGCTTTAGATCCAGAAAGCATGGGTTGCAACAAGGGCAGATCCACGTTTTTAGGGTCCTTGTATCAGTTTCCTGGAGCTGTTACAAAAGAGTACCCAAAGCTGAGTTGCTTAAAACAACAAATGATTGCCGCACAGTTTTGGAGGCTAGAAGTCTGAAACCGAGTTGTAGGCAGGGTCATGCCCTCTCTGACAGCCCCAGAGGAGAATCTTTCCTTGCCTCTAGCTTTTGGTATGTGCTGGCCATCTTTGGTATTCCTTGGCTTATAGATGCATTCCTCTAGTCACATGGCTGTCTTCTCCCTGTGTCTTCACATCATCTTCCCCTCTGTGTAAGCCTGTCTTCAAGTCCAGATTTCTCCTTATCCTAAGATGCCAGTCCCACTGAATTAGGGCCCACTCTAATGACCAAATTTTAACTTGGTTACCTCTGTAAAGATCCTACGTCCAAATAAGTTTAAATTCTGAGGGACTAAGGGTTAGGACTTCAACATATCTATTTGCTTGCCCACAATTAAACTAATAACAGGCCTGAACTTAAAGTTGAAAACATAAAATTACTAATACCTTATTAGGCTTGGAGGCAGATTGTGCAAATAAGAAGCTCCACAGTACATCCTATTTTGGCTTACAACATTAGAGTAGCTGTTGGCAGCTATGAATCTGACTGCAAAGAAGTCGCGTTGTACCCACTCCTATCAACTTACCTGGGCCTGTGCAGGCAAGCAAGAGAGGGAGAGCCTACTTATTGTTCTGCTTCTGAACTTATGCCCTCGAGGAAGATGTGAAGCTTAGAGGGGAGAAACTGGCTGTGAAAAGTGTGGGTCTGTTGTCTGAAGATCGCTCTTTTTTGTACATGACCCTAAATGCCAGTCAGTGACTTCATTTGGTGCTCAGCAGTGGAACAGAGTTTTGAGTTTGTTTTCCTTGGCCCCATATCCTGAGCTTAGAACCTCAACCTCTATGTGAGATGTGACTCATGTTCCTTCTTTGCTCCAAGCTTAGCCCACCATGATCTCCTTCTGAATTTCTTCTATGTACTGTAGCTGGTAAAGTACAGGCAGGAGGTGGAGGTGGTGGTGGTGGTGATGGGGGGGTCACCAGAATGAGGAAGGAAGCCGAGCATACGTGATACCAACTTAGTCCCTGCCAGCGAGGGAAAATGGGAATTGATAAAAAAAAACCCCAAAAACCAAAAACCAAGAACACACAAAACAACGACTATCACTCGTTGACATTTTGCCAACTTCTGGGAAGCCAGATAGGAGCACCCTTACACACATGTCAGAATAAACCGAAAAGTGAGATATTCTCCCAAGATTAGGCTCACCTTTTCCATCCGTAGAGATTTGGAGGATCAAACACTTCACCACTCTGGGCATGGTATGCAGAGAATTGGGCATTATTTAGGCCGACTTCTGGTATGTAAGGAAACTGGATCTTATCTTGTCCTGTCAGAAGAGGTGTGAAACACTCACAAAAAGGTCAGTAGTTGTAAGGTGGACCTTACAGGGTTTCAAGGTAGACCAGGAGTGTTAACTAACTCAGGCTCTCAGAGAGATAGCCATTGGCCCCTCTTTCTTTATGGGGGAATTCTGAATCTTACTAAGAGAGTCCAGGCATTCAGGGGCTGAGCTGCCTCCCAAATTTCCCACTGACTCTTTAAAATATACCCCCCACCCGACCTCACAACCTTGCAGTTCAAATATAGCATTGTTTAAAACCAAACTGCTACATTATAATTAATTTCCCCTTATCCAGCTTTACGTTTAATACTTTACTCTGGTAACTACAGGTCTTATTACAGGACCGAGTTTATAAAATGCTTCCAATCACCCCTGCTTAACTCGAAGGGAAAGACCGTTTGTTTGGTAAGGCAAGGAACAAACACCGCCAGTTGGTGGGTATTCCGGCCGGCACTTCCTGCCTTTGACAATTATACACAAGTTAGTAACTTTGAGACATGGCCCCCATCGACACTCCCAAATACGCGGAAACTTTTCTTCAGAAATGTAAACAAAACTCTCGAAAAATGCTTTGGGATTAATTTTAGATACTTCATGGACCCTTAGAAGTACACCTCCCCAAATTCTTCTTTTCTGGCATTCCAATTTCTCGCCCTTATAATTTCTCTAAGGCTTGTTCCCCTGAACCGCATCAGGGAGAACTTCCCAAATTCCAGATCAAACCCAGATCCCGCCAGGACGTCAAGCTTGGCAGAATAAAGGGCGATCAGGCTTTAGATCTGTAACAGTGGTGGGAAGGACCCTTTTACCAGTAAAATACATGCCTTTGGGGAAGCTGCGGATCAGTCTACGCGTGAAAGAGGCTTGGCTTCCCTACATTTTCGGGGAGGTATAGGCTGTCTAGGTGGGAAAAAATACGTGTCACTCTGCAGGGACCGACACAATGCCACCTGCGCTTGCGCAAAGCTGCCCAAAGAGCGCGCCGGAATCTCGGAGGGGCGGGGCGACGTCAGACGCGTCCCTTCCATTCGCCAAGGCTTTAACTCTTTCCCGTCCCTCTACGGAGCTTCTCGGTCTTCCCCTCTGACCTCGGAAAGAAGTGGGTGGGGCCTTTGGGGGCGGAAGTAGCGCTGCATTGTGGGCTCGCTTAGAGCGGTGGAGTTGATCCTGAATGAAAGTGGCGCGCCGCCGCTGACGTTTCCCGGGCAGAAGCTGCTGGGATTTGGACCCCGGCCGGGATCCGGGTGCCTCGGACCCCTAGTGCAGAGCCGATCGCAAGGAGGCGGTGGCGTTGGCGCGGCGAACGTTGGTGGAGGGGGTGGCTCTGCACGGCCCCGAGACATGGCTCATAACAAGATCCCGCCGCGGTGGCTGAACTGTCCGCGGCGCGGCCAGCCTGTGGCAGGTAACCCGGACTGGGAGGGGGAGTGTTCGAATCCCTGCTTACCGGTTGACCCAGGGTTGGGCCGTCTGAGGGGCGCAGCTTTCGGTGGTTCTGTGATTGTTTGTGGTGTTTCAGGACCGAGATGTGCTCTGTCCGATGAAGCTTCGTGGTTGAGTGTTAGGGAAAATGGATTGGAGGGGGGTGGGTCGGTGGGTGGGGGCAAGTGTCACTCACCAGTAAGGCTAACTATTTTATTGCGAACGGGAAGGTAGACCGGAGGTTTGTGTGGCAGGAGCAGAGGACCCAAGAACACAGTGAGCCTTACTTTGAAGCTTAGTCAGAAGTTTGTGAACTGTCCAGTGTTCTCGGGAGGAGAAAGGACAAGTGTCAGTCTTGAGGTGGAGGGCCGAAGAGGAGGGGAAGTTTCCCAGTGGTGAAATGGATCGACCGTGAGACTAGAGTTTGTTTTTTTTTAATGTGAAATTTTGCCTCTTTATTGAGTTTGACGCACAGTAAGCCTTAAATTTAAAGTGCAGTTTGGTAAATATTGACCACACACGTGCACACACTTCACTGAAACACTCATGAAACCATCACCACAATGGAGATAGTGAAGATAACCATCACTTCTCAAAGTTTCCCCCTGCCCCTTGGTAATCCCTTCCTCCTCAGGCAACTTCCTATATACTTTCTGTCACTATAGATTAGTTTGTATTTTCTATAATTTTTAAAAAGAAATGGAAACACATAATATGTACACTTTTTTGAGGTGGAGGTCTCTGGGTTCTTTCAGCATTATTTTGAGATTTATCTGTGTTTTTGTATGTATATGTGTTCATCCCTTATTGCTGAGTATCCATTGTTATGGATATATCACATTTGTTTATCCATTCACTTGCTGATCCGTCATTTGGGTTGTTTCCAGTTTTTGGCTATTACAAATTAACTTGTATGGTTATTTGTCTGGACATAGGCCTTCATTTCTCCGTGTAAATTTCTGGGACAGGAATGGATCATATGGTAGGCGTATGTTTAACCTTTTAAAAAGATGCCAAAGTCTTAACATTCCAAAGTCATAACATACATTCCCACCATCCATGTATGAGAGGTCTCTGCTCCACATCCTCTCCAACACTTGGTATGACCAATCTTTTTAATTTTACCGACTGTAGGTATTTAGTAATATTGTGGTTTGATGTTGAGTTTCTTGGCAATTCACATATCTTTTGTGAAATGTCCAAATCTCGTACTGATTTTTTAATTGGGTTTTTATCTTGTTGAGCTGTAAATACAAGCCCTTTGTTGGATGTATGCTTAAATTTTTTCCCCTCCCATCTGTGGCTTGCCTTTTCATTTTCTTAACAATGTCTTTTGAAGAGTGAAAGATTTATTTTATTTTATTTTATTTATTTTATTATTTTTTTTGCAAGAGTGAGAGCTTTAAATTTTAACTATTACTGCTTATTCTAGAAGGTATTTTGCAACAAAAATTAAAAGGTTTTGTAGTAAACCATGATTGCTTTTTTTTTCTTTTACGTTTATTTATTTTTGAGACAGAGACAGAGCATGAACAGGGGAGGGGCAGAGAGGGAGACACAGAATCTGAAACAGGCTCCAGGCTCTGAGCTGTCAGCACAGAGCCCGATGTGGGGCTTGAACCCATGAACTGTGAGATCATGACCTGAACCAAAGTCGGACGTTTAACCGACTGAGCCACCCAGGCGCCCCCATGATTGCTTATTATGTACATATGTATAGTATATCTGACTAGTTATTTAACATTGTTGGAAGAGATTCTGTTGTCACTTTTTATTCAGGTTCTCCTGAATTTGTCAGCGTTTCTGTACATTTTATGTAAAATCTTGTCAGTAAAGCCATATCCACTGTGGACAAGTGATATTGAAAGATCACCTAAGCAAGTCTTAGAATGAGGAAATGTTTTTCTTTTAAAAAATTTTTTTAGCGTTTATTTATTGAGATTCAGAGAGACAGAGCATGAGCAGGGGAGAGGCAGACAGAGGGGGAGACACAGAATCCCAAGCAGGCTCTCGCTCTCAGCTTTCAGCACAGAGCCCAACGTGGGGCTCGAACTTAGAGCCACGAGATCATGACCTGAGCTGAAGTCGGACGCTTAACTGACTGAGCCACCCAGGTGCCCCTTTTTCTTTATGCTCTAACCATTTTTACGTGTATTTGCACTTGAAATGAAAACAGTTTGTATTTTATAATCATTGTACTTATTCAAATGAATTGATCACAATTCTTTATATTTTTCTTCGTAGGTCTTAAATCTTCAGTCGTTTTGACTTTTTTCCCATTACCATCTCTAACTTAGTAGTGAATTCTTTCTGTTTTACATGTGGTTTTCTCTGTGGAGCTATGAAGAAACCTCTAAACTTAGATGCCTGGCTTCTTTTCTAGTTTGGAGCATGTTTCCTGGATTCTTTTATTAGAGTTATCTCCTGCACTGATTTGTGAGAAAAACAAAATCATAAAGAAGTCTTTGCCAAAGTGATTTTTTTTTTAAATTTTTTTTTTCAACATTTATTTATTTTTGGGACAGAGAGAGACAGAGCATGAACGGGGGAGGGGCAGAGAGAGAGGGAGACACAGAATCGGAAACAGGCTCCAGGCTCTGAGCCATCAGCCCAGAGCCTGACGCGGGGCTCGAACTCACGGACCAAGAGATCGTGACCTGGCTGAAGTCGGACGCTTAACCGACTGCGCCACCCAGGCGCCCCCTAAAGTGATTTTTAAAATTTGGAATTAGAAAAACGGTTTAATACCAGAATTCTAATGTAATCTGGAGGCTGGCAGTGACAGAGATCAGAATACTGACTTACTGTTAGATTAATGGAAGGAATGTGACACTGACTGGAGGTAGTAGCAGCAGGCAAGGCGCTAACTCAGGCAGCTTTATGCCTCTCTGAGAAATAGAGTTGTGTGCCTTTATTTCTCCCTCTACTGGGAACGAAGGGCCAGGAATAAAGCTTTTCTTTATTATTGTGTTGGAATATCTTGGCTTCCAAAAATTAGATTCTTAATTATTGTGGCTTGGTGAGATACTAAGCTCACCTATCTGATTAATTGTCCTTGGACAGAACCCCAGGCCTCTTGACAATCAAATTGGGTCTTTACTAATAGTAATCAATGCTGCTTTGGTTTGTGATGCTTATTAGAAAGTAAAGTGAATACAATGTACAATTCTTGGTAAGTTTCTCCAAAGTTCCCTCAAAGTTCTGTCTGTATATCCTAGAAGTGTTTATTTTGGAAATGCAAGGTTAGCGATATTTTATAACAGGTAGAGCGAGAAATACTAGCTATATTCTTATAGTCTTCAGTGAAAAATAAGGAATAATTCACATTCCATTTTCTGCCTCATATTTTCTTCCTCTTATTTTTTTTCTGATTATAAAAATAATCCATGCTTATTGGATAATTCTTTGGTTTTTGGCATATTAGGAAGATGTGTTATGGCTGCTTAAATTTTCTCACTGTAGACATTAGATGCATCTCATTGGTGTTAGATGTTAATGATTTTCCTGATTTAGAAGATGGTACTAATTATATATAATCTGTTTCACTATGAAGTCACCTTCTTTAATTAAACCAGGCTTCCAATGAGAGAGAGCTCCAGAAGATAGGGCCAAGTTTTATTTCTGAAGAATCCTTTTTTTCCACCTGGTTAGTGATAGATTTCAGGTGAACACTTTGAAGAATGCAAAATTCTCATTTCTTATAGGTAGATCATTCAACATAAAATAATCTTGTACTTGGGGCGCCTGGCTGTCTCAGTTGGAAGAGCACATGACTCTTGATCTTGGGGTTGTGAGTTCAAGCCTCATGTTGGGTATAGAGATTACTTAAAATAAGTAAAACTTAAAAAAAATTACTTGGTACTTACTTGTACTTCCTATGTGAAGAACCCACCAGGAACTAACTGTAGGAATGTAATATGAAACAGTCTAGTGATAGGGATGGTGGCTTTGGAGTCATGTTACTTAGCAAATATTTGAGAGGCTACTTTCTGCTAGTCCTTGGGGCTAGGGAGATGATTTAGACATAGTCCCTTACCTTAAAGAGTACATAATCTCATGGGAATAGAAAATCATTTTAAGATAGTTATGTTGTAACAAGTACGATCACAACTGTTATAGAATATAATGGAATATCAGAGGTGATAAGCCTAATTCTTTATTTGAGGTTGGGGAAGAGGTGATGAGGAAGAAGAAGGGGATTATGGAAGGCTTCCTGGAGGAGGTGATTCATGAATTATCTTGAATAAATAGAAGTTTACAAGATGGATAATTGTGGGGTATTTTTTTTTTTTTTTGGAAAGGCTTTAGGATAGGATGATGATAGGAGAGATCTCAGACTGAGAGTGAAGATATGAGGTTGGAGAGTATGAGCCAGATCATACATACTGGCAAACTATTGCAGTTTTTAAAGCACTGGAATGAGGTGATTTGACATCAATTTTAAGAAGCTTACTGTTTTTTTTTTTTTCAAGTAAGCTCCATGCCAATGTGAGCCTTGAACTCATAACCCCAAGATAGGAGTCACGTGCTCTGTGGACTGAGCCAGGCAGGCGCCCTAAAAAGCTTGCTTTGGGGGTGCCTGGGTGGCTCAGTTGGTTAAGTGTCTGACTCTTGATTTCAGCTCAGGTTATGATCTCATGGTTTGTGGGTTTGAGTGCCGCTGTCAGCATAGAGCCCTCTTGGGATTCTCTCTCTCTCTCTCTCTCTCTCTCTCTCTCTCTCTCTCTCTCTCTGTCTCTCCCCCAATCACACTCTCTCTTTCTGTCAAAATAAATAAATAAACTAATAAACTAATAAAAAAAAAACTTGTCAAAACTAAAAAAAAAAAAAAAAAAGCTTGCTTTGAATAGGGACACCTTGGTGGCTCAGTCCGTAGAGTATGTGACTCTTGATCTCCGGGTCGTGAGTTTGAGCCCCACATTGGGTGTAGAGTTTACTTGGAAAAAAAAATTTACTTTGATTGCTCTATGTTTAATGAAGTGAAAGAGATAAAAATGGAAGTAGGGAGACTAGTTAGGAATTTGTTGTGATAGTCCAGGTGAAAGACAATGGTGATGGTTTAAAAGTAGAGTTGAAGAGTGGTAGGCTGATTTGAGAGATGTTAAAGAGGGAAAATGGACAGAACTTGGATATAGAATAAGGGAAAGAGTTAAAAATGAGTCCTAAGTTCCTGGCTTATGCAGTAGGATGATAGGTATCATTAGGGCTTATTGGGGAGAAGTGGGTTGGAAGAGGTATTCTTTTTAGAAAAAAATTTTTTTTAAATGTTTATTTATTTTTGAGAGAGACAGAGACAGAATGCGAGTGGGTTAGGGGCAGAAAGAGATGGAGACACAGAAGCAGAAGCCGACTCCAGGCACTGAGCTGTCAGCACAGAGCCCGACGCGGGGCTCGAACTCACGAGCTGTGAGATCATGACCTGAGCCGAAGTCAGACGGTCAACCGACTGAGCCACCCAGGTGCCCCTGGAAGAGGTATTCTTAAGGTGCTGATTACTCGGAAGAGATGTTGAGTATACAGTTGGATATATAGTTTGGAATTCAAACAAGTTTGAGTTGGAGATACACATTTAACAATCATCAAATAAAGACAATATTTAAAGACATGGTAGTTGATTAATCAGAATAAGTAATGCTAGTTTCTTTAGCAGACAACTTCCCAAATTCAGGGGTTTCAATCAAAACATGTTTATTTCTCATTCATATCTCAATGCATTGTCTGTCAGCTTAGCTTTTGTAGGTAATTCTCCATGTGGTGAACCTCTGGGCTCTTTACATCTTGTGCTGCCATCCTTTTAAATGTGCGACCTCTAAGGTTGTCATAGAAAGGGAAGAGCAGGAATGAGTGATCTCTCGGGGGGTTTTGTGGCCAGCCTTGGTAGTATGTTTAATCCCTGCTGATATCCCACTGGCTAGAATCCAGTCACATGGACCTAACCTAACGACAAGAGAAGCTGAGAAATGTAGTCTTTCCATGTGCCCTGGAAGAGGAAAATAAAAAATTTGGTCAACAGATAGCATTGTTTCTGCCATGGCAGTGGATAAGACCTTCTAGAGAGAATAGAGAAAATGGAGAAGGTCTAGGACAGAATCCACAGAAATCCAGAATTTTGAAGTCTGCTAGAGGAAAAAAGAGAGAATGTAGGAATTGAGAAGGAGTAGCCAGAAATTGGGGATGGTGTAATCCAACCATGGATTGCCATGGAAGCCAAGAGAATTTTTTGAGAAGGAAGGAGTTGTCAAATATATGAGATGCTGCTGAGATGCTAAGATACTGGAAAAGTTGGTAACAACATGGAGGGGAGGAAGAGTTGATTCATGGTCCTTGGGGAGGGAACACAGAAGGGAATCCAGAGCAGAGGGGAGGGGATTGCCTTTAATGGGGGAAGGATGGGAGATGAAAGAGAAGATGAATTGAGATACAGAAAGGTTTGTAGATTAACCGCAAAGGTGAGACAAGTTTTTGTCTGATGGTGGAGAGGCATTGTTGAATAGTTAACATCTGTATCACCTGAGTTTGAATCCCTCTTTTTCCCCATTTATTAGAATAAAGTGTGACATTTGGGCAAGTTAATCTCTCTTGCTTTGATTTTCTCACTTGTAAAATGGGGATAATAACAGCACTTACTTTTTTGTTAGGAGTAAATGAATTTGTGTAAAATGTTTTAAATGGTGCTTGATATGTGGTGAGCATGCAAAGTTAGCTTATATTATTATTTCTGTTTCTTTTTACCTTTTCACTGAGGTGTAGCATAAAGCTGTCAGTTGAAAAGGGGATGGGGAAGCTTGCTATATTTTATGAAAGAGGAATATGTGAAATATTTGTCACGGAAGGTGGTGGCGTCTGGTAGGATTGCCTTTGAGATTGGTGATTATGGTTGATGGTGTCAGCTATCTGCTGTGCTGTGAGATTTTCTCTGGGAGCCCTGAGCTGCACAGGTGTAGGGCCAAAGAAGTCAGGTGGTTGGTTGAGTTTGTTGAGGTCTGGGTTTTTCTCAGGTGAGTGTGGTCGAGTGATGCGGGAGGAGGAAGGAGGTTAAGGGTGTTTAGAAGGGACTGATTATGATGATCAGCTGTGGACTCTGACGTTGATAAGAAGTGAAGCCTGGAGGAGCTGATGGAAACAGGATCAGACTTCTGAGACAGCAGTGAGGAGGAGAGAGGGTCTAATGGGATGAATCTTCTAACATATCATATTATTTCCTTATTTGTTATGTTTCTTGTTTATAGTTCATTTTTTTTCCCCAATAGAATACAAGCTCTGTGAGGACAGGGATTTTTATCTGTTGTTTTTTTTTTTTTTTTTTTTTCTTTTCACTAATGTATTCCATGTACCTAGAACAATGCCTGGTACATAATAAGTACTTATTAACTATTTGTTAAATAAGCTAAATGAAGTATAAGAATTTAGATGAGATGATGGTAGAGGTGGTGAGAAGTGAAAAGTGATCAGATTCTGGATATATTTTGAAGATAGATCCGAGAGGATTTGCTGATGGATTGGACATGGGGTATGAGAAAAAGAGAGGGGTCAAGGATAACTCTAAACGGTTTGGCCTGAGCTACTAAAAAAAATAATGTTAACCATTTGCTGAGATGGGGAAGACCATGAGAGGAGCAGCTTTTGGAGTTGGAATATTGAGAACTCAGGTTTGGAAATGAGGTCTGAGACATATTTTGACATCAAGTGGAGATTAAGTCGGGTAGGCAGTTTGATATCTGAGCCTAGAGTTCAGGGAGAGGTTTGGACTGGAGATACACATTGTTAAGTCAGCAGCACGTTGATGGCTTTTAAAGCTGTGAGACCAGATGAGACACCAGGTGAGTGAATGTCGATAGAAAGGTATGAGGACAGAGCCCTGGGACAAAACATTGAGGGGTCAGGGAGTTAGGGGGAGCTAGTAAAGGAGGTTGAGAAGTAGAGGGCAGAGATATAGGAGGAAAACCAGACATATGTAGTATCCTGAAAGCCAAGTGAAAACGTGATTCAAGAATTAAAAATTAAATTGAATTTAAAAAGTGGTCTTGAATTGAACAGTGACCAGTTCTTTGAGAACTGAGAATTGACAATTGGATTTTGCAGTGTAGAAGTTATTGGTGATCTTGAGTAGTTTTGTAGAAAATAAAAATTTTAAAAATTATGTTTTTATGAGATTTAGGTTAAAACCTCTGAACAGATGTTAAGATTTTATTGAGGTTATTTTAGGTAGATATTTATTCTTATGGATATTGTGTGTTAAGATATAAATCAGTTAAAATAATTGATTTTAAAATTGATTATATGAGGTGGCTACTTTTATGCTTATACTATGATTCAGGAAAAAAAGGTCAAAGAGGTCAGTTAGTCTTGCTGAAATTATGATCACTGATAATAGTTGTTTGAAAGGTGATTTTGGTTGATATGCTTGTCAGCATGATCCCTATGCTGGAATGCAGGATAAAGTGCATAAGATGGAGAAGGTTCATAGTAAAAAAGTAAAATTAAGAATTTTAAAGAACTGATTTAATTCACTCCATTATCAATTTTCCTGTATTATCTTTAAGAACTTTAAGGCAGTAACTTTTTAATGTAGTAGTTTAAAACCTTAGTCTTTTTTAAAAAAACTATTACCCAATGCTTTTTAATTTTTTATTATTTTTACTTTAAAAAATTTTATTAATCAGCTATAGTTGACATAGAATGTTATATTAGTTTCAGGTGTACGACAGTAATTGGACAATTCTGTACATTATCCAGTGCTTACCATGATGTGTCGTTACCTTCTGTCACCATACAGTGTTGTTACGATATTTTTGACTCTATTTGCTATGCTGTTCATTTCATCCCTGTGACTTATTTTATTAGTGAAAGTTTGTACTCCTTAAGCCCCTTCACCTATTTTGTCCATACTCCCTGCACCCCACCCTGTTCCCCAAACTTAAGAGTCTTTTTGGAAGTTCCATTCACTGGTAATTATTCTTTTGCTATTATATTTGATTGTCAATTTCTGGAATTTATTTAAAAATTCTAAGGTGGTACTTTTAAAAGGTGTAGTTTAGATTGAGAATACTTCATGAACAGTTCTATTTAAAACATTTTAAGAAAGTGATTTGAGAATTGCTAATTATAGTTTCAACTTGGAACATTTTCTTTAATGAAAATTGTTACCCATCTTAATGTTGTTTAGGAAGATTCTTACCTCTGAAGACAATGTTAGGACCAAGATATGATAGTCAAGTTGCTGAAGAAAATCGGTTCCATCCCAGTATGCTCTCAAATTATCTAAAGAGTCTGAAGGTAAGAAACAAAACATTTTTGATATTGATTTAGTATACTTTATCCCTTTCTTGTTCTTCAGGTGGCTTTAAAAAAACCTTTTTATTTTGAAATAATTCATTGACTAAAAGGAAGTTGCAAAACTTGTACATAGAGTTCTGTCAACCCTCCTCCCAGCTTTTCCCAATGGTGACATCTTATATTATTGTAGTACAATATTAAAAGCAGGAAATTGACCTTTGTACATTACAGTATTTTTGAATAGATTACAGATCTTATTTAGTTTTTACCAGTTTTTACGTGCATTCATTTGTGTGTATGTGTGTATAGTTCTCTGTGGTTTGATCCAATGTATAGATTCCTGGTGTTGGTTACAGGACTGTTTCATCTCCACGAAGGAACTCCCTCTGCCACCCCGTTATAGTCAGACTCCTCCCCTCCCATCCCTGTACACTGAAAACTGCTAATCTGTTTTCCATCTCTGTAGTTTTGTCATTTTGAGAATGTTGTATAAATGGAATAAAACAGTATATGGCCTTCTGGGATTTGCTTTTTTCACTAAGTGTAATGCCCTGGAAGTCCATCCAAGTTTCAACAAAAAGTTTGTTCCTTTTAAAAACATTCCATGCTCATGGATTGGAAGAAGAAATATTGTAAAAATGTTGATACTACCCAAAGCAGTCTACACATTCAGTGCCATCCCAATCAAAATTACACCAGCATTCTTCTCAGAGCTGGAACGAACAACCCTAAAATTTGTATGGAACCACAAAAGACCCCAAATAGCCAAAGTAATATTGAAAAAGAAAACCAAAGCGAGAGGCATCACAATCCCGGACTTTAGCCTCTGCTACAAATCTGTAATCATCAAGACAGTGTTGTATTTGCACAAAAACAGACACCTAGACCAATGGAATAGAATAGAGAACCCAGAATTGGACCCACAAATGTATGGCCAACTAATCCTTGACAAAGCAGGAAAGAGTATCCAATAGAAAAAAGACAGTCTCTTTAGCAAATGGTGCTGGGAGAACTAGACAGCAACATGCAGAACAATGAAACTGGACCACTTTCTTACACCATGCACAAAAATAAACTCAAAATGGATGAAAGACCTAAATGTGATGGGAAGCCATCAAAATCCTGGAGGAGAAACCAGGAACAACCCCTTTGACCTCAACCGCAGCAACTTCTTATTTGACGTTTCTGAAGGCGGGGGAAATAAAAGCAAAAATGAACTATTGGGACCTCATCAAGGTAAAAACCTTCTGCACTGCAAAGGAAACAGTCAACAAAACTAAAAGGCAACTGACGGAAGGGGAGAAGATATTTGCAGATGACCTATTGGATAAAGGGATAGTATTCAAAATCTATAAAGAACTTAACAAACTCAACACCCGAAAAACAATCCATTGAAGAAATGGGCAGAAGACATGAATAGACACTTTTCCATAGAAGACATTCAGATGGCAAACAGACACATGAAAAGATGCTTAACATCACTCATCATCATGGAAATACAAATCAAAACCCCATTGAGGGGCTCCTGGGTGGTTCAGTTGGTTAAGTGTCCGACTTTTGCTCAGGTCATGATCTCACGGTTCATGAGTTCAAGCCCTAAGTCAGACTCTGTGCTCACAGCTGGGAGCCTGGAGCCTGCTTCAGATTCTGTCTTTCTGTCTCTCTGCCCCCGAATGAATAAACATTTAGAAAAAACAACAACAAAAAAACTACATTGAGATACCACCTCACACTGGTCAAAGTGGCTAAAATTAACAACTCAGGAAACAACAGATGTTGGCACGGATGTGGAGAAACGGGAACCTTCTTGCACTGTTGGTGAGAATGCAAACTGATGTAGCGGCTCTGGAAAACAGTGTGGAGGTTCCTCAAAAAAATTAAAAATAGAATTACCCTGTGACCTAGCAATAGCACTGCTAGGAATTTATCCAAAATATACAGGAGTGCTGATTCATAGGGGTGCACATGTACCCCAATGTTTACAGCGGCGCTATCAACAATAGCCAAATTATGGAAAGAGCACAAATATCCATCAACTGATGAATGGGTAAAGAAGATGTGGTTTTATATATACGATGGAATACTACCTGGCAATGAGAAAGAATGAAATCTTGCCATTTGCAATAGCATGGATGGAACTGGAGGGTATTATGCTAAGTGAAATAAGTCAGTCAGAGAAAGATAAGATATGTTATCATTCATATGTGGAATTTGAGAAGCTTAACAGAGGACCATGGGGGAAGGGAAGGGGAAAAAATAGTTTCAAACTGAGAGGGAGGCAAACCATAAGAGACTCTTAAATACAGAGAACAAACTGAGGGTTGCTGAAGAGGGAGGTAGGTGGGGGTAGGGGAAGGTAAATGGGTGATGGGCATTAAGGAGGGCACTTGTTGGGATGAGCACTGTCTGTTGTATGTAAGTGATGAATCATGGGAATTTGCACTGTATACACTGTATGGTAGTTAACTTGACAATAAATTATATAAAAAAAAAGTTTGTTCCTTTTTATTGTTGAGTAGTAGTCAGTTGTATGGATGTATCATCAGGTTTATTTAACTCCTCTCACATTGAGTGGTTAAATAACCATTTAACCAATTTGAATTATTTCCAGGTGTGGGGTATTGCACATAAAGCTCTTGTGAACATTCATGCACAGGTGTTTGTGTGAACAGTAGTTTTTGTTTTCCTGGAATAAATACTCAAGAGTATGATTGCTGAGTGCATGGCTAGTTTTACAGTAAGTGCCAAACTATTTTTCTAAATGAAACATTATAATTTTTACATTATTCGGACATAATGCTGATTAGTTTCCTAGGACTACTGTAACAAATTACCACAAGCTGGGTGGTTTAAAACATTTATTCTCTCACAGTTCTGGACACCAGAAATTCTAAATCAAGGTGTTGCAAAGTTTTGCTCCTTCTGGAGGCTTGGAGGGAGAATCTTTTCCGTCCTTTTCTCCTAGCTTCTCGTGATTGCCTGTGATCCTTGGCATTCCTTAGCGTGAGCTCTGTGGGTTGTCTCTCTTGTTACCATTCTTCCTGTGTGTGTCTGTCCAAATTTCTGTCTTTTAAAGACACCCTAATCCAGTATGACCACATCTTGAGTGTATTTGTAAAGATCCTATAGCCCTGTTTCCAAATAAGGTCACCTTCACAGGTTCTAGGAGTTAGGACTTGGACATATCTTTTCAGGGGACATAATTCAGCCTTTGATACTAATCTTTGTACTCTCCCATTCTAGTACATTCAGCAAATATTAGTACCCATTATGTGCAAGTCTTTTTTTTTTTTTTTTGTATGTTTATTTGAGAAAGAGAGAGAGAGGATTCAAAGCAGGTGCTGTGCTGACAGCAGAGAGCCTGATGTGGGGCTCGAACTCAAGAAACTGAGATCATGAACTGAACTGAAGATGGTTAACCGACTGAGCTACCCAGGTGCCCTGCATTATGTGCAAGGCTTCTATCATGAGTTAGAAAAATTGCCATTTAGATTTGAAAACCTCTTATCCCTTTTCTTGGTGTAGTTTTCTTGAGTCTTTATATGTTAATGTTTTTTTATTTTAGCTTGTAAACTTTTAATTTTTATTTTCATTATCAGTAATCATATTGAAAATTATAGTTTGAGTTTAGAAGCCACATAGCCTGGCTTTGATTTCCAGTTTGCCCCTTACAACTTTGTGGGCACGTTACGTATCTCTTCCTGTTTTCAGTTTCCTCATCTGTAAATAAAGTAATAAAATTCGTGCATAGAAAGCATGTAGAATAGTGTTTGGCACGGAGGAAGGACTTCATTTAAATCTCACAAGAATTCTATGAGATAGATACTGTTAATATGCTTACTTCATGGATTGGGATTATTATGAAAAATAAATATGTAGATGTAATATATGTATGTATGTATGTGTATGCAAACAGATTCACACACAAATATGTTATCCACACAGACATATCACATACACACATGTACATATATATGGGGTTCTGGGCAATTAAGTCCTATAGTACAGTTTCTCAGTTTCCCTGGCTAAACTATTCCTGTGTATTTAGAAAACTCATATTTTCTTGCTTATCACCACTTTTCATCCATTTGTTATTTTGGACCTGTAGACACACAACACGGGTTCTAATTCTCACTCACTGAGCAGCTGTATTAATAAGCTCTAAATGTTTGTGTTTGACAATACATGTCCTCTGAAGGAATTAGATCACTGCAGAAGGTATGTGGGAAGAGTAGTAGGCCCAGGTGGGGCAGATTGTAGAAATTGCCATCAAAAATACACTTCTATAAGTAAGAGCTCATCTGATGGGTAGACCTGTCTCTCATCTGCATTTGAACTAAGGAATCTGGAGACATCAGTGGAGTACATTATGGTAGCTAATATTTTGGAAACACAGTTTTGTCAGTTTTGTTGTATATGAAATATAAATGTTTTTGCCATTTTTTTGCTCTCTAATAATGGAGTCAAATTATTCCTGTGTCCTTTAGGCACATCAATAATAGGTACTCAATAAAAGCAATAGCAATGAAAGTGAGAAAAATCACAGTTTAAGAAGTATGGATTATTTCTCTTGCCATTCTTCCCAGAGAGTATATACTTCAGGATGAGGTGGAAGATGTATGAATTAACTCTTCTTTTACTTGGCTCAGTTCAGGTGTGCGTTTCTTTTAAAAAAAAAAAAAATTTTTTTTTTTAACATTTATTCATTTTTGAGAGTGAGAGAGACAGAGCATGAGCAGGGGATGGGCAGAGAGAGAGGGAGACACAGAATTAGAAGCAGGCTCCAGGCTCTGAGCTGTCAGCACAGAGCCCGACGCAGGGCTCAGACCCACGGATCTCAAGATCATGACCTGAGCTGAAGCCACCTAGGCGCTCTTCAGGTGTGCATTTCTTAGACTATCTTACTAGTCTGAATGTGATTCTAGTTGTTAATTATTTTTTAAACCAGTTGGCCCCTGATCATAAGCCAACTTAGTGCTGAACAGAAGAAATAATGATTTTTGTTCCAATGCAGGAAGAAAAACTGCTGAGAGATGGGATTGAGTCTTCAGTGAATTGCACAATTATGGCCATGAGCCCTGTTCTTCATTGATTATTTAAGGGATTTACAAGAGAATTTTGACTGTACACACTTTTTGCCTTATCTAGTACTCACTTTAGCATTTAACTGCCTAGCATGTGATGTTGTGATAGCTGCTTGGAATGCTGGGTTGATGTGTGCCTGCAGCTTGAGTGGGGTACCTTTTAGATGGAGGCCTTTCCTGTTTTATCATCTTGTCTAATAAATCATAGGTGGAGTGGGAGATGCAGAAAATGATATCCATGTTGGTTTTTTTTTTTTTTAGGTAGACTTTTATGATGTTGAAATGGAGTAGGTTTTGTTTATGTTCTTGTTCCATCGTTAGTTTGGGGGTTAATTTATTTCACTTAGTGCCTGCTAAGTTCTAGTGCCTTGAATAAGACTTAAGTGAGTGATGCTTTTGTTGTCAGTAGTTCATTGGCAGAACTAAAATCTCCCTCAATATAGATGGATGAAACTGGAGTATTGCCATTTAGTCAGTTTGTTTTGGAACAAATTCTGTTACTAGTAAATCTGCCCTTTTTCTTTTCTTTTCTTTTAAGGTTAAAATGGGCTTGTTAGTGGACCTGACAAACACTTCAAGGTTCTATGACAGAAATGACATAGAAAAAGAAGGAATCAAATATATAAAACTTCAGTGTAAAGGGTAAGTCATGTATTAAGTTTGTATAATATTGAAACCTTTTGCTGAAATTTCAGTTTCTTCTTTTTCAAAAAAAAAAAAAATGTTTCCATATTACTAGACATGGTGAGTGCCCTACAACTGAGAATACCGAGACATTTATTCGTCTGTGTGAGCGGTTTAATGAAAGAAACCCACCTGAACTTATAGGTATGTTTGGCTTTACCACTGTTTGAATATTTTATTTTGTGATTGAGATTCCATTTTCTTTTTTGCAGGTGAGGTGGTATGGAAGTTTTTTTGTTTTCTTTTTTAAGTAATCGCTAGGAAGTATTTATTAAAGTAATAGACTAACTTTTGTAAACTATGAAATACATTTTTGTAATTTTTATATTTTTCAAGATAAAACCCTAAGTGCCCCTCTTTGGGTATACTTTTGGGAAAGTTTCCCTTAAACACTACATAGTTGCTTTTTATAAGATTGCATTTTATACTGTATTGTGAAACTTTCTTTTCCCATTCAGTATTGTATTTCTGAGACTAATCCATGATGATGTATGTAACTGCGGTTTATTTCTGCTGCCGTATAACATTTCATCATGAATACACTACCATTTATCCATTCTGTTGATGGACAGTCATTTCAGCAGATATTTATTGTTTGCTACTCTTTGCGAGATGTAGGCTCTTGGAACATATTAGTGAAGAAAACAAAGTCTGTGCTCTTCTGGAGCTTATATTTTAGTGTGGGGGGGTGGAAAGGGGGAGGGGAGGTGGAAGGCAGGCAATAAACAAATGTATTAAATAAGAAAAAAAAAGACAGTTACTTAAAATGACATTTGGCTTATTTTCAGTTTTTCTCCCCCCCTGTTTTAAACAGTACTACTAGGAATGGCTTCTAGAATTTTTAAGGTTTGATTTTTAGCTTTGAATCTTTGGTCTTTCTGGTATTTATATTGTCATATGGTCTGAATTGATCTAATTTAAATATTTTCTATATAACCAATTCTTTGTTTTTGCACAGCTTATTGAATAATTTTTTCTCCTGATATCTAAATGCCGTAAATTAACTTTGTATATGTTCTATTGGAAAATTTTTCCAATTCATTTGCCTTTTAATTTTGAAGTAATATTTTAAAACTTTTTTGTTGTTAATATATTTTCTTTTGCGATTTCTCCTTTGAAGAAGGAGAAGAAGAAGGAGAATTGACGTTGTAAGCAGCTAGTATTTTCTCTATTCAGGGTATTAACTGAAAAACTACTAGGACTAGTAAGAAAGCTCAGGGGATATATTTGGACACAGATAAGTAAGAAAGCATCAACTTTCTTGCAAATAAACAGTAAATAGGAAGTAAAATTAGAGGGGCATCCAGGTGGCTCAGTTGGTTAAGGGTCAGACGTTGGCTCAGGTCATGATCTCATGGTTCATGAATTCAAGCCCTGTATTGGGCTCTATCCTCTCAGCGTGGAGCCTGCTTTGCTCCTCTGTCTCCGTCTCTCTCCCTGCCCCTCCTCACTCGTGTGTTCTCTTTCTCTCTCAGAAATAAACATTTTTAAAAATAAAATTAGAGAATGGGCTTATTAGTAATAGTGGTTAACATTTATTGAACGTTTATGTTCTGCTGGTCACCCTGTAAACCATTTTACATACATTATCTCATTTTCTTTTCACAGTAATCCTATTGAGTAGACATTATTGTCACCTCCATTTTATGATGAGAAACAGGCTTGGAAAGATTAAGTGACTTGCTCAAGGTCATTCACACAGCTAGTAATGGTTACAGTTTAGATCATATCCTAAGCAATCTGAGTTGTAAGTTCACACTCTAAACCACTTCTCTTTTCTGTAATGGAAGTATGAGATACCAAAGAATAAAGTTATTAAGAAGTGTAGGAGGTCTTTATGAAGGAAATATGCCTGGATATTAAAAGACCTGAAGAAATAGACATTTGTCTCCACTAATTCCAATTTTTAATGTAATTTTAAGCAAAATCCCAGAGAGACTTCGGAAGAATTACTATGAATTTTTTCTGTTTGTAAAATTTACTGTTGCCATAGAAGACAACATACATTGAGCACGGAGAAAACTTGTTTGGCAAATTAAACAGGCAATATTATGAGCAAGAAAATTTTGAGAAACAAAAGTAATGAGGGGATTGTCCTTACCAGTTATTAAAGCATAGGGTAAAGCAGTGGAAACTATAGAAGTTCCCTGGTGGTAGAGGAGATGTTTTTTAAATCATAGGGGGAAGGTGTGATTATTCAACAAATGGTGTTGAGAAAATTAGCCCAGTATATAATAACATATATTTTAGATGAATTAAATACTTTTAAAAGGATTTGTAAGAAGATAGGAGAAAATACAGGTAAGCATTTATTTATTTCCAGAGTAAGGTAGGATATTCCAAGTATATCATCAAAGGGAGAATCCATAAATATTTTTTTAGGAGTGTGCGTGGACTGTTTGCATCAGAATTACCTGAGGATGTTTATTAGAAATGTTTGTTTAAAAAATAGTTTTAGGGCCTCATCCTGGACCTACATAATCAAAAACTCTGGGGCTGAAGCCTAGGAATCCAGTTGTTCTTTTTTTTTTTTTTTTTTTTAATTCTTAGAGAGAGAGAGAGAGAGAGAATGAGCGAGGGAGGGGCAGAGGGAGAGAGGGACACAGAATCTGAAGCAGGCTCCAGGCTCTAAGCTGTCAGTACAGCCTGACTCAAACCTATAAGCCATGAGATCATGACCTGAGCCAAAGTTGGACACTCAATCGACTGAGCCATCCAGGTGCCCCCTAGGTGATTTTTTTAATGCACACTTAAATTTGAGAGCTGCTGTCAAGAATTAAAGTGTGTCATTTATTAGTAATAATAGTAACTGCTGCTATAAATGAATGTTTATTCTTGCCTGGCAGACATGATGGGAAACTTTAAATGAATGAATGAAGTGAATGAATGTAATCCTTATAACAACTATGTAGTATGTGGTGGTATCCCCATTTTACAGATAAGGAAACTAATAAGTCTCAGCGAAATTAAGTAGCTTGCCCATGGTCACACATCTAGTAAATATTTAAGCCAGGTTTTTAATCCAGTTTTTGACTGCAAAGTTCAAATCTCTAGTTAGTTGCTACGCTGTTTTCTAGATTAACTCATGAAAATGAAAAAGAATTTCTGTACTACCAAACAGAACGGAAACAGAGCAAAAAGATTATTTGATAAGTTTGGAAAAATATTTCAAGCATATGACAGATAAAAAATATGTACAAAGAGATTTTATAATCCAATGGGCAAAAGAGTCATTCTTCAATGGAAAAATATGGGAAACAATGAAAATGCAACTTACAAAAAATGAAATATAAATAGCCAAGAAACATGAAAAAAATTTTTTATTTGTTAACAAAAGCTACAAAACAAAATATATGTTGTTACCGTCTGCTGTTACATTGGCAAAGATTTAAAAAATTTTAATGTCAAGGATTGGATACATTGGATGCACTTATACATGGTTAATTAGAGTGTTAATTGATACTGCTTCTCTGTAGAGACAATTTGGTGGGATTTCTCAAGATCTTTAAAAGCGTTAAGATACTTTTGACTCATCAAGACTACATCTAAGAATTCATTTTAAGGAAGTAGAGATGGACATAAAAATTTATGTGAAAGGAACTTCATCACAGCTTTGTTTTTTTTCTTAACTAAAAAAATTTTTTTATTAATGTTTGTTTATTTTTGAGAGATAGAGGGACAGCATGAGTCGGGGTGAAGCAGAGAGACAGGGAGACACAAAAACCGAAGCAGGCTCCAGGCTCTGGACTGTCAGCCCAGAGTCCCATGCAGGGCTCCTCACTGAACCACCCAGGTGCCTCTTTAATTTTTAAAAAATGTTTTATTTATTTTTGAGAGAGTGTAAACAGGGGAGGGGCAGAGAGAGGGGGGACAGAGAATCTGAAGCAGGCTCTGCGCTGACAGCAGCGAGCCTGATGTGGGGCTTGAGCTCCTGAACTGTGAGATCGTGACCTGAGCTGAAGTTGAATGCCCAACTGACTGAGCCACAGGTTCCTCCATCACAGCTTCATTTGTAATAAAAACTGAGAACAGCTTACATATCTGATAAAAGCAGGCATTTATGTCATACACTATGGAACTTTAACAGGAGAACAATAACATGGAAATATATGACATACAGTACTGTGATATGTGTGTATATATTTACACATTGACAAAAATATATGTAATGAGTACACATATATACACCTATATTTAGGTGCACAACCAGAAGATATAGCCTAAAAGAGTATTGAGGCTTTTATCTGAGTGACAACTATTTCTGCATTTGAGAGAAGCTATCATAGGGGTAAATGCTAACTGTACTTAAAGAATTCAAAGGAGGGCAACGTGTTAACATCTGGAAACAGATGTCATAGTTCCAGAAAGATTAACTCTCTCAGGTTTAGGAAAACAAGTTGAACCTTGTAATAAATTATCCATTTGTATTGTTGAGATAATTTTTATATAGTTGATATATTTAAATCAGTTGCAGTCAATATTCTTTTTTGTTTAATGTTTTATTTAGAGAGCGAGAGTGAGCATGAGTTGGGGAGGGGCAGAGAGAGAAAGAGGGAGGGAAGGAGGAAAGGAGGGAGGGAGGGAGGGAGACCGAGGATCTGAAGTGGGCTGTACTCTGACAGCAGAGAGCCCGATGTGAGGCTCAAATTAACGAACTGGAAGATGGTGATCTGAGCTGAAGTCAGATGCTCAGCCAACTGAACTACATTATTCTTAATGTCTGCATTGCTCCATCCTAGGGCATTGGGAGCCCTTTCAAGTTGGTTTCTGTATTCTTTTGTTATCATCCATTAGTCTTTGATGGTTTCCTTGTTTTCTGGCACATGATGTTTTCCAGACCTGGAATCAGTTATTTCTCTAAGGAGATTGGTTCCTTTTAGTGGTTCCTATTTAGAACATAGTATTTAGAGATATTCTTGGTGTTAGAGACCATTCCATAATTAAACACATTAACATTTCTGCAGTTAAAGGTATGAATATTCTGTTGATGCTAAGTGGGAAAAATAGACTATAAGTAATGTCACATCAGTTCAGGTCAGGTTTTGTCTCCAAAATGATTTACCAAAAACCTTAATTTAATTTTTTTTAGAGCTTTTTAATGAAATTAAAGTTACAAATAAGGGATTATGGAACTATAATGCATTTGTTTGCATGTACACATTTGCATGTACAGAAATAATTCTGACAGTAAGAATTTTGTGGACTGGAGAAATCTAAAAAATCTGTTTTGTGTTAAAAGGGAAACAGCTGATTTCTTAAATGGTTGATTATATATAATAGATACATAATTAATGCCTGTAATTAGGTATTTCCAGTTATAAATATTGTAACAGATTTGTGAATGTGTATTTTCATGAGTAGAATACATTTATTTTGGCCAAAAACTTTTGGTTTAATAAAGATATTTAAGGGGTGTCTGGGTGGCTCAGTCGGTTAAGCGGCCGACTTCAGCTCAGGTCACGATCTTGCGGTCCGTGAGTTCGAGCCCTATGTCGCGCTCTGTGCTGACAGCTCTGAGCCTGGAGCCTGTTTCAGATTCTGTGTCTCCCTCTCTCTGACCCTCCCCCTTTCATGCTCTGTCTCTCTCTGTCTCAAAAATAAAACGTTAAAAAAAAAAAGATATTTAAGATGGTACATAGTTCTTAATAACTGTTTGTTTCCTTTTCCTCTTTGTTGCTCACTTAGATCAGGGTGTTTCAACCTCAGTGCTACTGGCATTTTGGAGTGGATAATTCTTTATTTTGGGAGGCTCTCTTGTGCTTTGTAGTAGGTTTAACAGCATCCCTGGCCTCTACCCACTGGATGCTAGTGGCACCCTATCAGTTGTGACCATTAAAATGTCTCCTGACATTGCCAGATGTCCTCTGGGAAGAAGCACTGATTTAGATTGATCAGATAAGTTTTTTGATCTTAAAAATTAATTTATCTGACTAGTGAGATAGAAAGGAAATTGTGTATATTGATATCAGGCTTTATCTAAAAAGGTAGGTTGCCACTTGCCCTTTATAAGTCACCCCTTCTTTCCTAATTTGTATTTATTTATCCAGGATGTATGTTTCTATTGTTACAGCTCATCTTTCTCTCCTTTTGCTGGGGAGATTGTTTCTTGATTTGATTTTTAAAGAACTGTGGTTTTCCCGTAATACATACGTTAGTGTTAATATTTTTTGACATGTCATATAAATTTATTTCATTGTATTAGCTTACCTGGAAAATGAGAACAAATTTGAATAAGTTGACTTGAAATCGTTAATAGTGAACCAATCTTAAGATATGAACTCTGCTTTACTTGCCACTAGGTGGACCCATTCTCATAATGAACTGAGGAAAACTGAAAAAAAAAAAAATTTTTTTTTAACACTGAAGATCTATCATTCTAAACTTGTAGTATACTACTTAATTAATGGAATTTTTTTATATCAAATATATAATCTTCCAAATTTTTCTGTAGAGATTTGCTTTGGTGAAGGTTTTTATAATATTATCTTACTTTAAAACTCAAGTCATTTTGGGGCAAGTCATTTGGGTGGCTCAGTTGGTTAAGCATCTGACTTTGGCTTGGGTCATGATCTCTCAGTTCTTGAGTTTGAGCCCCACATCAGGCTCTGTGCTGACAGCTCAGAGCCTGGAGCTGGCTTCGGATTCTGTCTCTCTCTCTTTCTTTGCCCCTCCCCACTTGCACTCTGTCTCTCTCTGTCTTCAAAAATGAATAAACATGAAAAAAAAGTTGTCAAACTTAAAAAAAAATAAAAACTCAAGTCATTTATTAATGTTTTGAAGTATAATAAGACTAAAACTTCATGTGTTTGGATAACAAAGAATCTTGAATATTAAAAGCCATGGTACTTTTTAAAATTATATTTCATGACTTAATCATGTCATCACCAATTTTCCTTTCATTTTCTATTCATAAAAATATTTTATGTTGCTAGAGTAAAAATTAGATGCAAAAACAGTGGTTTAGGTGAGAAACAGATTTAAAGTTAGAATATTTTTTGCTTACTTTGGTCTAAAATATGAAGTAGAAAGAAAATGTACATGTTAGGTTAGGTTCATGTTGGGCAGAAAAGTCTGTACGGCTAACTTTGTGTAACTTCTGAAACCCCTTTTCTTTTTTTTTTTTTTTAACGTTTATTTATTTTTGAGACAGAGAGAGACAGAGCATGAACGGGGGAGGGACAGAGAGAGAGGGAGACAAAGAATCGGAAGCAGGCTCCAGGCTCTGAGCCATCAGCCCAGAGCCCGACGCGGGGCTCGAACTCACGGACCGCGAGATTGTGACCTGAGTTGAAGTCGGACGCTTAACCGACTGAGCCACCCAGGCGCTCCATTGAAATCCCTTTTCTTAAAAAGCAATGGAGATGATGGACTTTGTAGAGTTTCATGATTACAGTCATTTATTTCTAAGGGCTGTCTTTTTCTGTTCAAGGTTGATCTCTGTTTTTAATCCCTTTTCTTCAGAAACGTCATTTCAGTTGTATCTTTGTTATCTATTATTGTCAACCTCTGTGATTTAAGCAGGTCCTTCTTAGCCTGTAAACATATCTAAGTCTCTAATGTTAAATGATACCTCATCCCCTCAAGAAAACCCTTCCCCTTCCACTTCCCAGCTGATTTTTTGAAAGATTGATTTGAATCCATATTTTCCCATTCATGCCATTGCAATGTGGAGTCCCCCCAATGCACTCTTAGTCAAATAGTGATTATTAGTTCTTATCATTATGTGGCATTTACACAGTTGGACACATGTCTTGAAACTTCCTCTTTTTTTGTTGAATATGACCCCATGTTCTTTTTGTTTTCTTGACCCTGTGATGGTTTATTCTTAGTCTTTTTTTTTTTTTTAAAGTAGATTTCCCCCCTTACTTATTCTTGAAAGGTTGGTTTTCCTCAGATCTCATTAATTTTCTTCTCTTATTTTACATACCCATTCTTAGTGATCTTATCTATGCCATAGACCCCTTCCATAGTTGACTATTGATTATCGATTATTGGTTTATTGGTTATTCTTTAATCTGTAATTCTAGCCATACTTCTCTGCGAAGCTCTTTGCCATCATTTCCAAATACTTGTAGGTCCCAAAAGGACCTTAAACTCCTCACCACCAGCTGTACTCATTGCCTTGTTCTAACCTAGTCACTGGTACCACTGCCCAATTAGTCACCCACGTCACAAACCAGAGACTCCTTTTACATCTTTTCTCTGTGTTGATTGTCATTCACCTCTCAGATTGGAGGTTATGCCGTTTTTTTTTAAAGCTTTTATTTTTTATTAAAATTTTTTTTTAATGTTTATTCATCTTTGAGAGACAGAGAGAGAGACAGAGCATGAATGGGGAAAGGGTAGAGAGAGGGAGGCACAGAATCCAAAGCAGGCTCCAGGCTCTGAGCTGTCAGCACAGAGCCCAGTGCGGGGCTTGAACTCATGACCTGAGCTGAAGTCAGACACTCAACTGACTGAGCCATCCAGGTGCCCCTGGAGGTTCTGCTTTAAATGTCTCTTCAGTCTACCTTCTCTCATTATCCCCATCACCATGACCCTTGTTGTTTAGACCCTTATCTCTCACATAAATTACTGAGATGGCTTCTTTAGTTTTGTTCTTGCTTTCATTGTTGCCCTTCTGTTGAGCTGCTGTTGAGCTGTTGGAGAGTGTTTTCTAAAACATGATAATTTTATTGCCATGCTTAAAAAATTTTAGTATCTGTCCATCTCTCCATTGCCCTTATAATCTCTAGTATGGTACACAAGTTTCTTCAGAATGTTGACCCTTTCATTGTCTCCAACTGCATTTGGTATTACTTTCTTATTTTCCATGTTTTAGCCATTCTGATTCATTTATAGTTAACCATATGTAGTGTTTTGATTCATATATATTTTTATTTGCACGGATTGCTCCTGTCTGCAGTTCCTTTGTATCCTTGTTAGTTGAGTGTTGTTCATTGGCTAAAGTTTTTATTTTAAATTTTAATGATTATTTACTATGAATGTAGAAATAGGTGATTTGGTTTAGTTGGTGGTAACTCTAAGATACGGGTTTTTAATTTTTTTTTTTTAAGTAGCAAAAACCTTCTTTTGGAAAGAACTCTTACCCTGTTACAGAAATGACATGAAAATGATACTTTATTGGTATACCTTTAGAAACGTATTAAAGTTACAACATTTTTGATAGAGTCAATTGCTGAAAACAAGGCCATATTGATGAACATTAATATTTAGAATATGTAATTAATGCCAATTGCAGACTTATATCAGCATCTCACTTCAACATCTAGTTTTAAAAACAATCAACATTATTGAGGTTTTTAGTAAACTGCATGTACAATTTAGTGGTGTAGATACCCATGAACCTACAGTCAAGGTTCAGCACGTTTGTGTCCGTCCTCTCTACAACTCTTAGTTGTAGATTAGAAAATCTCTTTCTATTTTCTATAATTACAGGTTGTATTTTTTAGAATTTGTTTTAATTGAAATATATTCGACATATGACATTGTGTAAATTTAAGGTTTGTAATGTGTTAATTTGATGTATTTATACATTGTAATGTGATTGCCATTGTAACAATAACTAACACCTCTATCACATTATGTAATTATTTTTTCTTTTTAGTGGTTGGAATAATTTAAATTGTAGTTTCTTTGCAAGTTTGATGGTCATAATATGGTATTGTCTGTATTCACTATACTGTGCATTAGCTCTCCAGGTCTTATTTGCTACTCATTGCAAGTTTGTATCCTTAAATAACCCTGTCCTGTATCACCCCCCCCTCACCCCCCATTTTCTGGTAACCACCGTTTACTCTCTATTTTTATAAGTCTGGCTTTTTTAGATTTCACATATAAGTAATATTGTACGATACTTGTCTTTTACTGTCTGACTTACCTCACTTGTTAGCACAATATACTCAAGTCCATCTCTATTGTTGGAAATATTTCATTCACACCCACCCACACACCCCACATCTTCTTTATTCATACATTCATCTGTTGATGGGCACTTATATTGTTCCATATCTTGGCTATTGTGAATAATGATGCAATAAACATGGAAGTGCGTATATCTCTTCAATATCCTATTTTCATTTTCTTTAGGTATATGCCCAGAAGTGGAATTGCTGGATTATATGGTAGATCTATATGTAATTTCTTGGAGAACCTCCATAATGTTTTCCATAGTCTTTGAACCAATGTATATTCCCACCAACAGTGTGTGAGGGTTCCCCCTTTCCTCACACCCTTGCCAATACTTACTTACTCTTGTTTTCTTGATAGCCATTTAAAAGGTGTGAGGTGATAACATCATTGTGGTTTTGATTTGCATTTCCCTGATGATTATCGATGTTAAGCATCTTTTCATATACCTCTTGGCCATTTGAATGTCTGTAGAAAAATGTCTATTCAGATCCTATGCCCATTTTTTAATTGGCTTGTTTTTTTGTTAATGAGTTATATGAGTTCTTTATATATTTTAGATATTAGTCTGTTATCTGATGTATGGTTTGCAAAATTTCTTTCTCATTCTGTAGGTTGCCTTTTCATTTTATTGTTTCTTTCTTTTGTGCAGAAACTTTTAAGTTTGATGTAGTTCCATTTGCTTTGGTTATTTGTGGTTTTCATGTCATATCCAAAAAATCATTGGCAAGACCAATGTTGAGTAGTTTCTTCCCTACGTTTTCTTCTATGAGTTTTATGGCGTTGGGTCTGATGTTTAAGTCTTTGATCCATTTGGAGTTAATTTTTGTGACTGGTGTCAGATAGGGGTCTGGTTTTATTGTTCTGCATGAACACCATTTGTTGAATAGACTGTCATTTCCCTATTGAGTGTTCTGGCTTCCCTTGTCGAATATTAGTTGACCGCATATGCCGAAGTTGAATTCTAGGTTACCTGTTATGTTCTGTTGGCTTATATGTCTCTTTTTATGCCAGTACATACTGTTTTTATCACTGCTGTTTTGTAGTATAGTTTGAAGTCAGGAAGTGCAATACCTCCAGTTTTGTTATTTTTCTTCAGGGTTGCTTTGGCCATAATTATTCCATACAATATTCCGTATTCATAATTCCATACAAATTGTTGCATATTTTAGAATTTTATGTAAATGAAATTTGTATACATACTTTTTTGTTTTCTGCTGCTTTCACACAGCATAAAGATTTTGAAATCATCCTCATTGCATTTATTACTAATTCATTTTATGGCTGAGTAGTAGTTATTGCATGGACATACTACATGTTTATCCTTTCACCTGATAATTGACATTTGGGATGTTTACAGTTTTTGGCCCATTATAAATAAAGTTGCTGTGGACATTCATCTTTATATGTGTCTTTGCACATAGATTTTTATTTTACTTTGGTAAATAACCAGGAATAGAATGTCTTGGTCATTTGATTTAGGTGTATGTTTAACTTTTTAAGAAACTGCTAAACTGTTCTCTAAAGTGATCTCTAAAGGATGTAAAGGATTTTACATTCCTACCAGCAGTGCATGAGGGTTTTAGTTACTGTACATCCTCACTTACATTTGATATGGTCAGTATTTTCAATTACATTGTGGTTTTAGTTTGCATTTTCATGAAAATTAATTTCTTGTACTTCTTGACCATTTACACATATCATTTTGTAAAACATCTATTTAAATCTCTTGCCCAGTTTAAAAAATATTAGGGCGCTTGTCTTATTGAATTGTAAGAGTTCTTCACATATTTTGGATATAAGTCCTTTATCAAATATATGTAACTTGAATATATTCTGTGGCTGGTGTTTTTATTTTTTTAATGACATCTTTCAAAGAGCAAACATTTGCCATCATGAAGTAGTCCAATTTGTCAATACTTCCTTTTATTTCATGTTTTGTCTAAGAAGTCTTTTCTTACATTAAAGTTGCAAAGGTTTTCTCCCATATTTTCTTCCAGAAGTTTTGTAATTCTAACTTTTAGTTTATTTCTGTATTTGATTTTGGTTACCCTCTATCAGGATGCTTTATATACAAAGAGAAGAGTAGTTTGTTAAGAAGGTATAGTCTTAAATGTCAGGATATCCTTCCATTAAACAGAGATAACAGGACAGGCTTCATTTTTGAGGTTTGCAAGAAAAGTGAGTTTATCTGGAAGTAATGTTATGTTAGTAGTGTCCACCAAGCTGTTTTAATTGCCTTTTCAAAATAGTTAAAATAATTTAAAAATGCAGTCAGGGGGCGCCTTGGTGGCTAAGTTGGTTAAGTGTCCAACTTTTGATTTCGGCTTATGATCTTGCGGCTTCATGGGTTCAAGTCCCGCATCTGGCTGTGTGCTGGCAGCATGGAGCCTGCTTGGGATATTCTCTCTCCCTCTCTCTCCCTTTCTCTCTCTTTTCTCTCTCCCCTCTCCTCTTCCCCCTCCCTCCCTCCCTTTCTCTCTGCTGCTCCCCGACTGGTGCTGTGTCTGTCTCTCTGAAAGTAAATAAATAAACTTAAAAAAAAATGCAGACATATTTGGAATTTATGAAGCTCATTTGCAGCTTTTTGGAATGTAGAGGTAGGATCACACTAATCTTGAAAATATCCTGAAAAATAAATTCCTTTTTCTCAGGTTTTTCTGAAAATTTATTTTAAATCTTGTAAGGTAATGTAAAGATGCTATCATTTGGTTTCTAAGAGAACTTCAAAGTAGTTTTATTTTTATAATACTTACTATCCATTAGTCAAATGTTTTCTGTACGCGCGCACGTCCATCCTTTAGAGTTGTGTGTTTGATAAAAATACCTTCTTGGGTGCCTGGGTGGCTCAGTCAGTTGAATGTTTGGTCCTTGATTTAGGCTCAGGTCATGATCCCAGGGTCACGGGATTGAGCCACACGTGGGGCTCTGCACTGAGTGTGGAACCTGCTTAGGATTTTCTCTCTCTCTCTCCCTCTCTCCCTCTCTTCCCTCTCCCCCTCTCCCCCTCTCCCCCTCTCCCTCTCCTTTCCCCTCCCTCCTTCTCTCCCTCCCTCTCTCCCCCTTTCTCTCCCTGTCTCTCCCCTCTCTCACTAAAATTAAAAAAACAAAAACAAAAACCCAGTCTTCTTATTTAGAGTGCTTGGAATCATTTAGTTTTAAGAGAAATCTTTAGATCTTAGAGATAATTTGTAACCAATATATACTAAACTTCTAGCTAGTGCTTTAAATTAGATTCTAAGCAAGTTAAATTGACAAGTTACTACTAATAAGAGAGAGCCAGGTTTTTAAAAATGTAATTTTTATAAAATCATTAAAATGTTTTGATTGCAGGTTGGAATTTTAAGATGTGGTTTCTGAAGTGATCATTTTAAATCAAGGCTACTTTATTTTCTAGGTGTTCATTGTACCCATGGTTTCAATCGCACTGGTTTCCTCATATGTGCCTTTTTGGTGGAGAAAATGGATTGGAGGTATTTGTTTCTTATTATAATGGCAGAAGACTGGTAATTGATAAAAAGTGTATTAATTTTTTAGTTTTAACATTTTATATTGCTAAATTTTTGGTGAAGTCATGACTAAAAATTTGAAGTGGTTTTCATTTTAGACTTGGTTAATCTTTAGAATACCATTTATTACCTGGTGTTTTGTACTAAGTAGCATTTTAGTTGAGTGCTTATGTATTTTCTTTTCCAGATTTTTTCACATACTCCAGAATTATCAGAGATACTTTTTTTTTTCTTCAATATTTTGTTTACATTCACCTTTGGAAGTTACTACTGTTGTTATTGTTCTGTTCTGTTCTTTTTTTTTTTTTTTTTTTTTAAATTAAGCTCTGTGCCCAAAGTGCCCCTCGAAATTCACGACTTTGTAAAAATTAAAATGCTTTTTGGTTGGAGCCAGCTTGGAATCTTTTTTTCGTTTTTTTTTTTTTTTTTAGTAATACCTTTTTAAAATAGCTGTAGAATATTAGGAAAAACTTAGAATGGTATGTGGAGGAAGTATTTTTGAGACAGAGTTACTTTCTTTGAAGCATGCCTTTATTGAAGTGATCCTGAGAGATTAGAACCTTTGTTGCCTGAAATTCCTCAGGGATATGGAATATTACTCCCTGAACTTTCTTGTTTACTGATTGAGTGTCATCATTTTTGCTTATAAAGCCTTTCACATAGTAGGTCCTTCTCTGAATATAATCAGCTGAAGTACACATGTGATGGTATATTTCCCTGTTTATATGTTCTCAGCTGCATATCTTCTGGCTTTGACTTTCTGGGCTTTCAGGTGCTTTTCACAATAACCCCAGGCTCCTGTGTCAGCCCTGACCTATGCTTAGCCTCTGTGTGATGACCTTTGCTCTTGTTACCTGGGTCTGTTGAAAGTTCTTAAAAGCTAGCAGACTTTTACTTTTATTCATATGGCTATTCCCATTTCTTTGATTTCCCTTAGAGTCAGACCTCAACCTTCAACGCTTTATTTAAAATTTTTCACAGACTTTCCCCAGATCTCTTCTATATACTCATTGCAGCTTACCTCTAGGTTTTAGGAATTATCAATGTATCTTATATTAAATCTATTTCAGAAGGAATTTGTCCCTTAATAGGTTGAATGCCTTGGGAGTGGGGACTGTGATTTGTCAATTTAATAAATGTATTATACTTCATTTGGTGTATGAAATAGAAAGAGTGAGTTTTGATAAATCTGCAGAAACGAAGAGTAGTGAGGAAACTCCGTGGTGTTTGTTTTCATAGCATTGAAGCAGCAGTTGCTACTTTTGCTCAAGCCAGACCACCAGGAATTTATAAGGGCGATTACTTGAAAGAACTTTTTCGTCGCTATGGTGATATAGAGGAAGCACCACCCCCACCTCTATTGCCTGATTGGTGTTTTGAGGATGATGAAGATGAAGATGAGGATGAAGATGGAAAAAAGGAATCAGAACCTGGGTCAAGTGCCTCCTTCGGCAAAAGGAGAAAAGAACGGTTAAAACTGGTAATGTTTAAAAATATTATAGTCTTTACTTTTTTCTTCTGCAGGTTTATTGAGATTTATGTGTTTGTTTAGCTGGATTTATAAGGTGATTTCATTCTGGCTGTTTCTAAAGATACTTGATAGCCATGAGTCTCCCTTTTCTATGGGAAAAGTTTAAGTTCATCTTGTTTTTGTTTCTTAGGTAAACTAAAGAACTCTTTTTTTTTTTTTTTAATTTTATTTAAATCAAATTAACATATAGCATAATAGTGGTTTCAGGAGTAGAATTTAGTGATTTCTCACTTACATATAACACCCAGTGCTCATCCCAACAAGTACCTTCCTTAATGCCCATCACTCATTTAGCCCATCCCCCAAAGAACTCTTACATGTTAGATTGAGAATTTACTATCTTTTTCTTTTTTTTTTTTTTGCAAAGTATTGGGAGATTCCGACTACATAGGAAAATTTTTGCTAATCTACAAAATTGTCACGTAGTTAAAATACCTTTACATATAAATTCTGCTCCTCCTCATGGGTGATACTTTCATATTTTCTGTAAAGTTGAACTGAGAAGACTCTTCTGTGGACAACTCCCATTAATCTTCTTGATTCTATGCACAACTCCCATTAAAAGGCCAAACAAAACCATTAGGAGTTCTCTTTTCTTGGGGGTTCAGGAGAGACGCTGAAAAGGAGAGTACTGGTTGTGCATACCCAAGTATATGGTATAGTCCAAAGGGACAGTGTGGAGATAATTAAATTTAATGAAGTTAATAATTAAGGAACGTGGGATATCATAGTTGAGCAGTAAAAGTCTACAAGTCATTAGTAGGCAATGATTCACAGGCAAGGATTTTATGTAAATCATATAATATAGTCATTTGGACTTTTAAGACAAAGTCCCTCTTTGAAAAACATTGTTTTAATATGTACTTACATATTTCAAACTTCAAGACTTTGAGGCCACTGAAAAGTGTTCATTGCTTTGAAACATAGAAGTAATTAAAAAAAAACCAACTTATTCTGTTAGTATAACTCATTGGTTAATGAATCACATACTTAGAAAAATAAGAATCACATTCTAGTATATGTGCTGCCGAAGCGAGCACAGAATCACATTCTAAAGAAGGGCTAATAGCATAACATAGCATAGATGATTACTTTCTTTTAGTATCATTTTTTGTTCAACTATATTTTTAAGAACAACATTAAATATGAACATATATGTGCTTAATGTGTTTTTTAATTACAATATAGTACTTGTATAAAAGAGTTTAAAGAAAAGAGTTAATATTTTGCAAAATATACTAAAGTTTGCAGGTTCCTTTTTTTTCCCCCCAGAAGCAGGGGCCTTTAAAAATGACAATTATTTTATAATATCAAGTATTATTAAATGTCTATAGTTGCAAGTGAGCTTCAGCAGCACTAAGAGAAACATAGCCAAGATGGGCACGTTTCTTTCAGGAAAATAAATAACATTTAAAATCCTAAATCTTGTTTCCCTACTATGATTGTGGATTTACCTATTTCTCTTTCTAGTTCTGTCAAGTTTTGCTTTATGTATTTGGAGTAATATTTAGTTTATACAAATATGTGTAAAGGATTATTGTATTTTCCCAGTGTCTTCACTTTTAGCATTGGAAATATCTAATGTTAGTATGATTGATTGCACAAACATTCTTTTGGATAGTGTTCATATGGATTATCTTTGTTTCTATCCTTTTGCTTTCAAACATTATCTTTTATTTAAGGTATATCTTTTATAAGCATTGTGTTGTTGGCTTTTATTTATCCAGTGAACAGTTTTTGCCTTATTGGAGTATTTGGTCCATACACATTTATTTTACTGATGTAATTAGATTTAAAACTTAGCAGTCTTCCCTCCCAACCTCCCACTTATGGTATGTTCTTTTTATTTTTCTTTCTTGTCTTCTTTATGCTTAATTGTTTTTATATCACCCCAACCCATTGCTTGGTAGTTATACATTCTTTTACTGTTATTTTAGTAGTTATTCAAGATTTCAGTATCTGGGGGCACCTGGGTGGCTCAGTAGGTTAAACGTCTGACTTCAACTCAGGTCATGATCTCGTGGTTTGTGGGTTCGAGCCCCGCATTGGGCTCTGTGCTGACAGCTCAGAGCCTGGAGCCTGCTTCAGATTCTGTGTCTCCTCCTCTCTCTGCCCCTCCATGCTCATGCTCTGTCTCTCTCTGTCTCTCAGTAATAAATAAACATTAAAAAAGAAAAAAGATTTCAGTATCTGTCTTGGACTTGTTAAAGTCTGGTATATATTAGTACTTTTGCCACTTTTTAAACAATGCAAGAATCTTTGATTCCGTTTACCTCTTCCTGCCTTTTTGGTATTGTGTATCTTAATTCAACATGCATTTTAAACCCCATAAGGCATCATCCTCATCATCATTTTGTACAGTGAATGTTTATTAGATATAATTATCTAAATATACATATTTATCCTTTCTTGTGTTCTTCTTTCTTTCATATATTTTTATGGGTCCATTTGGATAGTTTTTCTTCTAACTGAAGAGTTCCCTTTAGTATTTTCTTTAATGTGGGTCTGTGCAACACATTCAGTATTTATGTAAGAATGTCTTTTCTTGTTGTCATTTTGAAGAATGTTTGTTCTCAGTGTAGAATTTTGGATTGGCACTTTGAAGATACTCCATAATGCATTTCTATTAAAAAGTTGCTTCTTGGGGTGCCTGGGTGGTTCATTTGGTTTGACTTTGGCTCAGGTCATGATCTCGTTCGTGGTCCGTGAGTTCCAGCCCTGCAGTGGGCTCTGTGCTGACAGCTCAGAGCCTAGAGCCTGCTTTAGATTCTGTGTCTCCCTCTTTCTCTGCCCCTCCCCAGCTCATGCTCTGTCTCTCTCTCTTTCAAAAATAAATAAGCATTAAAAAAATTGTTTAAAAAAAAGAAGTTGCTTCTCTGAAGCTAATTTCTTTTGTTTTTGATTTTCAACACTTTTACTATGATATTTCTACTTGGAGTTTTCTTTGTGTATTTATCCTGCCTTCTATTTATAGTGATTCTTGAATCTACTGTTGGATTTGTTGTTGTTACTGTTAGTTTTAGACAATTCTCAGGCATTATATCTTCAAATATGGTTCAGATCCATTCTTTTTCCCTTTTCCTTCTGAGATTCACCCAGTAGGCTTTTCCCCCCACTTCTCCTACTGTTTCTTATGTTCTTTTCTATATTTTCCACTTTTTTTTTTTCAGTTTTCAAACTGGATATTCTCTTCTGACCTATCTTCCAGTGTACTAATGCCTCTGTAGCTATAAGCTGATGTTAAATCCATCCATTGAGTATATAATTTCAGTTATTTTACTTTCACTTTTGGAATTTTCATTTGAGTTTTAAAACAGTTTTCAGTTTCTCTGTTGGAATTCTTCATCTTATCATTTAGTTTTTTGAATTTATTAATTCCAGTTATTTTAAAACCTTGTCAGATGACTAATTGATGTAGCTCTCTTCTAGGTCTTTTTTAGTTTTTCTTCTCATGTCCTTTTGACTTCTAGTCTGTTGTTTCTTTTTTGGCATACCTGCATATTTGTGATCATTAGACATTAGGTCTGAGAAATTGTAGAAATAATTTGAGAATAAAATGTTTTCTTCAGAGAACATTTACTTTTGTTGCTACACAGCGTTAGGAATAGGGCATCTTAACTCAGTCAGGATTGAATTATTTAGAAACTAGTCTTTAGTTTTGGGGGGCCGGTCTCTTTTTGATGCAACTGAATTCTTAGAGTATAGACCTTTGGGGATCCTAACTGAAAGCCTGGAGAAATAACCAGGAGCTTTCCTCCTCAGGGGCCTGGAACTCCAGTTTTTATTTTCCCATTCCTGTGATATTCTTGAAAGCTGTGTTTAGCTTCCCAGGTACCATTTTGAAAACAGTGCCTGTAGAGGAAATTCTATACCAGATGTCTAGCTCACCTCTCTGGGTTCCTTTCCTTCTGAGTTCTTGGCCTGTCAAGCTCTTACTGCCTTTGTGATTCTCCAGGGTCTTCAAACAGGTGATTTTAACATTTTATCTAGCTTTTTCTCGTGGCTGCAGAATTGATCTCAATAAGCTAGTCTGCCATTGCCAAAAACAGAAATCTTCCCTTCTCTTGTTTTGGAGAAAACGGGTAGCTTTGATTTCAAAGCACTTAGGTAGTTTTTTCCCCCTCTTTTCAAATCATACTCATAAATTCTAAAATTGTTAAATATATTTTTTACTTATTAAAAGTAGTATACTTACATTAAAGAAAATTTGAAAACTAAAAAAACAACTTAAAATTCTTCAGCCTTTGTCTTACCACTGGCATTTTGTCATCTTAGAAGAATTTCTTCCCATTTACTTCCCTAGCTTAAAAGTGTACACAAATGGCATAAAGATCAATTTTTTTTAAAAAAATAAAAATACAAACATCTAGAAATGTATAGAGTAAAAAGTGAAGGTCTTTTCACTCCCACTCCCAACTGTTCTCTACTTTTTGATTATCCTTCTAAATACTTATTGTCCTATGTATTTATATATACATATGTTGAGTTTTGGCCCTATGCTCTCCACCCTCTTGTAATGTAAATGTATTTTTCTGCAGCTTTTTTAAAAACTTGGATGTCTTTTTTTTTTTTTTTTTTAAGATTCTTTATTATTTTGAGAGAGGGAGAAAGAGAGCACGAGTGGGAGAGGGGCAGAAAGAAAGGGAGAGGATCCCAAGCAGATTCCGTGCTGTCAATGTGGAGCCTGAACTCACCAACTGTGAGATCATGACCTGAGCTGAAGTTAAGAGTTGGACGCATAACCAACTGATCCACTCAGGCACCTCTGGATATCTTTTCTTAGTACATTTTTAACTACTTCATTCTTTTTAGGTAATACCAGAGGGAGCAGTTTATAAAAAGCGAACAGAACATTTGTTTGCAAGATGAGAGAAGATATCAATCTATAAAATAATGACTATTAGGAAAAAGAACCAATTAGAGACGTTGGAAATGATAATTAACCCCCCTCCCTGGGCACCTGGGTGGCTCAGTAGGTTAAGTGTTGGACTCTTGATTTCGGCTCAGATCATGACCTCATGGTTCATGGGTTCGAGCCCTATGTTGGGACTTGCACTGACATTGCAGGGCCTGCTTGGGATTCTTTCCCTCTCTCCTTCTCTTTCTGCTCCTCCACCGCTTGCTCTTTCTTTCTCAAAAATAAACACATAAACTAAAACTAAAGCAAAACAAAACAAAACAAAAACCAACCTAACAACCCCGCAGGTGGGTTGGATATCAGAATGAAGTTAGCTGTAGAGGAAATTATCAAGCTGGAAGATTTATCTAGGAAATTCTTCCTGGATGTAGCACAGGAGGACAAAGAAATATGAAAAATAGTTTAGAGTTAGGTAGTGATATGAGTGACTTGATAGTATGAAATGTCACAGAGGGGACAAATATGAGGATTATTTTCTGTAATATGCAGTAGGGACAGGTCAGATTAATGATTTTAAGAAGCTGATGGGAGGGGCGCCTGGGTGGCGCAGTCGGTTAAGCGTCCGACTTCAGCCAGGTCACGATCTCGCGGTCCGGGAGTTTGAGCCCCGCGTCAGGCTCTGGGCTGATGGCTCGGAGCCTGGAGCCTGTTTCCGATTCTGTGTCTCCCTCTCTCTCTGCCCCTCCCCCGTTCATGCTCTGTCTCTCTCTGTCCCAAAAATAAATAAAAACATTGAAAAAAAAATTAAAAAAAAAAAAAAGAAGCTGATGGGAGGTGAAAAAATGGAGATAGAATTGTGTTAGGGGTCCTCAATACCACCCCCACTTTTGGAGATTTACTAGGACTCAGCATATAGTTGTAGTCACAGCCAAGGTTTATTATAGTGATATTCCAAGGATATACAACTGTATCATAAGGGAAAAAGACAAGTGGAGTCTGGTGGATTCCATATGTAGGCTTTCTTATGCTCTCTTCTTCCCATGAGAGGTTGTACAGAGCTTACTTTCCCAGCAGCAGTGAAGATGCAACAACATGTCTGATGTTTCTGCCTGGGGAAGTTCATTAGAGCTCACTAGAGCCCTAGTGCCCAAGTTTTAGTAATGGCTGGTCACGTAGGCAGCCTATGTGTGTACCAAAAGTTACACAATCCCAGAAGGAAAGTGTTTGTTCAGCATAAGCCCTATTGTTCGTACGGATAGTCTAGGCATGGTGAATCACCCTTATCAGTTGACTAAGAGCACTCTGAGAATCTTGTTCCCAGGCGCCAACCTTGTAAGCAGACTTGGTGTATTGGCCTTTTTCTGCACACTAGTACAGGCTGTTCATTCACGTAGTTTAGTTATGATCAGAAAGGGAGAGGAAGGGTGACTGCTTAATGCAGATAGAATCAGAAAGGCTGTTTAGTATGGAATAAGTTCCAGCATATTTATTGCTTGTGGATAAGCAGCTGTGGAGTCAATGACCTTGAAAATAATTTAGGGAATAAATGATACAGCAATGTCTGAGGAAATGAAAGGGAATGGAGTTCAAAAGCAGATGGAGAAATAGGTCTTCCACAAGAGGAGGGAAATCTCATCCATAGCACTGAGACTGTGATTTTTTTCCTCTGTGAATTTCAGCTGTCTGTGGGTGGGAGTAGAGAAGATTAATGGTAGGTTGATACAAGGTTGGGTATATTTAGTATGGGTGTGATGGAAGGACAAAAGGTTGAGGAGTACTGAGGATATCAGGCATAGAAGAATTGAAGTTATCAGCCATGGAGTCTAACTGAGTAGGAGGTAAGGTAAGGCTGGGGGCTGTTACACTGAGAAGAGGGAGAGGTGAAGGGACTGTTAGTCTTGGTGAAATTGAACAGTGAGCATAGTTAGGGTAAAAGAGTTAAGCTATTCAATGAAAAAGGTCAAAGAATGGCATGTTGGCTTTAGGATGTTGTGCATACTCAATTAGTGTGAGTTGAATTGATGAATGGAAAGGTAGAGCAGTATGGAATGATGATGGTGTGGCCATGGAGCATGTTGTTCAAGTTATGCAAAGATGATGGTCATTGCAAATGAAATTACTGAACTGTGAAGCCTAGGTTGTTTGATGGGTAAAGATTATCTAATGGATGTTGATGTTACCAATGTAATGATAGAAGTTAGTGCAGTGAGAAATACTGTTTTTGATGAACATGGAGAAATGACTGGATGTCAGTACACGAAGAATAGAGTGTTTTACTACTTTAGACTCTTTGGTTGCAAGTATCAGAAATTAACTCAAACTAGCTTCAATAGGAAGAAGAAATAACTATGAGTGAATGGGTAGGACTCAAAGCCAGATCTCAGGAAGGGACTGGAGCCTGGACCTGGAAAGCTATTTAGAACTTAGTTTCTGCTCTTTGTTCTTATTTTCTCATCTTTGCTTTTTTTCTATTTCTGTTTCTTTCCTTTTGTGTCATATATTTCACTAGCTTTGTCTTTTGAGACTGGCTCTTTGTGATTCCTTTTTTACCTGGGAGATTATAACTGTCCTGTATCTTCTGAGCTTACATGTTGTAATTTTAGCCACATGCAGAGACTTTTGAATCCCAATTCCAGGTTACCAGAAGAGAGAATCTAATGGATTCAGACTGAGTTAGTGGTTTGCTCATGCTCCCATCAACTTCGGCTGGAGTGGGATGTTATCTTGTAATGTCATGTAACATGGCTGTTAGGGTCCTGTCTTTGTGGATGAGAGAGCAGCTGTTGTGCCACCAACTACAGTGGATGTCTGCTCTACCGCAGTTGAGTGATACAGCTGAATGGATTTAAGTCTAATTGAGAGGCAAGGAGAACAAGTGAGGATATAGGTGAATGCTTTACACTATCCCTATGGGACTTGGGCAGTGGGAAAATGAGTGCTTTTATTTAAGAGAGAAGTGGTTTTCTGGGTGGAGAATTAGCTCTTAGTTAAGACATAGGGGACGAGGTGTTCATGAAAAAGGTTGAGGTTATAGGTTATTTATGAAAAAGAGATTCTAGGGATTATATTGGAACTCTTTGGGAAGGTAATTAGTGATAAGATTAACCAAGGAGAAGGAGCTCCAAAGCAGTGAGGACAGGACCATCAGAGAGGAAAGATGACTGGAGAGTTAATTTTGGGTGATGTCAAAGTATTGGTGACAGTCATGAGAAATGTAGATGTAAATAATTGGCAAATCAATGGTTGGAAAACTTTCGTTTTCCTGTTATTTCAATCTGAGTTGAAGATAGTTAACAGAAGCAATCCAAGAGTGACTAATTTTTATGGTTCACATCTCAACACAGTGAACTTATTTTGGTTTGACACTTTATTTTTGTTGGAGTTCCCCTTTCCTGACTCATATTGATATGACTATGGTTTGAAGTGATGGACTCATTGTAGTGTATTCCGATAGTGACTTTAGGGTTTTTAATAGTCACGCATGTCCTGTACGTGGCCCTCACATTCCTGACACCTTTGTTCATCTTTTGAATACATGCTTGTATTGATTTGGAAGAGTATGACCTATAGTTATGTTGTTTGCTTCTTTGAATTGATGGCTGGGATCATGTCTCTCTTTCACTCTCTCTGTTTAAAGTTTATCTATTTTGAGAGGGACAGAGACAGCGTGAGTGGGGGAGCCAGAGAGGGAGACAGAGAATCCCACAGGCTCCTCACATGGGGCTCAGACTCAGGAAATTTGGAGATCATGATCTGAGCCAAGACCAAGAGTCAGATGCTTAACAGACTGAGCCACCCAGGTGGCCCTGGGATCATCTCTTTGAATAAAACTGTTAGTGCCTTTTCTTCATTACTAAAATATCCTTGTTACACATTACACACATACTTGCTTACTCATTCCTTCACGCGCGCACACACACACACACACACAGATAACACTCACTTCTTACATATAATTTGACCCCATCTTCTGTAAAACTTTCCTCAATTTCCCTCTGACTGATCATTGATTCCTTTTTTCCTTTTTGTGATAGCCATATGAATTTCCATTTTAAGTCTGGCAGACTCTGTTTATGAAATACACTTCTTTCATCTTAAGCATACGTTATCTTCTTTTCACTTTTGATATTTCTTTATTCCCACAAACTGAAATGGTAGTTTGTTAAAAAGTGAAAGTAAATGTCATTGACTTTGAATCTCAATTATAGTATGTTTGAAAATAGTTCCAGACTTAAGACATTGCTGTTTAGATTTAGTGATCCTTTTTGAAATTATTACATAATTTTAAATAATATATTTCTGTCAGAGGAAACTTGTAATGACAGTCAAAACAGCAAATTAAGCTAAAAAGTTACTAAATATTATTGGTGTATAAAGTGCATCAGCCTTACTGTTTTTAATGGACATATTTCTACCATTTTCTGATTAATTATTATTGCAGAAGAAAGTAGGGGAAGACAGTAAAAAAGAAATTGAGACATTGTAGGAAAGATTAAGGAAGAAGAAACATAAATGAATGAGAGGCATTTGCTAGATGGTTGGACATATCTTTTTTTTTTTTTAATTTTTTTTTTTTCAACGTTTATTTATTTTTGGGACAGAGAGAGACAGAGCACGAATGGGGGAGGGGCAGAGAGAGAGGGAGACACAGAATCGGAAACAGGCTCCAGGCTCTGAGCCATCCGCCCAGAGCCCGACGCGGGGCTCGAACTCACGGACCGCGAGATCGTGACCTGGCTGAAGTCGGACGCTTAACCGACTGCGCCACCTAGGCGCCCCTGGACATATCTTTTACAAACAAGCTTAATAGTTGTTAAGTATGTACTGAGGCTCAATATTTATTCTTTTAAATTAAAAACAATATTTAGCTTGGGGTGCCTGGGTGGCCCAGTTGGTTAAGTGTCTGGCTCTTGATCTTGGCTGAGGTCTTGATCTCCCAGTTTGTGAGCTGGGGCCCTGTGTCAGGCTGTGTGCTGACAGCGTAGAGCTTGGTTGGGATTCTCTGTCTCCCCTCTCTCACTCTGACCCTCCCCGACTCACTCTGTCTCTGTCTCTCAAGGTAAATAAACTTAAAAAAAAAAAAAAAGAGAGAGAGAGATGATCCCAGATATCAATTCAGTACTTTGCTGGCAGGACAGAGCATGCTTTGGATTCTTTCTCTCCCTCTGCGCATCCCCTGCTCTCTCACTCTCTCAAAATGAATAAATAAACTTAAAAAAAATATTTAGCTTGTTTAGCTGCATAGAATTATTAAAATATTTCCTAGTAATATTCTAGGAAAGTATTTGGTTGAATATTGATCCTATTTCTGTGTTTTGGTCCTTTTTATTTGCCAAAAAAAGAATATTTATGTTTTTAGGAATAATTTATGACACTTTGGCCCTTGGTTTTCAGAAATTATCCTTGATTTCTGAATATTCCTCAGGAAATACATGCTCATGAGTAAACCTTTTTCATGTAAAACTTAAAAAAAAATCCTGTGCTGTTAGTACCTTTGGAATAATGGTGCTGAATGTTGAACTCTCTGAATGCTTTCTCTTTTTAATGAGTATATATAGGATATAGCTTTATAAGGATATTGCAGTTATCTGAGTATCTCAATCACTAAATATCTTGTGAACCTAGTTCTTATCCTCATTCTTTAGTTATTGTATTTAATGGTAGAATGGTCCTAAAGCAGAAGGTAAAAAGAGGTGATGGTGTCATATGAGCGGAATGGTACTCTTTAATCCTTTGGCTCTTGAAATCTCTAAAGTGTGCTTATTATGGAAAACAGAGTTGATGACATATAAGATAACTATAAAAAGTGATTCAGAATTAGGGGCAAAAAGTAGGACTAGTGTCTGCTGGATTACTCAGGACTCTTCCAGATTTGACAGGGACGTACATGGACTAAATACTGTGTTCTTTTTTTTCCTTTCCAAGTGGCTCGAGTTGCCAAATCTTTGCCAGAAGGTTGATCATTGCAGCTTGTAGACCATATTTTTTATTCCTTAATTACGTTAACAGCTAGAGTTGTTTTATGGATTTTTCTTGAGACTGATGCCAGCCCTCTTATGGGTCTGAAAGTAATTGTAACATGAATCTAGACTGTATTTTTAGTCTTTAAAATTTCCAGGAGTGTTCTTTATTTATTTCATATATAAATTCTCCATCTGCTTCACTTCTGTGATATTTTAAAAATATGCTTGCTATGAAGTACAATAAGACACTTTATGTAGTTGTGAGTTTAAGAATTTAAATTAAAAATTCAGTGATGAGTAATAGTTTTTCTTATATCTGAAGACTCTACCACTTTGTCTACTGTTAACTCTTATTCTAGTTTACAAAGGTATATATATCGTGGGTGTTTATCCCCTTAAAATCCATACTCCATCAGAGATATAGCTCCTCTTTCTGTCCGTAGTGAGAGCTATTAGTGAATGGTATAGTTAGACCTGAGTTCAAATTCTGTTTTTACCTCTCAAATAAATTGCATTCAGTCTCATTTACTCATTTGTGATATAAATACACTGTAATCTACTTTTCATAGCTGTTATAAGAATTAGAGAAAATGTTTGTAAAATGTCAGATCCTTTGCCTACCTCTGAGTAAATGGTAGGTAAGTTGTTATTGCTGTTATTGATGAGTAATGCCCATTTGAGTACTTTGAAATATGATATAGACACTGGGCTATATATGTACATTAAAAAGCATATGCTGGATTAAGGAAAGTGAGTGTAGAATCCCAGGGGGAGTTTATAGATCTTTCTGGAGCAGACCATTTCTGTTTCATATATTTGCTCAGACGTAAAAATAAGCAAGTCTATCTTTCAGTCTTGACTTTGGAAATAGATTTTCACTTCTAACAAAATATTTTTCTTCTTCTTCCTTTTTTTTATCTTAAGGGTGCTATTTTCCTGGAAGGTGTAACTGTTAAAGGTGTAACTCAAGTAACAACTCAACCAAAGTTAGGAGAGGTACAGCAGAAGTGTCATCAATTCTGTGGCTGGGAAGGGTAATAACCATTTTAAAGTTTTAAGTAAAACTTACTCTTACTCTGCAACATTTAACATTAATGCAAACATTGGCACAGTTTCTTTGCTCCTTGAAGATTGAATGTTTACACAGAGTGCTTAAAAAGATATCAAGCAAGAGTTTATCAGATTTTTTTCAAGAACAGTTGAGTCAAAATTAGACTACTAGACAGTTGAGTCAAAATGAAATGACTCAGACATGTCTTCTGAATAGAATAGAAAGTTACTTTTGTCACTATCCAGTATTTTAGTGTGCTTGATTCTACTATTGCTGATTAATGTTTGTATCACCATATCATTTTATTAAGGGAGAATAGGTGGCACTTGAATGTACCACATTTTCCAGTTTTTCTGTAATCAGAAACCTGGGGGAATCAGTTTTATGTATATAAGTGTATTTATATAAATATGTTCTGCCCCCCACCATGACCTGAAAATATCTATCAGTCATTTCATGGGAGGAGATTCAGGAGAGAGTTCATTGTTCTAATCTTTTGCTCTCAGGTCTTGTCTATGGTCATTTCTGTTGATCATTGCTGTCTGTGGCAGAAAATTGTAATACAGCTGGAACGTGATGAAACAGGATTGCTAATTGTTAAAAATTCTTCATATAAAGAACTTTTTGCCTGGTATATTAAGATCAATTACCCAGAAATAATTTTAACTAAAAGATGAAATGAAGTAATAATGATTTCAGTGTTGTGTTAAACCCTTGCCAGTGTACTTCAATCTTGACCTATATTTCTCCTGTTTTGTCACTTCTGGGCATCTTTTGAGCAGAAATTTGCCAACCTTGTAGAGTTAATGCCAAGTTGGCAGAGTCATGATGGAGGAATATGAGGTCTAGAATAACGTATGATAATTAAGGCAAGCAAGATTGAAACTTCTTCCTGAAGTAAACTTGTAAACATACCTGCTTTAGTTTTAGATCATGAATATTAATATTTAAAAAGCCCAATAGTTATAGTATGTAGTGGCAATTAGAATCTTGTTAACTCACATCCAAAATGTCTAGAAGATAATGTTTTGTTAGCATTCTTGGGAAAGCTGATATTTTTCCAGTTGACATTAATCTCATGATAGGGAGAATGTTGTGGTAAGTGTGTGACTAATGTGAGATTGGTTTAGGACGTATTGCTTTGTATGGATGCCAGCCATAATAGTAATAAAATGTTCTTCTTTAAGGTCTGGATTCCCTGGAGCACAGCCTGTTTCCATGGACAAGCAAAATATTAAACTTTTGGAGCAGAAGCCATATAAAGTAAGCTGGAAAGCAGATGGTACTCGGTAAGTTAGATTTCTAAAACAAATTATACAAATAATTCTAATACTTGAAGAATACTGCTTTGTTGGTAAAGAAGGTTTGTACTCTTGGAGTGTGAATTTCTGACTTGAACAGCAAAATAATCATGTTTCAAATATATAATTTTTGTTTTGCTAGTATTCTTAGTTATGTAAGTCAGTTTCTCTCATTCTGCTTCATTTTTGGTTTCAGACTTCTTTTTTATTAAAGATTGTATTTTTGAGTAATCTTTGCAGCCAACATAGGGCTTGAACTCACAACCCTGAGATCAAGCGTTCCATACTCCACCTACTGAGCCGGCCAGGTCCCCCTGCCCCCCAAGTTCTGTTAGTTTGACATAAATCTATACCAAATTTAAGTTTGAGAGTGTTTTCTCTTGATGATATTGTCCTTTTTGGCATGTCTGCTGCCCACCACCTGTGTTATGTGGTTGTTGAGCACTTCTAAAATTAACAGATGTGTTGTCAGTTTATAATCTAAAAATTACCTAGTCTTTCTGATACTTTGTTCCTTCGAATATTTTGTTCTCTATTTTGTTCCTTCGGATATTTTTCTCTTAATTTTTGCTAATACTTTTTGTGATTTTTATACACGCTTGTGGGTGTTATAGTCTTACAACAAAGCTTATCTTCAGTTTGATATTCTTATGCTTTTAATTAGTATAAATTTTATGATCCTCAGTAATATTTAACTTTTTCTATTTTGTAATCCTTATTTTTATGGCATTGCAATATGTATTTTTTCATCAAATGTTTTGATAGTTGAAGTAATTATTTTAACAGATGTTAATATAGAAGTCCTATTAACTTTTTCAAAATAAAGACAATATTTCAGAATAATTGACAGAACATATATATAGTTTAGGTTTTTTTTTCCAGTTTTATTGAGATATAATTGACATATAACATTATGTAAGCTTACGGTGTAGAATGTGTTGATTTGGTACATGTATAGATTGCAAGATGAGTACTGTTAGCTAACATCTCCATCACTTCACATAATGACCATTTCTCTTTTGTGGTGAGAATATTTAAGATCTGTTGTCTTAGCAACTTTCAAGTGTATAATACAGTATTATTTACGGTCACCACTATGGTGTACATTAGATTCCTGGAACTTATTTGTCTTGTAACTGGAATTTTATACCCTTGACCAGTACTTCCTCACTTCCTCTACCTTCTCAGCTCCTGGTAACCACCGTTCTAGTCTCTGTTTCTATCAGTTTGATTTTTTTTAGATTCCACATGTAAGTGCTATCATCTAGTATTTGTCTTCCTCTGACTGACTTATTTCACTTAGCACAATGTCCTCAAGGTCCATCTGCGTTGTTGTAAATGGCCGAATTTCCTTCTTTCTTGTGGCTGAATAATAATCCATTGTATTTATATAGCACATCTTTATTCATCTGTTGATAGTTATTTAGGTTGTTTCCATATCTTGACTATTGTGAATAATACTGCAATTAAAATGGGGATGCAGATATTTCTCTGAGATGCTGTTTTCACCTTTTCATTTTTAAATGTTATTTTGAAGACGATATAGGTTGCACTTAATTTTTGTAAGAAGCGGGGCGCCTGGGTGGCACAGTCGGTTAAGCGTCCGACTTCAGCCAGGTCACGATCTCGCGGTCCGTGGGTTCGAGCCCCGCATCAGGCTCTGGGCTGATGGCTCAGAGCCTGGAGCCTGTTTCCGATTCTGTGTCTCCCTCTCTCTCTGCCCCTCCCCCGTTCATGCTCTGTCTCTCTCTGTCCCAAAAATAAATAAAAGTTGAAAAAAAATTTTTTTAAAAATTTTTGTAAGAAGCTTTTGAATGTCAAGGTGGCAGTTACACCTTTTGGATCATGTTATCTTCATCTACATTGTGCTTGTGGTGACCTTAAGAGATATCTATGAAGATATGGAGTGGGGCAGGTACAACTTGATTTTAATGTTAGGTGAATATAATGACACTATTTCAACATGCTTTGCTTTTTAGTAATTATATATATATATATATATATATATATACACACATACATATTTTATTAGGGAATATATCAAAATATTTCCTTTCATTTGTCTTTCTCTGTTGGAAACCCATCTTTCCTTCCAACCTTGCATTTTCTAGCTTTTTGGGGGGATGGATTTTATGAGTAACACAGGCTCATTAAACAAAGTTCAGAAAATAACAAGTGAAAAGAAGAAACTAAGTGATTTTATCACATAGAGATAACCATTATCATCATTGTGGTCTTGATTTTGGTTTTTTTTTTTTTTTTTTTTTGGTTATAAAGCAGTTGTATTTTTTTTTTTTTTTTAATTTTTTTAACATTTATTTATTTTTGAGACAGAGAGAGACAGAGCATGAACAGGGGAGGGGCAGAGAGAGAGGGAGACACAGAACCGGAAGCAGGCTCCAGGCTCTGAGCCATCAGCCCAGAGCCCGACGCGGGGCTCGAACTCACGGACCGCGAGATCGTGACCTGAGCTGAAGTCGGACGCTTAACCGACTGAGCCACCCAGGCGCCCCTATAAAGCAGTTGTATTAATGCTTAGTGTAGTGAATCCAAATAGTTAAATAACAAGTATGTTTTACATATGTGTGTTCATTTTTTCATATTATTTTGAATTTAAAAATGAAGTAAATTAAAAAATTAATATTAATACATGGTAAAATTTTAAGCAATATAGAGATATCAGATGGTAAATTTAAGTTTGCCTTGTGTGCTTCTAAGACTGTTCATTCTACAAGGATAAATTTATAAGGATACATACAGCTAACGATTCAGATACAGACAATTGGGATGATTCGTCCCTTCCATGCCCTCCTCCTTATGGATGTATAATTTTGAAGGATAAATAAAAATTCCCTGATTATTTTTAATGTTAAAATTATATCTAATTTTTTTGGATTAGAATAAGTTTGGAATCTATTAAAGTGGTAGTAAGGATTAGCAGAAGTTAAGTTGTTGATATATATTTTTAATAGCTATGTAACAATGTCTTAGGGTTTATTAATAGATATGTAGTATTGTAACAGTGTTACCTTTGTAACAGCTTCCTACCTCTGAGTGGAGAAGGAGTGAAAATGATGAGGTGCATTTCTCCAGACTTGATACTATAAAATGGCCCCGGGGATTTGGGAGTGAGGCATAATTTTGATCTGATGAGTTTCATATTCTGGATATTCTTTACTTTCTACCTTGTCTTCTCCATAATATCCAGGCTGTGATCTTGGCAAACCTTGAGCAGAATAACAAAGTCTGTAAAATTTGCCATTTGTATTCAGCCATCCTACATTTATTTTCCCTCCTCTGCACTTGTATGCTCCTTTCCCCATGTCTCAATGCTGTCAGACCTATAAATGATTCGCTACAGTAATTTGAGCTAAGATGTTTTGACTGATAATGGAAATATCTTATTTCTCATGGACCTGTGCTCCACCAAAAACAAAAGGAGAACCTCTAAATATCTTTTTGAATAACTACTCTGTCTTGTGATGCTTTAATCTGTGAGGAAAAATTTATGTGACATTTTCTGGACTAGTGCAAAATCTTTCTTTGGCACAGTAGAATTTAAGGCCAATAGCATGGGGGAGGGACTTTCTGTGATTTATAGGGTGAAAAGAACCTCGGAGGGCTGTAGAATGGTCTAGGAACCCATGGAATTAGAACAGCTGATCAATAGCCATGAGCCCTAGACTCCACTTTATGTATTCATTTATTATTTATTTTTTTATTTTTTTAAGTAGTCTCTACACCACTGTGGTTGACAGTGAGATTATGACCTTTAGATTAAGAGTCGCATGCTCTACCCACTGAGCCAGCTAGGTACCCCACTTTATTTAAAGCCATGTTGTGAAAGGGCGCCTTGGTTCATGAGTTCGAGCCCCGCTTTGGGCTCTGTGCTGACAGCTCAGAGCTTGGAACCTGTTTCAGATTCTGTGTCTCCTTCTCTCGCTCTGCCCCTTCCCTACTTGTGCTCTGTCTCTCAAAAATAAATAAACAGTAAAATTTTTTAAGGTCATGTTATGATAGGGTTAGGGACCTCTTTTTATTATCCTTATTCCCTAGTTTATTGGCTATTTATATATTGTATCTAGCAACAGTATTTAGATGGAAGGATCTCTGAAATTGAGTGTGCTATGAGACCTGGATAGAGTTAGCAATAAAAGGTAATGCCTAGGAATTTTTATTAGTCTGGACAAGGCCTGGAGGTAATAGTGACAGTTTTGACAGGAATCTGTTGTAAGTTCTAAAACATTGTTGAATAGGGACTATTTCCTTATTGTAAAGCCAAAGAATATAGATAGAAATACAGAATTCCTTAAAAATGAAACAGTGAGAAATTTGTATTAGTTATATAGGTAAATTGGTAAACACTAAACCACTGCAGTCTCAGAAATAGGTGGAATCATTTTGTTTGATAGAAGATTTAATAATTGTGTGTCTTACATTTCATTAAAATCAGACTTTTAAAAATGAGATGTCTCCTTCTGTCAGAACATAGTATTTCTGTCTTCATAGCACTTTTCATTATCAGAAGTTACTTTTTCCTTTCTAATTATTTTACTTCTGTATCTCCTACTATATTGTAAGCTTCACAAGATTAGGGAGCAAGCCTGTCTTTTGTACCTTTATATCAACAGTGATCAGCAAGGCATTATGCTAGTAGATATTGAATGAATATCTATTCGGAGTATTCAGAATAGTATTGTGTGTTTTATGCTCTTGAGAGATCTGTAGCTTCTATAGATTGAAATATTCTTATTTTATACTTTTCCTCTTTTTTTAATTTTTCTTTTTTTACATTTATTTATTTTTGAGAGACAGAGCACAAGTGGGGGAGGGGCAGAGAGAGAGAAGGAGGCACAGAATCGAAGCAGGCTCCAGGCTCTGAGCTGTCAGCACAGAGCCTGACGCGGGGCTCGAACCCACAAACTGCGAGTTCATGGCCTGAGGGATGCTCAACCGACTGAGCCACCCAGGCGCCCCTCCTCTAAATATTTTTCATGATCTTTTGGTTCATTGAATGGATTGAGAAGGGAAGAAAGAAAGTCATTTTAGAAAAACTGTACTGAGGAGTAGAAAGAGCACAGAGATAGAAGTTAGTATACTGCTTACCATTAAATGATTAAATGAAAGAATACAATACTTAATCAGATAGCATAAATAAGATGTGTTATATCTAGGGCACTACATATAACTTGACCCATGGGAGAATTATACTAAAATTAATGTGTAATTTGTGATTAATGAAACCATGGCATTGTAATTGATAGTACTTGATAAAGGACTTGTAAAATGTGAATATATACATATTTCGGAGCTATTTAAGATTTAATGATATGTTTGTGCTTATAACTGATTTTTTTGATGGATATATTGCATAAATGTAAATAATACTACAGAATAACAAGTTTGAGTGTTCTATATCTAAAAAGCAGTATTTAAGTCTTAAAGGTTCATTGACATATTTGGAAATTAGAACCAACGTTAATTAACACTTTTAAAGTTGGGAGAAAAATTAGGTGAAATGAGAGTATTGGAAGTTACCGTGAAACCGAGCTTACCAGCTCTAAATAAGACTAATAAGAGAGACAACACATGTGGTTAAGAGTACATTGCTTTCAAGGAAGATAAGTAGCGTTTGTGGTTTGGTCCTCTTAACTTTGTATCTCCATGCCTTGCATAAATGAAGCAAATTTGAGCCTTAGTTTTCTCATATGTAAAATGAAAATAATATTCTTAGGGTTGTAAGTTTGTAGTGAAGTGTTGATATAAAGTGCATTCTAGAATAGCCCTGATATATAGTAGATGCTAATATATTTTTTAAAGTAATTATTGATAGGTATGTACTTACCGTCATTTTGTTGTTTTCTGGTTGTTTTGTAGCGCTTCTCTGTTCCATTTGTTCTTCTCTTACTCTCCTTACAATTTATGACTTTCTGTAGTGTTATGTTTGGCTTCTTTTCCTCTTTATTTTCTCTTTTTTTCATAATTTTTCATCTAATTAGGGCCCTTTCTTTTCCACCTTAACGAAGTTCCTTTAATATTTCTTGTAAGGCCCTTAGTGGTGGATGAACTCCTTTACCTCTTGTTTGTCTGGGAAACTCTTTATCTCTCCTTCAATTCTGAAAGAGAACCTTACCTTGTAGAGTATTCTCGGTTGTAGGTATTTTTTAGCTCTTTAAATATATCATGCCACTCCCTTCTGACCTACAAAGTTTCTGCTGAAAACTCCGCTAATAGCCTTATGGGCTTTCTCTTGTACATAACCTTTTGCTTCTGTATTGCTGCTTTTAAAATTCTTTAATCTTTACATTTTAATTACTCTGTGTTCTGATGTGGACCTCCTTGGGTTCATCTTGTTTGGAACTCTCTGTGCTTTATTAACCTGGATGTATGTTTCCTTCCCCAGGTTAGGGAAGTTTTCAACCATTATTTCTTCAAATAAGTTTTCTGACCCCTTTTCTCTCTTATTCTGAGACCCCTATGATGTGAGCTAATACATTTTTAAAATGAAACCTGTATTAACAAATAATTCTTGATATATTTGGGCATAACCTATTTTGGGGTGTATGTGTGCACACATGTATTGTTGTCAAGAAATCATAAAATTGGAAGGAAAGAACACTTTTACCCTGTAAAAGGCTACATAGCATAGTGACTGAGATAACAGACTGTGGAACCAAACTGCCCAGGTTGAAATTTTGGTTCATCGTATTACTACCTTTGTGATCACACTTTCCATGTTTGTAAAATGGAGGTTATACTAAAATCAGTTATTCGGTTTTGTGATAATTAATTGAGTTAACAAATGCAAAATAGTTTTTAATTGTGCCTGGTATTTTGCCTTCACTGCTGTTATTCTTCTTGTAGAAGGGAAGCTATTTTACCCAAACTGTTAAATATGTAGAAGTTTTATATTGTGTTTCTGAGCTACTTTATGTAATCTAGTACAGTGTTTATATTTTTCTTGGAGGTTTGTGTTGAGATCCTTTCATTTTATTTTCCAAACTGTTTTTAAAATTTCCACATACACCATTCAAATGAAAGTTCATTAAAACATGTAGCCTCTTTCAAATTTATGTAGGATCTTTGTTTAATATTTTGTTTCATACGTGTTTAAATATTAGTGTCCAACTAATACTTAAAATGGGAAAAACATTTAAAACTGAGGGTTTTAAATCCCCTCCGACTCCCACAGGGGGATTACTGCTCTGAATAGGACTTTTGTTATTCATTGCTTCATTATTAGAGAAACTGAACCAATTCACTGTGCCAAAAGCAGACATAAACTTTTTCCACATGGCTTACAACATTATTGCTTTATTTTTGTCAATGTATAGTTGAGTTATAATTTATATGCAGCATATAGTTCATTGAATTTTGACAGACGTATACCTCCATGAAATCACTGCCATAATCAAGATACAGATCATTTTATTATCCTAAATGTTTTCTCCTGTCCTTTTTGTTTTAAGTTTATTTATTGAGAGAGAAAGGAAGAGAGAGAGCTAGTCAGTGCACGTGGGGGAGGGGCAGAGAGAGAATCCCCAAGCAGGTGCACCCCTCCTGTCCTTTTATAGTCAATCCCTTTTGCTGCCACTAGCCCTAGTCAGCCAACATCTGTCATTACAGATTGCTTTGCATTTGCTAGAATTTTATATACATGGAATCACACAATGTGTACTTTTTTGTGTCTGACTTTATTCTTTCAATATAATGAATTTATAACGATTCTAAAACTCTGTTAGTGTGTATAATAACAATTTGTTCCTTTTTAATGGAGTCTTACTATAGTATATGGATATACTATATTTATTCACCTGTGATAGATATTTGGGATGTTTCTGGTATTTGGCCATTTTAAATGAAGTTGTAAACATTTGTGAGTATGTAAGTCTGTGTAGGCATGTTTTCATTTACATTTTTTTATGGTTTATACTTTTGATGTTTCTAAGAAATATTTGCTTTCTTCAAGGTTGCAGGATTTTTCTTAATGTTTTTTTCCTAGAAATTTTATACACTGGGGCTGTGATACATTTTGAGTTAATTTTTGTATATGTGTTAGGTGAGAGTCAATGTTAATTTTTTTCCCAATGAAAATCAGTTGTTCTAGTATCATTTATTGGAAAAGACCATCCTTTTTCCCTTTAATTGTCTTGGCACATGTGTTATAAATCAATTTACTGTATAGCTGTTGTTGTATTTACTGTTTCATTGATCTATGTGTCTATCCTTACCGTAATGTCTTGAATTCTTTAGGATTATAGTAAGTTTGAAAATCGGGTAGTATAAGCCTTCCAGCATTGTTGTTGTTTTTTAAAAGTTGTTTGACTGTTCTAGATTGTTTGCGTGTTTTTTAAATGTGAGAATCCACTTTTTAGTTTCTCTGAAAAAGCCTGCTAGAATTTTCATTTGATTTGCATCTAATCTACATGTACCAGTACTGAATGTTCCAACCCATCAACTTGGTATATCCCTCCATTTATTTAAGTCCTCTTCTGTTTCTCTGGGTAGTGTTGTGTAGCTTTCACTATAGAGATCTCACATGTCTTTTGTTAAAATTTTAAAAAAGAACCTGTGTTTTTATATTGTAATTAACTGCCTGTTTGCATGTGGCCCTGAAAGGAGGCCATTAAACTTGGAAATCATTACTTGGAAATTTAAATGGAAATGCCTAATACCTACTGACTTTGAAAGGAGGTTCCTTGCTTTGAATTCAGAAGTACCATCTCAGCCATGGCAAGTAGTTCCATGAGGACACTAATCATTTGTGCATGTTGATATTGTACTAGCAATCTTGCTGAACCTCTTGTTCACTAACTCACTATGTTTTCTAATAGTGTGACTATAGATTTTTTGAATTTCCTATGTGTGTCATATCTGGAAATATTTTCTGTTTTCATTCAGTCTTATAATCAGTACTTGTATGTTATGGTATTAGACTTCTAGACAATGCAGAATTATATGGTATTGGGTAATCTTGTCATGTTTCTAACTTTAGCAGGAGCAGTTCTCAGTTTTAGTATTAAGTATGGTATTTGCTGTAGGTTTTACTATATAGCCTTGATCTAGTTAAGAAAATTACTATTCCTGGTTTGCTAAGAATTTTTATCATCATTGAATTTTATTGTATGCATTTTTAGTGTTTATTGAGATAAGTCATATGAGTTTTTACCTTTAATCTGTTAATTTACTTAGTAGTGAATTAAACTGATAGATTTTCTGAAGTTGAACTACTTCTTCTCCAACATGATGTTGGATTCAATTTGATGGTTTTTTGAATTTATGTTTGTAAGCGACATAGATCTGTATGTTTTTGTACTGTCTTTGTGTGGTTTTGATACAAAGATTGTACTACTCTTTTAAAATTTTTTTTTTTCAACGTTTATTTATTTTTGGGACAGAGAGAGACAGAGCATGAACGGGGGAGGGGCAGAGAGAGAGGGAGACACAGAATCGGAAGCAGGCTCCAGGCTCCGAGCCATCAGCCCAGAGCCCGACGCGGGGCTCGAACTCACGGACCGCGAGATCGTGACCTGGCTGAAGTCGGACGCTTAACCGACTGCGCCACCCAGGCGCCCCTTTTTTTTTTTTAATTTTTTTTTTTCAACGTTTATTTATTTTTGGGACAGAGGAGACAGAGCATGAACGGGGGAGGGGTGTACTACTCTTTTAAAATGAATTGGAGAGCTTTTCTTCTTGTTATATGTCTAGATCATTTATATAAGTCAGAGAAGATGTGTTATTCTTATTAAAGTTGTAAGAATTAAAAGAGGTGATTACTTTAAACCAGTTAGTATACTGCTTAGCATTAAGTGATTAAATGAAAGAATACAATACTTAATCAGATAGCATAAACAAAGTGTGATATGTCCAGGGAACTACTACATATAACTTGACCCATGGGAGAATTTCAAGGGTAGATCTAAATCAGTATTGGTCATAGTGGAGATGCAGAGAAGGTGAGGGTCTGTTATAGTTGGGTGGAAATCCAGTATCAGGATAAGTGATATCAGGGTATTGCAGATGCAGTTGGAATTGAACTGTTGTGTAATTATAAAATTCTGCCTTTTCACAGATCCTGTAGAATATTCTGGTAAAGGTAATAAGAACTTTTATAATAGAATTTCTCTGTAATTTGTAATGCAATAAAGAGAAATGATCTGTCTTTAAAATTCATTCATTCAAAATTAATTCAGTGTCTGTTAAAAAATGATGAAGATATAGAACTATGTCAAAATTTTAATTTTTTTTTTTCAACGTTTATTTATTTTTGGGACAGAGAGAGACAGAGCATGAACGGGGGAGGGGCAGAGAGAGAGGGAGACACAGAATCGGAAACAGGCTCCAGGCTCTGAGCCATCAGCCCAGAGCCCGACGCGGGGCTCGAACTCCCGGACCGCGAGATCGTGACCTGGCTGAAGTCGGACGCTTAACTGACTGCGCCACCCAGGCGCCCCAGAATTTTAGAATTAATCTCATGTTTTATTTTCCCTTCCCCTTCAAATTTTATTTTCTTTTTAATCTAGAGATTAAATAGTATAAATTTAATTTCAACTAGTTGTGAATCGTTATCTAGGTAAAAACCAAATTCTTATTCTTATTTTATTTTCGAGAGAGCACATGTGGGGGAGGTGGAGAGAGCCACAGAGGGAGACACAGAATCTGAAGCATTGTCCAGGCTCTGAGCTGTCAGCACAGAGGCCAGCGTGCTGAAGCTTACAAACTGTGAGATCATGGCCTAAGCCAAAGTTGGATGCTTAACTTGCTGAGCCACGCATGCATCCCCAAATTATTTTTTTTGTAACTACTATTGTCACATAGGTGACAAAGTCAAAGGTAATAACTCACACTATGTGAGGGCAAAGTTATGGAATGATTTGTAATAGATAAGCAAAAGTCTTCTTATGAATTAATCATGATGAAGGCAAGCTCCACGAGGGCTGGATTTTTATCTTCTTAAAAAAAAATGAATTATTTATTCTCTCTGCCAAATAGATTTCTTTTTGTTTTTAATAAGGTCTACACCCAATGTAGGGCTTGAACGCACAACCCTGAAATCAAGGGTTGCATGCTGTACTGACTGAGCCAACCAGGTGCCCCAGGATTTTTATTTTTTTAACCAGTGTGTCCTCAGTGCCTAGATTAGTGCCTGGCACATGGTAGGCACTTAATAAATATTTATTGAATGAATTGGTCTGTGAAAAGCTGCTAATGTCTTCACATGAAAGATAAGGGAAACATAGTGATTGTGAAATTCTTTAATTTTGATTTATCTTACAGAGTGAGTGTGAGTGGAAGGGAGGGGTAGAGGGTAAGAGGATCTTTTTTTTTTTTTTAAATGTTTGTCTCTCAACAATAAATGGAGTGCGAGTGGGGGAGGGGCAGAGAGAGCTGGAGACCCAGAATTTGAAGCAGGCTCCAGGTTCTAGGCTCTGAGCTGTCGGCACAGAGTCCAATGCAGGGCTCCAATTGAACAAACTGCGAGACCATGACCTGAGTCAAAGTCAGACGCTTAACCAACTGAGCCACTCAGGCACCTCAGAGGGAGAGAGAATCTTAAGCAGGCTCCTTGGTGCTCGGTCCCACGACCCTGGGATCATGACCTGAGCCAAATCAAGAGTCTGATGCTCAACCAACTGAGCTCCCCAGACACCCATTAGGATAGAATTTAAAGCTACATAGACTTAAGAAAGAAACAGCTACTTTTGTTTGGATTTATGTAATGTAGGGATGATCTGTTATTTCCATAGAGTTGTAAAAGGATTAAATGAAGTAATTAAAACACTTAACATTCAGTAGTCAGTAGAGAAAAGATAGCTATATATGCATATACTTATCTTCTGACTTGCATATAATATACACACACATACAAGCATACCCTGCTTTAAGAAAAATTGAATTTATAAGGTAAATGTGGGACTTGGATTACAAGGAAAATTTTTGCAGGAATTAAAAAGCCACTTAGGCATTTATGGAAATGTAATTTATAGTCAGCTTTTTATAACACATCTATTTAAGTAAGTGAGATACATTTACATAATGTTTCTTGGAGGAAATTGTAGACAGATTCATTCTTTCTGAACCCTGGTCTGGGAATCTCCTTTTTTCATCCATTCAGAAATTATATTGAAAACTCATACCTCCAGGGCTCTCTGTCTAGTGCCAAATGGGTCAGGAGTGCTTAAGACAGGATCCCCAGTTTTAAGTTTTCATCTAATCCAAAGTTTAGCAAATGTTTTTTGCAAGGGCCTGATAGTAAATATTGTTAGCTTTGTGGACCATGTTATTCCTGCCTCAACTATCTCAGCGCGGCCCTTGTAGCACAAAAATTCATTTGTTTACATAAACAAATGAATGTAACTGTGTTCCAGTAAAACTTTATTTACAACAACAGGTAGCAGGCCACATTGGACCTTTGGATCAAAGTTTGCCAATCCGTGATCAAATACATTCTCCTTACAACTCAAATGTGCTTTCCTTTCTTTATAAGAAAGTGTAAAAGTGAGCTTAAAGTAGGAAAACCTACGTTTAATACAAAAGTATTTTTGTTTTAAAATTTGCTTCAGTAAATTATAAAAGTTGAAAAAAGTTTTCTTCCCAGGCGCCTGCGTGGCTCAGTTAAGCGTCCGACTTCGGCTCAGGTCATGATATCACCGTCCGTGAGTTTGAGCCCCACGTCAGGCTCTGTGCTGACAGCTCAGAGCCTGGAGCCTGCTTCGGATTCTGTGTCCCCCTCTCTCTCTGACCCTCTCTCGTTCATGCTGTGTCTCTCTCTGTCTCAAAAATAAATAGACATTAAAAAAAAATTAAAAGAAAAAAGTTTTCTTCCTGTTAATAGTAAGTCATTGGTAAGCCCCTGGTACTTTGACAAGGTGTTTTATGTAATGTAGGTAACTCAGGAAATGTATAACTTTAAAGGAAATTTAAGCCTTTTTTTCCCATAAAAATCACATTCCATGCCTTTGTTATAATAGAGTCCTCCATGTATGGTGATGCTCTGTATGTCCTAATAATGTACTTAGTGACTTACAGAAATAGCTATTGTATGGATAAACTAATTATAATATGTTCAGGCAATTTCTGTATTTGCTGCTATAAGGATTTTATACAGAACAGTGTAATTACCCCAGGTAGTTAGTAGCTTGCTTGGATCCTTTGATATGTATCTCATTAATGATGTTTGTAGCAGATGTTTATTCTAATGACTGGAGCTGAATGTTCAGACAGGAACAGTGAGGATAAGGTAATGAAACGCTAGACTAGAAAAGTCTGACATGCTGAGAAGAATATTAAAGAGGTTTCAGATGTCTCTGGAATAATTTTCAGTGAACTACAAACAAAAACCAAAATATGTTTTATGTTATTTAGGAACAAAATGAGTAAATCAAATTATGATCAATTAAGTAATATGTATACTACTTTAATTTAGATTTGTTCACTGAGCTATTTTTCATTTCCACTTGAGGGAAGGGATTAGAGCAAATGCTAATTTGCTTTAGCTCTTTTTTTTTTTTTTTTTTGACTGCAAAGCAAATTGTTCCTTATGTAACATAAGAACCTTGAATGTTAGTATTAATAAGAATTTATCTCTTATTTACTAATAAGCATTAATTAAAACCATATATCATATTCAATACTTAGAAACTTCCTACTATATAAAGTTATACCTGAAAAGGATTTAAAACTTTGAACTGTTCTAGGAAAACTTAGAGTTTTGTAGAAGTGTCTAAGGGGTCAGAATCCAGAAATAAAGTGTTTGCTTCAATCATACAAGTAGTGGCAAAATCAGCAATACAACTCTGATCTTCTATAGCTTTTTTCTTTATTGTTCTGTATTCTAGTATTTGGGCTGTTAAAACTTGGTTTATGGTAGTTTTTTCTCATTATATAGTTAATGTTCGGGTTTACTAAATGTTTAGCATCACACCTCTGGTGATAAGCAGAAACCGTTAGAGTGTAGAGCAGATTACCTCACTGACAGACTCTAGCCCTGTTTTTTTTTTTTTTTGTTTGTTTGTTTTGTTTTGTTTTTTTTTTGCAGTAATTTCATTAGAACCTACTGGAAGGGAGCCAGGCCAGTTTTCTTGCAACTGGTAGGAACACAATAATGCTGTGACTCCTGTGTTTCTGTTTTATCATGGAGAAGAGAGACTAACAAAGAATAATTAGAGGTCAGTCAGAAACACTGTTTAGTGATCTAAAGCTATAGTTGATATCTGGTGGTAAATTAGTTAAAAAAAGAAAGTAGCAGAACTCCTTTTACTCCTTCTTTAAAGCCTGACTCTTATGTGGAGCCTCACTATATAAAATAAGTCAAAGTGGTGCTACTTTGGGTGTTGCACATTTTCAGAGAGCATGTGTGGTTATATTCCGGGTGGTCTTTAATGTCACCGTGGGACTTTTTTAGGGCAACAGTCCCCAAACCACTGGGTGTTTGGGTTACATTACCATCATGGTTATATTACCGTATAGGATACTTTTATAAAAAAACAACAACAACAAAATTAGAGATCCAAATTCAATAGGTCTTGCTTGTTGTGGAGAATCTACTTTGAAAAGCACCCTAGTTGATTCTGATTTCTAGTCCAGTTTAGGAGCTATTGCTTAAGGTACCCTGTGGAATATAGTGTAAAAATCAGTGATCTGAATCAGAGTAATGTTTAGCCAGCCATTGAGTTTTAAGGATACGGCTGAGAATTTGTTCATTAAATGATTACAGGAGATGCATATAAAATACTTAGTATAGTGTTCAATGGATGTTATTGTAGTCATAGCTAAAGACTCCTTGGAAAACTGTGGGGTTTTTTTTGTTTTTAAAAAAATTTTTTTAATGGCTATTTATTTCTGAGACAGAGACAGAGCATGAGCAGGGGAGGAGCAGAGAGAGGGAGACACAGAGAGGGAGACACAGAATCCGAAGCAGGCTCTAGGCTCTGAGCTGTGAGCACAGAGCCTGACACGTGGGGCTCGAACGCACAAACCATGAGATCGTGACCTGAGCCGAAGTCAGTTGCTCAACCGACCGAGCCACCCAGGCACCCCGGAAAACTGTTTTTACATGCAACCCAACATTTAGTTTCCTAGAGTTCATTCACGATTCTCCTAGGGTGTAGTGTAGTTACTGCACCAGAAGAAAAGTAGGTATTGGTCAAAAAACAGTCTAACATCTTAAAACCAAACTTTGAAATCGGTATCAGCTGGTCACATCCTTAGGATTTACTAATGGATAAAAAGATTGTTTAAACATTAGTTTCTTTGACTAAATGCTAATTATGAGAGTTATTCCTAATTTATAGAGAGATTGTCCCTGAAGTGGTGGTACTTAAACATGAAAATCAACTGAATTCAATATCTGTTACCAAATCTGGGTAGAGAAGGCTTAGAGCTAAACAGAAACAGGTAAAACCTCTGTGGCAAATACAGGTGCAACCCCGAGGTAGAATTTGCAGCTCCCCTTATTTTAGGTGTAGCAAACATCTAGAACTTTGAAATATTAAGAAAATCCTTTTTTTTTGTTAATATTTCTAAGCACATGTATTTTATTTTATTTATTTTATTATTTTTAAAAGATTTTAATTTATTTTTGAGAGAGAGAAACAGAGCATGAGCAGGGGAGGGGCAGAGAGAGAGGGAGACACAGAATCTGAAGCAGGCTCCAGGCTCTGAGCTGTCAACACAGAGCCCGATGCGGGGCTCAAATCCATGGCCTGCAAGATCATGACCTGAGCTGAAGTCAGGCACTTAACTGACTGAGCCATTCAGGCGCCTCTAAGCATATGTATTTTAAAATACAGCTAGGCTACAGGGCCCAAATACATGAAAGAAGATAATATAGGACAAAGAGATTGACTTTGTCTCTTTGGTTATTCATATAGTCAGTAAATATTTATTGAATATCTACCATATGCCAAAATCAGAACTAAACTGCATTAATATTTTTGTATTATTTTTTTATATTGACATGGACAATTTGCTTTATTTTTCATTTATTTATTTTTTAGAGCATGCACATGTGAGTCATGGGCTGGGGGAGGCAGAGAGAGAGAGAGAGAGAGCGAACGAGCATATCTTACTTGGGCAGGCAGATGGATGTGGGGCTCGATCGCACGACTTTGGGATCATGACCTGAGCCAGTCAGGAGCTGGACGTTTAACTGACTGAGCCAGGTGCCCCAAACATTTTCCATTTTTAAAGTATACTAAATTATGGCTTAATTCTTGTCAAGATAAAATTATTTGCTTGCATTTGAACTGTTTTTATTTTTTTGTTATATATAACTAATGATCTCATACCCATCTTTGTGTAGGTTATGATGAATATAGTAAATATAGTACTTAGATACTTAAAGAGTATGGAAAGTTCTGAAGTCCTTGATACATATTGCCAAAGGCTCTGTGATACACCCCAAATACCATTGCCTAAAAGGGCCCATTTCACTGCATCCTTGGCAATTTTGGGTAGTTTCATAAATAATGATGTAGACAAGTTGACAGTCAAAAATAAAATTTTGTTATTGCTTTAATTAGCATTTTTAAAAATATCATTGTGGTTGCTCAAGTTTATTTTGGGTTTTGGCTATAGCAACAATTTATTTTTTTAAGCAATAATTATTTTAACAGGTAACACTTGGTGAGCATTTATGTATACTAGACATTGTTCTGAGGACTTTACATAGAGTAGCTCATTTCATGCACATACTCTGAAGTGTAGATATCGTTATTATTCTGGTTCTATGAATTAGGGAAATGAGGCACATAAGGGTAAGTTTTTCAAATCCATACAGTTACTTAAGTGACAGTAATGGGACTTAAGTAACAGGATTTGCATGCAGGTGGTCAGGCTGCAGATCCTGGGATCCCTACCACTATACTGTATTATAAACTGTATTTCTTTTATTTCTATATTGCCAGATGATGTTTTCATTATTCTTTTTCAACATCTCTTTGATTAATTTTACTGTTTTATTCTTATAGGTACATTTTTGTCTTAGTTTCTACTTATTCTGATATTGTCTTCCTTATAAAACATTATATAGGGAGATTAAAAGTTCTTCCTGTGAGAACTTTTATCCCACTCCTTGGGATAGTCAATATTAAGAGTTGGATGTTTGGTTCCTGTGTACATTATGCCTCCATCTACCTGCCTGCTACCTTCTTCCTTCACTGCCTGAGCCTCCATATAAATCGGATATGATATATATTGTTCTCTTTTAAGTGAAATATAGGAAAACTTTACCAGTTTTCCTCATGTTGCTTTGTGATGGTAATTGGAATAGCATTGCAACTTTCACTTGATGGGAGAATCAGTATGTTTGCAGAAATAGTATTTATTGCTTTACTAGGTAATTATCAAGCGACTGTAGGCCTTATAAGGTCTCAAAGATGATAGGCATACTGTAGGTAAACAAAATAGAATTCCTACTGTGAAGCAGCTTTAAGATACAAGAGTTGTAGTAAAACTATGTATAGTACAAGACAATCAATAAGGAGAGGTACCAAACAGCCGCTAAAGAGTATTACTTGGTATTCCATATGAAATATGAGTGTTCACTGTGATTTTAGGAGTATAATAGTGGATATCCTACATGAACTTTTAATTTTGATAGTGGAGTAAGTAAGAGATACAAAAACATTTGTTATTTAGTATTGAATAGTGCTACTGCCTAGGCTGAAGAACATTTGTCCTCTACCCCTATTTTAGCTCTGGAGCTGTCTGTCGGGTGAGATGTTAAATGGATTTCATGCTTCTTTTTTCACAATTCCTTTACAAATTGGTTTTTTGCTCAAGTGCTCTAACAGTCCATTATGTATGATTATAGAAATGGCAACTACTGGTTTGGGTAAAAAAGGGAAAAAAAACTGTTCCTCTTTGTGAATCAGTGAAAAATTGTTGAAAGAATGATCATTGATTTTTAAAGAATGTGTGCTTTATACAAAAGAATATTGAAAGTAATCAGCTATGTCAGGAACAAATAAAAAATAAAACAAACTTTTTGAATATTTCTTTTGATCTTTTCTTTTTATGAAGACTGATTGCTGTATAAAAATGAAAATGATTTTCATATCTTTCTGCCCTTTTCATACATGGTGTTGCCTAAACCATTGTAAGTGGCTTTTAAATTTTATTCCAGATTAAGCCAAATCTGAGCAGTGGATGTGGCATTACTCTCTGATGGAGAACCACTTAAAATGATACAGTATTGGGGTGCCTGGGTGGCTTAGCTGGTTAAGCATCTGACTCTTGATTTTGGCTCAGGTTACGATCTCACCATTTGTGAGTTTGAGCCCCGTGTCAGGCTCTGTGCAGACAGTGTGGAGCCTGCGTGGGACTCTCTCTCTCTCTCTCTCTCTCCCTAGCCCTGCCTCTCCCCTGCTTGTGTATGCACTGTCTCTCTAAATAAATAAATCAACTAAAAAAAAAAACAACAACAAACCGGTATTTTATGTATTTAATTTGTGTGACTATGAAGTTCTAAAAAGCATAACCAAGAAAGACTTCTTATCTGTAGAACTGGTAGGTTCATGAGATTAGTTTATATAAGGATTGCAACTAATTACCCGATTTGTGCAATGAATAATAATTTTGCAGTATTCTATTATAGTGAAAGCTTTTCAAATCTTCTTAATTAGGTCAAGATCAGTGAAGATGCCTGTACCTTACTAAACCTTTTCCATTATTAGTAGTTGTGAATTTTTCTAACTTGGACTTGATATGTCATAAAAATGTGTTTGTATTGTGATTCTGGTCTTGTAATAATGAATAATGATAGTGTTTTAAAAACTTTTTCCCCATTATGAAAGTAATTTGTATTCATTATAGAAAATTTAGGAAATGAAGATAAGGAAAAGGACAAAAATGAAAAGCATCCATAATCTTCCCAGTTAGTGATGGTTGTTGCTTCTCACATTTTGGTGTGTATGCACTTAGACCTTCCTCTCTTGTATGTATTATTTTGTTTAGTTAAGTGAAAATGTATTCATTCCATGGTATTTTTCAGTGTGTATTATGTGCCAACTACCACTCAAAGTGCTGGAAATTTATTACAGTGATCCTTGCTATTAATGGAGCTTCTATTATGTTTTCTACATAAACTGTTTAATATCTGTGACTTACAGTTCAGTAATCTGCTATTTTTACCTAATCCATCCTAAATGTTTTTCCATTTCATTAAACATTTTTTGTCTGATGACTACAAATTACTTCTTTATTAAGATAATACTTGCTCATGGTTAAAAAAACAATATTGGAAAGCATATAATGGAGGGCCCCATTCCTTCCTTTTCTCCATCAGTCCTGCTCAGTAAAGGCAACCACTTGAAACTATTTCTATTTTTTACTTATCCTGTGGTTATATGTAAATCTAAATAATATAATTATATCTCTTTATTAATCAACTTTAGGTGAATTTTTAGAGTGGTTATGGGGAATGTGGTACAAAATCTTTGTGTTTCCCTTTACTTCTAGTTTCTCATCTTAGTTATACTCTTGTTAGTTCTTTATTGATCAAGCCTGAATATTTAGACTTCCCTTCACTGTTCTGATAACCCCTATAAGAGTGTTTGTTGACTCTTCATATTGTAAGATGAGGACTTTAAGAGTTCCCTGCCTTGGGGCGCCTGGGTGGCTCAGTCAGTTGAGCATCCTTCATCGGCTCAGGTCATGATCTTGCAGTTTGTGGGTTCGAGCCCTGCGTCGGGCTCTGTGCTGACAGCTCAGAGCCTGGAGCCTGCTTCGGATTCTGTGTCTCCTTCTCTCTCTGCCCCTCCCCCACTTGTGCTCTCTCTGTCTCTCAAAAATAAATAAATGTAATAAAAATAAATAAAGTTCCCTGCCTTCATCTACCTCTCTTATGTTTAATATTTAATATTAAACTCTAACTTTAATATTGTCAACTTCATTTATATTTACATGCTGTTTGGTGAACATAGTTTTTAAAACAATATTTTAGGTCTCTGGTTGAATTGAAATGGTGAAAATACCTAAAAATGTCTTCACTGGAACTAGTTATATTAGTGGAAAAGATTACATTTCCTTTTTTTATCATGTGAAAAGAGGACTCTAATTTCTCAAACATACAGGGACTTAACACATACATTTGAGTACAAAGGAATTAGAAGGATGGAGAAACAAAAGTGTCACCTGGAGATTAGTGAGCTGCTACTACCTCTGCATTTTTAAAAATTAAATTAAAAAAAATTTTTTTTTTCAACGTTTTTATTTATTAATGGGACAGACAGAGACAGAGCATGAACGGGGGAGGGGCAGAGAGAGAGGGAGACACAGAATCGGAAACAGGCTCCAGGCTCCGAGCCATCAGCCCAGAGCCTGACGCGGTGCTCGAACTCACGGACCGCGAGATCGTGACCTGGTTGAAGTCGGACGCTTAACCGACTGCGCCACCCAGGCGCCCCTTTAAAAATTAAATTTTTAAAAAAATGTTTATTCATTTATTTTGAGAGAGAACAAGAGGGGGAGAGGCAGAGAGAGAGAGAGGGAGAGAGAATCCCAAGCAGGCTCCGTGCTGTCAGAGCAGAGCCTGACATGGGACTCGAACCTACGGACTGTGAGATCGTGACCTGAGCCAACATCAAGAGTTGGACTGACTGAGCCACCCAGGTGCCTGATCAACTTCTTAAATCTCTTATGAGAATACTATATAGAGGGTATTTAGAGTTATTTTTTCTTTCTCGAGCCATCTTTTTTCTTCATGTTTCTGGTTTTCCTGAAACGTATGGTGATTCTTGATTGGCGATTTGCATTTAAAAACGAGGCAGAAAAGCTGTTTGGAAGCTCTGAATGTGGGCTGGATTTGTCAACTGTAACCTTTGCTTTTTAATAAGTACTTGTGCTGGAGGACCTTTTAATCTCACTATTCAGAGAGGTCTGTGTTTTGGGGCACCATTGCCCATGTGTGTACAGTTGCTTTACTTCTTCCTCTAAGGATTTGGTTCAGTTTCTTTAGAGAAGAACCCTCTGCTGTTGTTGTTTTTTCCTTTTGCTTAGGAGGTAACCTACATGTCTTATGTATGTGAGTTGTAGGGATGTAATTGTTTTACATTAGTTAAAAATAACCAGTCCCTCTTTTTTGGTCCATTTGTTACTCTAGTCATCCTTTGTAGTTGTCCGGATCTTCTTTAGGGCCTTGCAGAATGGGCAGCTTCATTTGTGGATGTTGTAACCTCTGTGCAGTGGTTCTTGGCACTTCTCCATCTATTTTTTGTTGATCAGAAATTTACTGAAATAGTTCATCTGCAGATGCTCTTCCCCCCTTCATTTCATTATCTTCATCGTTGTGTGTTGCATTAGTTATCTATTGCTACCTAACAAATTACCTCAAAATTACCCCCCAAAGTTAGCAGCTTAAATAAGCTACAAATATTTATTACCTCATAGATTTTGAGAGCAATTCAGTTGTGTGGTTATGGCTCTTATGAGGTTGCCATCAAGCTTTTCCAAGTCTGCTGTCATCTCAGGGCTCCATGTCTCAGTTCCTCACTGGCTTTAGACCTGAAGCCTCCATTCCTTGCACTGTGGGTCTGTCCACAGGCTGTGGGGGTGGGGGGAGGAACCTTTTTTTCTACCTCTTAGATTCTGTGTTTGGGGGCCAGTGAATTAAACTGACAAAAGACCGTAAAGAAAAAAAAAAAAAAAAAACAACGAAGTTTATTCATATGCATATAGGAGTTCACAAAAGAAGTGGTTTGCTAAAAGACTCAAGTTAGGGGTTTATATACCTAAGTTAATAGGGAAGAAGGAGCCGGAAGGAAAAACTGTTATGTAAAGAACAAAAGGGTTTCTTTGGGAAAGGCAAATGTGTTTTTAGGGGAACAAATGGGAAATAAGAAAGTTTATAATAATGTTTGTTTATGCTGGGGTGAGTGGTCTTTTTCTGTCTTCTTCAGGGCTGTAATACTCCCCCTGCCCCCTAGGGGATTTAAGATAGTTTCACTCTTATTTTCCTTTCTGGGAGTAAAACCTCCCTAAAGAGGGAATTTATGGCAGCTCTACTTCCAGAAGTTTCTGCTTTTAGTCAGCTAAGTGAAGCTCTGAGGAGGCTTTATTCTTCATTTGTTGAGTCTCAACTGTCTTCAGCTTAAAATACTTGTCATACAAACATTGGGGTTCCAAGTGGGTCCCTACAGCTGCCCGAGTCTTTACCACATGGCAACCAACATCCCCAAAGAGCAAGTGATCTAAGAGAGTAGTTACTCCAAGGTATCCAAGATGGAAGTAGTCTTTTATAATCTAATCTCAAATATGACATAAAATCACTTGTGCCATATTCTGTTTGCTGCAAGTGAGATACAAATCCAGCCTTCACTGAAGGGGAGAAAAATTAAGTTCCACTTTTTGAAGGGGTGGGGAGTGTCAAAGAATTTATGGACTTGTGGCCATATTTTTAAAATCACCAGATGGCTACTGTATGTATGTAAAAATTTTTTTTTTTTTTTTTGTTATTTTGATATGTCTCAGGAGGAAAAGGACTCATACTGGATCTCCTATATTCCATTGTATAGAATGTACCATAATTTATTGGACAAATCCTGTATGGCTAGAAATTTAGATTGTTTTGAAAATTTTGCTCTTATAACCGTACTGTGATAGTGTTTTAGGTAATTTTTTTCATATGAGTTATTTTACATATGATAGTTTATTGTAATTATTGCTGTTTTCTTTATGCTCTAGAATATGTTTATGGGAATATACACATATCTTTTTTAAAGTAAAATTGTAGCATTTTATGCAGTGTATTTTAAAGATCATGTTCTAAACTAGTATATTTTAATGATTTATTAATCCCTGAAAGATTTTTTTATCATATCATCCCTCAAAAATTTTTTCCCAGTCACTTTTGATTTGGTTCTGGCATTTTATTACCTCACTAGGTGGCAGCAGAGTAACAGCTTTAATTCAGGCTGCTTTTGTAGCAGTAGAATTCTAGTGGTTCCCAGTGCATTGTACATCTGTTACATACCTATAATATTAGTTTGGGATGTTTAGGAATTTAGTAAGGATTAGGGAGAATCATGTATATAAGAGTATCGAAAGCATGGTAGTTTTGATAATGTTGACATATTCTTTGGTGCATTGCATCAAAATGGTAGTGTCATTTTGGAAGTATTTTTGTAAATTATGATTACACTATATTAAAATCCCTAAAAGTATTTTGTCTGCTTCAGAAAAATGCATTGTTCTTACATAGGAATCTCAAAGAATGAAAGAATGATGTGAAGTTTGTTTGTTTGTTTGTTTTTTTAATCCCATGTGGGCTTTTTTGCTCTCACTTGTCTGTGTTGGGAGCAAAGGAGTCTAACAGAAAAACTTGATGCTGGAATGTAACTCCTTTATTTTAGATAGTGAAATTTATGGTCCTAGGATAGAAAAGTCATTTGATTTGTGTGTGGTATATAGAGTAGTGATTTTGACATATGTGCTCTATTATATTTTAGGAAAGAAATTTCTATGACCATATGCTTTCTTTAAAAATCATATATAGTATTTTTACTTTCTTGGGGGACTATGTTCATTTTCTTTATGTTTATGGTAATTTGGTTTCCAAAAGTTTGCATTAGTATCTGTGAACTAGTTAAAGAAATTGAAAATGAGTAATTCTGACAGTTCTTTTTAAAATTGGGAGCTCTGATTTGAAGATTTTATAGGCAGCCCATCCTGGTACACTGCGTTTCTGGCTTTCAGCCCAGCTCTAATGTTGCTGCTGTTGCTGATATTTTTGCTGGCAGGTGAGCTTTCTTGGACACATTTTATTTTAGCAAGATTTTGGGATTTAGAAAATTTAATTTTTAAAATACTTTTGCATGGGCAGAGAACTAAATTTTGTCTCTCCGTGAATTATTTAGAATGATATTTAAGCCTTTGATGTGTTATAGTAGCCCGATGATATAAACTTGTTGCTAGAGGTACAGACTACAGTATATAAGTACAACAAATGAAATTGTTGCTTATGTTATAACTTTAAACAAGTGAACATTGAGTCTACTCTATGATCTGGCCTTGGCAGTTGCCTTGATATTATGAGTCTATATTATATTTATTTTTGTAGCCTCACTAGTATTTAGCTACTTGTATTTAGTATTTAGCTATTGAGAGTGGTACATCTAGAATATCTCCTGGTGCTTTTATGCGAACATGAACAAAGACTAGTGGAAACCAGTTAATTTCTAATAGTGTGATCCATTAAGTATTATTTACTAATGAATGGAAAAATTAAAATTAATTTAGAACAATTGGTACTCTTAGATATAGTCTTACTTACGTTTTCCCTATGTGTATGTCTTTCTTAAAAATACCTTAGTTGTACTATTAGTTCCCTTTATAAGTTTAACATAAGTAGTTGAGGATCTTTATGGTAAAGTATAATATCTGTGTTACAAGTAAAATCGTTATAGATGAGGTCTTTCTCTCCTTTTTATTAAAATAAGTAACAAAATATTCATTGCTCTGGTAGAAATGATATGAAAATAAAAAGATGTTTGCTTTAAAGAAAATTCCTAATTTTTGACATTTTTTAAATGGTAGCTGTTCTGACCATGTGCTTGGAACTACCAAATAAAATATTCTAATGTGTGGTCACTTTCAGTGGCAAAGTTTTGAGAGAAAAATTAGTTGAGAAGTGCATATTTAAAAGAAAATTTAAGACCTTGTTCATGGGGTGCCTAGTTGGGTCAGTCAGTAGAGCTTGTGACTCTTGATCTCAGGGTCATGAGTATGAGTTTCATGTTGGGTGCAGAGATTACTTAAAAAAATCTTAAAAAAAAAAAAATTAAAAGACCTGGTTCAGGCGCTTGAATGGGTCAAAATCAAATTGCTGTATTAACATGGGAATGCATGAGAGTACAACATGAAATACAATTGCATGTAAATGACATGGCCTAAACTCTAAGACTGTAGGAGTTCTTAGGAGAATGATTAGTGAAGGGTGAGTAATAAAAGCAAGAGGGGCAACCAGAAGGAAGTCATGAGGGGAAATACCCTGAGCTGGACAGTGCTGACTAATAATTGGTATAAATCCAGAATCTATGTAACTTCTGGCCACTGGGCAGTTCGGTACTTGGGACAAAGAAAGAGAATTGTTACTGCTGGTGCCTGGTTAAACCTTTTGTTTATATTTTTAAATGTGTCAGAGTTTTAATGATTACTGAGCCTTGAAACTCTGATTTAAATTTTTAATGTTAACTCCTACTTTTTCTTGAATTATTCTTAGGGATTTATAAGGTAGGAGATCCTTTATCTCAGTCTTCTTGAAGTTTAAGGCCACCTGGAATGCTGAGTCAGTTGGTTAGCCCAGTGGTCTTTGAGGAACGTAAAAGAGCTGGGTTTGAAATAGCGGTAAGAGAGTGTTTTCCATAGTGGTTCAGAAGACAGGGAAATGAAAATTTGCTGTGGAAAGGGAAGCAGACTACTTAACTCTGGTGAGTGGAAGAATAAAAGAAAGGGGGTAATGTCACCTTACCAAGACATCCCCAAGGACTTGTCCTGCAGGGGGCACAGGAAGACCCTATAGTAATTTGCCCCTAGTCATCCCCCCAACAGTTTTTTTTTTTTTTTTTAATATTTACTTATTTTTGAGAGACAGAGTGAGATAGAGTGTAAGCAGGGGAGGGACAGAGAGAGAAGGAGACACAGGATCCAAAGCAGGCTCCAGGTTCTGAGCAAGCTATCAGCACAGAGCCCGACATGGGGCTCGAACCCACAAACCGTGAGATCATGAGCTGAATTCAGATGCTCAACTGACTGAGCCACCCAGGCAACCCCCCCCCCCCAACATTTTATTTTCCATTTTCAATTATAATTCAAGGGCTATTAGGTGAACCTTTTATGGGACTCATTGGAAGCTTTTACCGTAAGTAGACTATATTAGCATTCATTCAGTTAGTCTAGCCAGTAGTCAGTTTCAAAAGTTGCATAATATAGGGTGTGCCTGGGTGGCTCAGTTAGTTAAACTCTTGATTTCTCCCGGGGTCATGATCTCATGGTTGTGAGATGGAGACCGGAGCCCCGCATTGGCTCTGAGATGGGCATGCAGCCTGCTTAAGATTCTCTCTTCCTCTCCCTTTGCCCCTCCCTGACTAGCACACCCTTGCCCCCTCACACACACTCTATCAAAAAAAATAAAAAATTTCAAAAGTTGCGTAATATAAAATGTGAAAACTAGAAGACTGTGATTGGGACTAAGTGATGATCTTGCTTGGTCTTCTTTTTCTGCTCTTTTGTACTCCCATTTGTTCCTTTTACCTGAGTTGTCATCAAAATAAGAATATTTCTATAGCTAAGAAGAGAGAAAAAAATCTATTTGGAATTGACTTTTGGACAGGCACTTTAGCAAAAGCTTCATTTTTCCATATGTTTAAGAAATTTTTTAATTTTTTGTTTGATTTCATCTGTTTGGCCTTTCTATCTTAGTTTGCAGTTTGAATGTTAAGGATGGTTAGAGGCTGTTTAATCCAGAACTTTTCATCATTTAATGTGCATATGAATCACCTGGGGATCTTGTTAAAATGTAAATTCTGATTTAGGAAGTCTGGGGTGAGGCCCAAGGTTCTGCATTTCTAACTAGTTCTCAGGCAATGCCAGGGCTGCTAGTCCAAGGACCACATATTAAGTAGCAAGAATCTACTCCATTTTCTCAGGATGTTCAGCAGCCTATACCTAATTAGCAATCGTTGGGCTTTTATTTTTATTAAAACAATTTTTTTTAACGTTTATTTATTTCTTGAGAGACAGCATGAACAGGGGAGGGGTAGAGAGAGAGGGAGTCACAGAATCCTTGGAAGAAGGAAAGCCAAGCCCAAGAGCCTGAAAACAGAAGAAGGTGGAGAAGGACAGAGTATACTGTGGGACATCCAGGTGGGGGCTCAGAGCCACTTTCACATCCTGGTTCTGCCCCTGTGTTCTTGTGTGACCTTGAGAAAGCCATTCAGCTCGAAGCAGACTCCAGTCTCTGAGCTGTCAGCACAGACCCCGACATGGGGCTCCATCTCATGAACTGAGATCATGACCTGAGCTGAAGTCGGACACCTAACGGACTGAGCCACCCAGGTGCCCCGTGCTTTTATTTTTTTAATGTGGCAAAAAAGCCATACTTCTTTGTGTAGGAAATATTTAAAAACCAGGAGAAATCTTCCTTTCCACCTAATTAAATGGCAACTCATTTTTAATGAATAGCCAACTTGATTCATCTTGATACATTTTTAAAATGTATCATAAGATTGTCTTCTAACTATTGCTTTTGAGGATTTGAAGAACTAGAATTTTTTCAACTATGTCTGTGTCCACTTACTGTTTTGGAGTGCTTACATTTTGGACTTTAGGTAACCATTGAGAAACAAATTTAAGTGAACTTAGAAGGTATTAAAAATATCTATATTCAAATCTAGTTTTTGAGGTAGAAGCTTCTTCCTATAGAAGGGTAAATCGGAAGTTTCTGTTTATGTGAAGTGACTATTAATGCATACTTTGTTTTCAGACCTGTAAGAACTGGAGGAGGTAATATGACTAGATTTTGTGTCTTTGGTAGTGTCTGTGTACTTGCATTTAAATCTAGCCTGGATTTTCTTGTGCCTTATGTGGTGTTAGGTTTGTTGCAGGGCTGGAGGTGAGGCAAATGTGTACGTGTGATCACGTATGTGCACCTGCTACTTGGGTGAAGTGGGACTATGTGAGAACTCTTCTACTCCTTTAAGATTCCTGATTTTCTAATTCTTTGTAGATTGGTGGAAAGGAAGAGAGAGCATACTCTAGTCCACCGAAGTGGCAATTAGCAAGATGCATGTTGCAGTTAGCAAATAAATTCAGTCCAGATTTGACTGTTCTGTTCACTGGTTGAAAGGCATGCTTTGATATTCTACTTGTTAGATTTACCTTAACTCTGCTAATTAGTTGATTTTGTAAACTTGTACATAGGAGGGGACTTTATCAGTCAGCTCTTATTTTATGATAATTACGTTTTTTTTGGGGGGGGGAGGGTGTTGGTAAGGGAAATATCAACTTAGGTAAATTTAATTATAATTTAGTTTATGCTGTCACTAATTTTATTTTAGATTGTGGGATTAAAACATAATTTTCTATTATATACAATAGCTTTTGGAGTTATTGTATATGTACCATTCTTGTTAGTAAATCTTACGAAACTGTTGCAATACACTGGAATATTTTAGGCTCAGTTTTGTTTTTATCATTCTAGTGTTTAGAAAACAAGTTTCTTGGCAGATTGAGAAATCCACCTGATTTGTTTTTTAATTTGAGTTCTGTTTTGAGTCATTGCTCACTCAAGTAGTACAGCTTCTGATTTTACAGAACTTACTTGGATGACACCTATTCATGGAGAAATGAATTAAGTAACTACTGTAGTTGCTGTCTACTTTTGTGTAAATATACTTACAAGCTTGAGTTTGTGGGCTGTGGGTAATCTATGGTTTGTTTTTCTGCATTTCAAAATTTGTGCATTTATCTCTTTTTCTTCTTTCATTAGAAAGATTGTCTTTTTTCCTGTCTACAGAATTTTAACACTGATCCTTTCTGTCTTACCCGGAGTTTGTTTTGTCAGTAACCTAAACTCTTTTTTGGATTGTGTAAAATACTAGTTGTATTTTTTTTTTTAATTTTTTTTTTTCAACGTTTTTTATTTATTTTTGGGACAGAGAGAGACAGAGCATGAACGGGGGAGGGGCAGAGAGAGGGAGACACAGAATCGGAAACAGGCTCCAGGCTCTGAGCCATCAGCCCAGAGCCCGACGCGGGGCTCGAACTCACGGACGGCGAGATCGTGACCTGGCTGAAGTCGGATGCTTAACCGACTGCGCCACCCAGGCGCCCCACTAGTTGTAGTATTAATGAGAATGATATCCACCTTTGATGAACTACTGCTATGTGCCTTGGACACAATATAATAATAGCTGACATTTTATTACCATGTACTGGGTACTTTTTGAACCCTTCATGTAGTAACTTGCTTAATTCCTTCTCTCTTTCTATTATTTTTATTGTGGTAAAATATATATAACATGAAAGATGTTAACATCTTTAAGATGGTAACATCTTAACCATTTTTAAGGTCAGTGATATTAAATACATTCATAATGTACACAAATGTCAACTAGCTTTCCTCTTCAGAACTCTTTTCATCATGCAAAACTAAAACACTATATCCATTAAATGATAGTTTCCATTCCCTTCTTCTCCGAGCCCCTAGCAACCACCATTCTACTTTCTGTCTGACTTTTATCATTCTAGGTACCTTATATAAGTGGAGCCATACAATATCTTGTCTTTTTGTGATTGACTTATATCATTAGCACAATGCCCTTAAAGTTCATCTGTGTTGTGCCACGTCAGAATTTCCTTTTAAATGGTAAATAATAGTCCACTGTGTACCACATTTTCTTACCCATTCATCTGTCAGTGGACACTTGGGTTGCTCACACAATTTAGTTGTTTGTTGTGAGTAGTGCTGTTATGAAATGAACATGGGTGTACTACCTCATTTAATTATTTTTAAAAAAATTACTTAAATTCAAATTAGTTAACATACATTGTAGTAATGGTTTCAGGGATAGAACCCAGTGATTCATCATCACTTAAATAGCACCCAGTGCTCATCGCAACAAGTGCCCTTCTTAATGCCCATCCCCCATTTAGCTCATCTCCTCACCCACCTCCCCTCCAGCAAGCCTCAGTTCTCTGTATTTAAGAGTCTCTTATGGTTTGCCTCCCTCTGTTTTTATCTTATTTTTCCTTCCCTTCCCCTGTGTTCATCTGTTGTGTTTCTTAAATTCCACATATGAGTGAAATCATATATTTGTTTTTCTCTGACTTATTTTGCTTAGCATAATATACTCTAGCTCCATCCATGTTGTTACAGATGGCAAGAATTCATTCTTTTTGATCACAGAGTAGTATTCTATTGTGTATATACATCACATCTTCTATATCCATTCATCAGTTGATGGACATTTGGGTTCTTTCCATAAGTTGGCTATTGTTGACAACACTGCTATAAACATTGAGGTACATGTGCACCAAATCAGCATTTTTGTATCCTTCAGATAAGTACCTAGTAGTGCAATTGCTGGGTTGTAGGGTAGTTCTATTTTTAATTTTTTGAGGAACCTCCATATTGTTTTCCAGAGCAGCTGTGCCAGTTTGCATTCCCACCAACAGTGCAAAAGTATTCCCCTTTCTCTGCATCCTTGCCAACATCCTGTTTTTTTCCTGAGTTGTTCATTTTAGCCATTCTCACAGGTATGTGGTGGTATCTCATTGTGGTTTTGATTTGTATTTCCTTGATGATGAGCAATGTTGAGCATCTTTTCATGTGTCTGTTAGCCATCTGGATGTCTTCTTTGGAAAAGTGTCTATTCATGTCTTCTGCCCATTTCATGACTGGATTATTTGGGTTTTTTTTGGTGTTGAGTTTGATAAGTTCTTTATAGATTTTGGATACTAACTCTTTATCCTATATGTCATTTGCAAATATCTTCTCCCATTCAGCAGGTTGCCTTTTAGTTTTGTTGATTGTTTCCTTCAATGTGCAGAAGCTTTTTATCTTGATGACTACCTTATTTAATTCTTTCAAGTACCCTGAGAGGTGAAGACTTGTGACCAGGAAATTGAGTCTCAGAGCAGTCAAGTGATTTGTGCAGAATCATAGGCCTAAGAAGAGTGTCTGGGATACATGTTCTTAACTACCATTGTAGACTTCCATGTATCTTTCTCTTTTTAATGTTTTAAATTTTATTTTAGAGAGAGGGAGAGAGAAAGAGAGTATCTTAAGGAGGCTCCCACTCAGCATGGTGCCTCATGTAGGACTTGATCCACATCCCTGGGCTCATGATTTGAGCTGAAATAAAGAATTGAACACTCAGCTGACTGAGCCACCCAGGCACCCCATTCCATGTGTTTTTCTTTGTTGATGCCTTCTATCTTGCCTTAGATATCTTCAACTTTATTTACTATATATTCACATATAATTAATGGTATATAATACAAATACCTTTAACTCTAAAGTTGGCAAATAAATTTAGAGTATATCATTTTTTTAATGTTTTTTTTCATTTCAGCTATAAATATGATCAACTACAAAGTACAGCTGAAACTCCTTAAAATGGATTTTAAGGATCATACTTTCTTCCTGTATGCTTTTCTTCTACCAGAGGCGATTATTTGTTGTACATAATAGAATTATAATTTTCGGAAAACATTGGAGTGATAGAGTGATTTGGATAGGATCTGTTTTTGGTATGAGAGAGTTCATGGAAGGGAGTTTTGAGTAAGAGTTTGAAGATATGTATTTTGGAATAAGATGGTGTACTATTACGATATATAGGCTTAGAAACAGGCATGCACAAATTTTTGAGCAGTAGAGGATGTCAAAATGAGAAAGGGAGAAAGAAGTTGCAATTCTGAAGTTAAAGTACATACTTAGGAGTTGGACCATTAGAATCATTTCATAATATTTGATGAGATTTTTGGTTCTAATCTGCCTGCCTGTTTCTTTAGGGATCTAGATAGCAAGCACTATTGAGTCTGGTATTATAGGCTTTCCAAAGCCCATAATGATAGCATTTGTACCATTGGCACATGTAAACAAAGTAAGCAGATTAAATTATTTTTTAATTGTTGGGTGGTTTGGAACAAATTTGCGCTATATCTTATTACACATTTGATTATTTGTATTATGTATCAGTAATTCTGTGGAATGGAGGGAGGAATTTAGAAACTGACATGGGCCCTATGCCTTGCTAAACTTTTATAGTGTTGATTTTTAAGCTTTGAACAATACTCTAAATCTTGCTGGTTGAAGGGGGTGTCTTGAAACAAACATCTATATTTGAAAATTATTAACACCTATTAATAGAAATAAGCACACATACTGTAATGAGAAAGCTTTGAGAATTTGTAATTTTTTTTTTGATGGTAGATATCCCTAGGTCTTCAAGATTTGCTTGCGATGAATTACCTAAATTGAAATAAAATTGAGAGTTGTTTGACTGATGATTTTTCCATAGACTAAGTTTTACCAAGTACCAAGCTTAAACAAAAAAAAGTAGATGAAGAGACGTAGTAGAAAATTTGCTGTGTAACTCTCAACAATAGCCAAGTTACGGAAAGAGCCTAAATGTCCATCAACTGATGAACGGATAAAGAAATTGTGGTTTATATACACAATGGAGTACTACGTGGCAATGAGAAAGAATGAAATATGGCCCTTTGTAGCAATGTGGATGGAACTGGAGAGTGTGATGCTAAGTGAAATAAGGCATACAGAGAAAGACAGATACCATATGTGTTCATTCTTATGTGGATCCGGAGAAACTTAACAGGAACCCATGGGGGAGGGGAAGGAAAAAAAAAGAGGTTAGAGTGGGAGAGAGCCAAAGCATAAGAGACTCTTAAAAACTAAGAACTGAGGGCTGATGGGGGGTGGGAGGGAGGGGAGGGTGGGTGATGGGTACTGAGGAGGGCACCTTTTGGGATGAGCACTGGGTGTTGTATGGAAACCAATCTAACAATAAATTTCATATATTAAAAAAAAAAAGAAAATTTGCTGTGTAAACAACATATAAAATAAAGATGGCTGTGCTTAGGTAGAAGATATTTACATGTTGGTGAGTTGTCTAAATGTTCAGTGGCATGCTGTTGGCTTGCCATTTAATATCCAATCAACATTCTAAGATCAAAGGCTGGTTAGACAGATTTGACAATTAAATTGGTGGGGAAGTGAATGGGCTTTGCAGTTTAAAATTAAATAATACATGTTGTCTGTTTAATTACTGTTGTGTGTACGTAAGTGATCACTTAATAGAATGAAGCTGAGGGCTTAAAGTGACTTTAAGACCATAAAACCTTAATCACATCTGTTTCATGACCTTAAATTGATGTGATATGAGGATTAAAAAAGAGCTAATCCTTTTTTTATTAACTAAAATCCATACTTTACTCAGATTTGCTTAATTTTTCCCTAATGTCTTAAAAAAAGAGCTGATCTTTTTGAAGAAGACTTCTGTGCTTATAGAATCAGTAAATCAAAATCAAATTGCTTGTTGGGTTGGAATCTTTTATAATGCTGATTGAAAATTTTGGTAGTTTTTGATGAAGAGAATATGTTAGAATTGTATCTTCATTTCAGTGATTGTTAGCAGCATTCAAAAAATTTTAAAAAGGTCAGGTGGTGGTGGTGGTGGTGGTGGTGGTGGTGGTGGTGGTGGTGGTGGTATTACTGTATGTGTGTGTGTGTTCTGTTAGTGTGAAAATAGAATGACCTTCATGTGAATTCTTTGAGTTTCTGGAAGATGAAATAAGGTAAAGCTCTACTTGTCTTTTAAATAGTTTTTCTTTCGGGGGTTGAAATGTTATTTTTGTCACATAAACAGGTAAATAGCAATTAGTTTAAAAGTAAAGTTCATGTGTAGGATTACCTTGTTCTATCATCAATTATTGTTCCTTTTGTGAAAGTAATGCAAACAGTGATTCCTAAACTTACCAGAAGTCTTTCTCTGAGATTCCTGAACTTATTTTGGTAGACTTTAGGCTGTGTTTCCATAGAATTCTAGTTTAAATGGTGTTTGGATTCCTAACTTAGGCTATAGAGCTTGCTTAATTCCTAAGGTACCTATATTACTTACTCTATATGTCAGCTTTGAAAAATGACAGAAGGCATATGGTATCTGTCTTTCTCTGTATGGCTTATTTCACTTAGCATCACACTCTCCAGTTCCATCCACGTTGCTACAAAAGGCCATATTTCATTTTTTCTCATTGCCACGTAGTATTCCATAGTGTATATAAACCACAATTTCTTTATCCATTCATCAGTTGATGGACATTTAGGCTCTTTCCATAAATCCTGAGAAACTTAACAGGAACCCATGGGGGAGGGGAAGGAAAAAAAAAAAAAGAGGTTAGAGTGGGAGAGAGCCAAAGCATAAGAGACTGTTGAGAACTGAGAGCAAACTGAGGGTTGATGGGGGGTGGGAGGGAGGAGAGGGTGGGTGATGGGTATTGAGGAGGGCACCTTTTGGGATGAGCACTGGGTGTTGTATGGAAACCAATTTGACAATAAATTTCATATATAAATAAAAAAGAAAAAAGAACTGGCAAAAAAGTAAAAAAAAATAAAATAAAATAAAAAAAAAAAAAAAAAACTGGAAAAAAAATAAAAAAAAAAAAAATAAAAAAAATAAAAAAAAAAAAAAAAGAAGAAAAATGACAGAAGGTACTATTCCAACACTGGTAACTAACCAAACTATAATTGTAACAAATGTAGGAAGTTTATAAAAAACACTATTTTGACTAGTTTAAAAATTCTATTGGGGAATACTGATTTGCTTTTACAGGATAAGGAAGAGAGTGAGAGTATTATGGAGATTGTGAAGGGGACTCTGTGACACTGATTATTTTGTGTAGGTGGATGAAAGTCTTTTAGGACTTTCAGTTTTGCTTGATATCGATATGTCACTAGCCTTGATCAGAGTATTCTTAGGCTCATTAATGGAACTAAGTGAATGAGATAAGAAGGAGGAAAATGTCTTTCTATTTGAGAAAGTTTTTGGTAAAATATACATAACATTTTTTTTAGGAGTTGAAAGAAACAGGAAAAAAAAAACTGGGTTAAAGGAGACATGGATGTACTTTGTAAAAGTGATTACAGTAGATAAAATTTACTGAGTAGTGAGCTAGTAAGAGAAAAAGGCAAAGTGTGCAAAAGCCCCCCATTGGGAAGGAAGAAAGCAGGTGTTTGACCTATCAGGTCAGCTGTTTTGCATTGTTTGTAGAACAGGGTGTGACAAGTGTAGGTAGGTAGGGGGCAGAGTCTGGTCACCTGCTCTTAAGGTTTATAATTGTATCTAGGGAAGTGTCTCTAAACTGACTTTTCTTTGTAAGAAACTTTAGTATACCTGAATTTATTTCTGTGTACTTTTAGAACTTTGAGAATTAGGTTTCAGGGACTTGGGTGCAATTCTATTGGTAATAGAGACGAGAGGAAATGTAGCTGGTATAGAAACAGTAGAGGTTTGGCTGTATACTCTTAGGAGAGAAAAGATACAAAGGGAAAGTAAACTCTGGGCTTAACGTTACACACTTGTCTCTGTTGAAGGACAGGAAATAGATGGCATGAATCTTCATATGAAATTATTATGTAAGGAGCTAGGATCATGTAACCCCTGGTATTAAGGGTAGGTTGGGGGACAAACCAGTGAGGTTACGTCATAGGCACATTTACAGTACGTGAATCCACCTGTTATACAGTGGGTAAAAAAAGAAAAAGAAAGTAACCAGTATATCCATTAGCATTATATTGAAGTAAGCAGTAGAAACCGACTTTGGCTAATTTCAGCAAAGGAATAAATTGGAAGGCTCTCAGGAGAACCAGTCTGGGAAAGTGGGTATGAATCAAGGGCAGGCAGGCATCAAGGACCTGAGCAAGGTCAGACACAGGAACACTTTGAGTAGGAAGCCACCATTGGCATTTGTTGACAGTGACTCTGCTGTTGCTGTGAATAATTTTTGAGCTATTCCTGTGCCTCTCTGTTACTCATTGAACTTAAAATTTTTATGAAGGGAATATTTGATTGTCTAGTTTAGAACCCGAGCCTATTTCTAACCTGGTTGTGAGGAAAGGCCTTTTGGCCTTTGTCGCTTGTCACTTGTCACTTGTCACTTCTGCCAAGCTAAATCAAATAGTCTCCTTAAATGCTCCATGGCTCAGTAAATAAAGTGTACCCAGTTACTCATGCTGGAAGCTAGGTAGTCATCCTTGACTTCTCCTATATCCTCACTCCCATATCTAATCCATAGCATATTGTCCTGTTAATTTGCCTCTTAAATGTCTTGAGTTTATCCATTTACCTCTGAGTAATCCTTGCTACTGTAGTCCCACTTGGTATACAACAGAAGCTTCATAATATCTCTGGTCTACAGATTGGTTCCAACACATTATGTGGGGGTGAACTTTAAAAAATGCAAATCAGATTATGCTGTAATTTTGCTAAAAGCCTTTCGGTGGTCTGCCTTTTATTTACTTATTATTTTTCAGCTTTAGTCCACCTTTTAAATCATAGTGGGAGACTGGGACTCTGCAAACTACATTTCTCAGACCCCCTTGCCAGCTCACTTCTTGTTGGATTTTAACAGTGGGAGCCCTGGCAGGAATTTGGGAGATAAGAGAAAGGACTTTGCTTGTTTCTAGTTTCTTTGTACCTCCAGCAGCCAAACATAACTATCACTTCATTCTCCAGCTTCTTTTGATACTCCCAGCACCAGCCCTGCTGCTCCCTCTCACAGGTACCAGCTTCTGGGTGGTACATTCTAGATAGATGTAGTGCCACTTGCATCTCTTCCTCACCCACTGGGCTGTGTCCCCTTAGCAGTTTGAGCAACCTCTTTTCTGTGTCTCTTCCATAGAGTTTCAAACTTGAGCTGCAGGGCTCTTCTCCTTAGAGACCAAGGTATCAGCTATGTGGTGCCTACTCCTTCGAGGTTTGAACACCTAGCTCAATGGACCTCCTCACCCTCTTTCAGGCATAGCCCCATAATGCCCTTCCTCCAGGTTCCTAGCTTCTCATGATGCACTTCTTTCATTTTGTTCCCCCAGCCCTTTGGTGGTAGTGCTTCTTGCAGTTACTAATCTCTTGATTCCCTTAGCCTTTCCCTTTTACCTTTTCAGCATTTCAATATCTATATAACCAGTTTCCTCTATTAAATCTCCTGTGTTTGAATTACCCATATAGTTTCTGTTTGTCTCCTAGAAGGGATTTTCCATTGTCTAGTAATAAAGTGAAAAAGAGATTTTCATTAATTCCTAAGTTTGGAACTACTTCTCTAGCCTCAAGCCATGCCATTTCCTCTTTTTCTCTTGATGCTTAGTATTCTGGAATTTTTTTTAATTGCCAGAACATGCAAATTCGTTTTTGTCTCAAAGATATTGCACCTGGTAGACTGTGTGCCAAACTCTGTCAGCACTCCTACCTCCCTTTCCTTTACCCTCCCATTCCATAGTTGCTTGGCTAACTCCTACATAATGCATGCCAGAGGCAGTACACTATGGAGGTTAGAGACAGGCTATTGTCTGGGTTTTAATATCAGCTTTGCTATTTGGCTGGCTTTATGACTTTGAGCAAGTTACTTAATATGTGTTTCAGCTTCCTCATCTGGAAAATGGGGATAATAATTTTACCTACATGGTAGGATTGCTGTAAGGCTTAAATGTGTTAATGTCAAGCACTCTGAACATTGCTCCTTGCTCCGTGCATGGTCATTGCTCAGTAAGTGATGATAACGTGCTGTGATCAGCTCCATGAGAATCCCTCTGGGATGTCTTTCCCCACCCCCACGCTCTGACAGGTCCCACCTTTTGTATGCTCCTGTAGTGCTGTGTACTTTACCTTTTCAACACTTAACTATGCTTGGGTTATTTGTTTAGTGTCTTGCCAGCATATAACAGTATATGGGATGGTGGCCTTTTTTTTTTTTTTTTTTTTTTTTTAATTAAAGAATCTGGCTGCTTTCAGAGACTTTGGAGTCATGTGGAATATTTTTACATTCTTTATCTTTCCTCCCTAACATGAACAAGCTCCTTATTTTTCATAGATATCATATAACAAAAGAACACATGATTTGGAATGACTGGAATTCAAACCAAAAAAATCATACCCCAGAAACTTTTGTTCCAAAGCCTGAAAATTTATATGTGCAGAAGAATCCCTGAATACCAACTGCTAAATAATTTCTCTGGTATCTCTCTGCAGATGCAAGCTTGTTTCCCATGAGCAATCCTTTATATTGAATTCTATCTTCTAAAGCCTTTTTTCCTTGATCTTTTAAATCTATTTACAATAAGTGTACATAGACGGTATTTTCTTTTAATATTCTACTTGAAGTAGAAAGGTCTGGTAGTAAGCTATCTATATCTATATGTATATATCTCATATATATGTGTTAAAGTATGGATGAATAGAAAATAATTATGACAGGAAAAAAAATATGCCAGCACCCTGGGATTGAATATTTATTCTATTTCAACATTATATTTAATTCTGAGCTTCTGAGCAGCCAGTGAAAAGGGAAATATAATTTTTGTCATCATATGAACAGAAGAGGAAAACCACCTCTTTTTTGTGAATTTTAAAATTTATTAGCATAATTTAGCCATTCTCAAATTGTGACTGTAGACCACCAATTCTGCTGAATACTAACAGATATCAGGATTAAGTTTTAAGGATAATGGGATAAATAAGATAAACAGACTCTTTTTTTTTTTTTAAGTTTCTAATTTTGATTCCAGTGTAGTTAACATAAAGTGTTATATTAGTTTCGGGTGTACAATATAGTGCTTCTACAATTCTATTCATCACCCAGTGCTCATCATGATAAGTGTACTCTTTAATCCCCTTTACCTATTCCATTCATCCCCCTTCCCTCCTCTCTTCTGGTAACCATCAACTTATTCTCTATAGTTAAGAGTCTGCTTCTTGGTTTCTCTTTGTTTCTTGAATTCCACATATAAGTGAAATCATGATATTTGTCTTTCTCTGACTTATGTTGTTTTAGCAGTATATACTTTCTGTCTCCATTCATGTTGTTGCAAATGGCAAGATTTCATTCTTTTTTATGGCTGAGTAATATTCCATTGTATGTGTATACCACATCTTTATCTATTCATGTATCAATGGACTCTTGGGCTGCCTCCATAATTTGGCTATTGTAAATAGTGCTGCAATAAACAACGGGGTGCAATGGATTAGTATTTTCATATTCCTAGGGGAAATCCCCAGTAGTGCAATTGCTGGATTATCGAGTAATTCTGTTTTTGATTTTTTTTTGAGGAAACTCCATACTGTTTTCCATACTGGCTGCATTGTTGCATTCCTACCAACAGTGCAAGGGGGTTCCTTTTTCTACATCCTCACCAACACTTCTTTCTTGTGTTTTTGATTTTAGTCATTCTGACAGGTGTGAGGTGATAGTTCATGGTAGTTTTGATTTGTATTTCCATGATGATGAGTGATGTTGAGCATCTTTTCATGTGTCTGTTGGTGATCTGTATGTCTTCTTTGGAGAAGTGTCTGTTCAAGTCTTCTGCCCATTTTTTAGTTGGATTATTTGTGTGTGTGTGTGTGTGTGTGTGTGTGTGTGTGTGTGTTTAGATTTTGAGTTGTATAAGTTCTTTATAGATTTTGGATATTAACCCTTTATCAGATATGCCATTTGCAAATATCTTCTCCCATTCCAAAGATTGCCTTTTTGGTTTTGTTGATTGTTTCCTTCGCTGTGCAGAAGCTTTTTATTTTGATGTAGTTCCAATAGTTAATTTTGCTTTTGTTTCCTTTGTCTAAAGAGACCTATTTAGAAAAACGTTGCTGTGGCCAATGTCAAAGAAATTGCTGCCTGTGCTCTCTTCTAGGATTTTGATAGTTTCCAGTCTCACATTTAGGTCTTTAACCCATTTTGAATTTATTTTTGTGTATGGTATAAGAAAATGGCCCAGTTTCATTCTTTTCCATGTAGCTGTCCAGTTTTCCCCATACCATTTGTTGAAGAGACTGTTTCCCATCACATTATCTTAACTCTTTTGTTGAAGATGAATTGAACATATATTCATGGGTTTGTTTCTCAGCTTTCTGTCTGTTCCATTGATTTATGTGTTTCTTTTTTTTTTTTTTTTTTTTTTTTGTGCCAGTACCATACTGTTTTAAATACCCCAGCTTTGTACTATGACTTAAAGTCTGGAATTGTGATACATCTAGCTTTGTTTTTTCTTTGTCAAGATTGTTTTCACTATTTGAGGTCTCTTGTGGTTCCACAAACATTTTAGGATTATTTGTTCTAGTTTTGTGAAAAATGCTATTGGTATTTTGATGGGGATTGGATTACATCTGTAGATTGCTTTAGGTAGTATGGACATTTTAACAATATTTTTTCTTCCAGTCCATAAGCATGGAATATCTGTTTATTTGTGTCAACTTTGATTTCTTTCATCAGTGTTTTATAGTTTACAGAGTACAAGTCTTTCATCTCCTTGGTTAAGTTTATTCCTAGATATTTTATTATTTTTGATGCAATTATAAACAGGATTGCTTCTTAATTTCTCTTTCTGTTGCTTCCCTATTAGTGTATAGAAATGCAACAGATTTTGGTACGTTGGTTTTTGTATCCTGTGACTTTACTTAATTCACTTATCAGTTCTAGTAGTTTTTTGGTGGAATCTTTAGCATTTTCTAAATATCAGGTAATCTGTAAATAGTGAAAGTTTCACTTCTTCCTTACCATTTTGGATGCCTTTTTTTCCTTTTTATTGCAATAAAGAGACTTCTTTCTTTTCTCTTTTTTTTAGTAAGGAGACTTTTTATGTTTTTGCATAACTAAATATTCCTAACACCTTGACATCCTAATATCTTGACTTTCTAGGAGAAAGATATATTGTTTCACTAATTCATTTTGCCACGAAATACATTTTAAAGCAAATATTAAGCTTTGCAAAGTGCTGGCCTAAGTCCTTGAACAACGTGATGGATTATATCTTCAGTACCATTTTTGCAGAAGATATCACAGTTGCTTTTTATTTGACCTTTCCTTATGGTGATGTAAATTTTGTTTGAAACATAATCCAGGGCAAGGCTGACTTCTTCCAAGGAATCTAGATTTTCCCTATCAACCAGGAATTGCTGCTTTTGAAAAGCATGTGCAGGAGTGCTTTGGGAACAAAGTATTTCTGTTGTCTGCCACCCTGCTGGCCTGGTAGTTGGTTTAGGAGCCTCTCAGAGTCATTCCAGACTGAGGCTGATTTTATTTTTCCTAGTGTAACCTGACTGTCCACAACCCATACCTGCTAGGGCTGCAGCTGTTTCAATATGTAGCAAGGGCCTGAGCTCTCCACCATCTCTCCAGGGGCCTGCTGGGACTAATTATTTTGAAAACACTAGTAACAGCATGCTTCCAATTTAGTCTCCAAATGTAAGCTCTTTTCATCATCCTTGCTGCTCTTCAACCTGTTTGTTACACACGTCTTTTACCTTAATCAGCTCTCCCATTTCTCCTCTCCTCTCCTAAACATGTATATTTGCTCTTTAGAACATTTGTTTATGGGAAACAAATTATCCTCTGTTATATTAACTGTTATGTTATGTTACCTTCCATCTCTTCATTTAAGGTTTCCTTTAATGTTTCTTCTACCCGCTGGCCTTAACTTGATTGAGCTCCATCTTTCAGTTGTTGCTTCTTTTTTCTGACATATCTTTTGGGCAGGAGGTTGGGCAGGTGGGTCAGCATTCTTCATTCTCAGTAGTATATCCAGACTATTACTCTTACACTCTTTTAATGAACAGCCAGCAAGAACAACTTAGTAAAATAAAATTCTGTTCTTTTGAGCCTTATGCCTTTTAACTTTCTTATTTCTGTCAACTTTTTCTCCTTTGGCGATTTTGGGACCTGGATATCATCTTCATTTTCATCCCACATATTGCCATATTCATTTGGTAGCACAGCCTACCCATCTGTGATTTTCTCAACTGGAATCCATTTGGACTTTATTTTTATATATGGTGTGAAGTACAGTTTCGTTCTTGATGATCCACTGATGGGGAAGCAGTGATGGTAACTTGACCATTTGAGGAATGATGAATTTTGAAGTATAGAAATTGCCCCATAAATTGATTGGCTCTAAGAAGATAAGGACTGATTAAAAATCCTTAGGAATGTTGAAAATGTTTAAGATATTTTGTTTAATATATTTAAAACTTTAATTTTATAGAAATGAATGAGAATTGTACCTGAAATGATGATATCTGGCTATATCATAATCTTGATTCAAAGAGAAAGGTTAGCTGTTTTGCTAACTGAAGTGTAGGAGAAGAACACTGGATAGTTTGAGGTCCAGCCATTTGCAAATCACTTGTTTCCTCTTTTTCCCTAGTGCAAAGTGGAGAGAGTAATAACTAATTCATAGAATTGTTGGGCTAAGAAAATGCAGTAGTTACATATAGATGTATGTGTGTTTTGTAAACTTTGATGTTTAAGATCTAATAAAAGTTAGAGAACCATTCTCTCTTAAGATGGGACATAAGGTTGCTCTTTGACATCACACTGTCTCCAAAAAAAAAAAATGGGTGTTTTTATAGAAAAAAATATTTTAAAAATTTAATCCGAATGATAATGGTTGGGGCCAGGAGGTGGGGGGATCTAGTGAACGTTATTTTATGCAACTATTGTAAGTCAAAGGAAAAAGAACTGTTATTTCTTACGACCCTATGCTAGAATTGCACTGTTAATATTACTTCTTTTTTATTAAAAAAAATTTGTTTTTTTAACATTTATTCATTTTTGAGAGTGAGAGAGAGCATGAGTGGGGAGGGGCAGAGAGAGAGAGGGAGACACAGAATCCAAAGCAGGCTCCAGGCTCTGAGCTGTCAGCACAGAGCCCGACGCGGGGCTTGAACTCACGGACTGTGAGATCATGACCTGAGCTGAAGTCAGACGCTTAACCGACTGAGCCACCCAGGCACACCAATATTACTTTTTTAATGTTTCATTTACAGGTATATGATGTTGATCGATGGCACAAATGAAGTTTTTATGATTGATAGAGATAATTCGGTGTTTCATGTTTCAAATCTGGAATTTCCATTTCGTAAAGATCTCCGTATACATTTATCAAATACTCTCTTGGATGGGGTAAGTTATATATTTTTGTTGTTCTTGTTTTTTAAATTAAACATTGTTGTTTTCTTTCTCTTGCAAATTGTATTTTTATTAATCCAATAGGAAACTTACAATCTAGTTCTTTTTTAGTTTTTTTTTTAAATTGAGGTATAATTGACCTGTAAAGAAAGAAATCTAGTTTTTATTAGGATGTTAAATTTCATTTATCTCTTACCTTCGTTTTCACTTGACCATTGTCTTGAGTCTGAGAGTAAATGAACAAAATTAAATCTATTTTTTTTGTTCTTTGTGATTAAAAAAAATAATTCTTGTTCAAAAAGACTAATTTTATTATTTTATATGTCAAAATTGAATTTTAATTAAGTGATACAACATACCACATTTCCCTTGGCTCTTTAAAGAGAATCATGCCTTTGAAAGCAACCACTGTACTTTAACATTTGAAGTTTGAAAGCTAATAAGAATTTTCCCATTTCAGAAAATCTATATTTAATAATCCATAAAATTACTTGGTTAAAAATATTTTAACTTTCTTCCATACAAACAGCTTTCTTCCAACCAATTCTGAAAATATTTATTCATTGTAAATAAAAATTAAAATAGTATATACAACATTAGAAAAAAGCTGGTAAAAATCACCTGAACCTACCATTGGAGTAACTTCTGTTACCATTTTGATGAACATTGTTCCAGACTTTTCTCTTTGCCACAGTGTTGTCTTATGTCTGCTTGTGTGGTATATAACATTTTTATTAGTAATAGCAACTCAGAACATAGGTGCTTTAGGGTAGTCGGGACTCAGTAAGATTCTGAATAATGTTGGAACCTCTGCTTTGATTAAAAATGAGTGCTCTGGTTAAACATATATACACAGGTATAGCTACATATTTTGTGTGAAGAGAACCAAGTATTACATGTATTTTTGTGATTTGTCTTTTTTCCCCATGTAGCAATTTGTTTTGGACACCTTTCTCACATAAATGTCTGAATGATGTACCATTGTATATGTAAACACTATAATTTGGGGTATCCAAGTATCTTGACTGTGAAAATTTTGTAGGGGATGCTCTTTAAAAATATGAGCCATCTCAATAGCCCAACCTCAACCTAATGAATTAGACTCTCCCAGGGGCCAGAGTATCTGTACTTTCAATAAGCATGCAAGTGAAAGGCGCCTGGGTGGCTTGGTCAGTTAAGCATCCAACTCTTGATGTTGGCTCAGGTCATAGTCTCGCGGTTCAAGGGATTGAGCCCTGTGTCAGGCTCTGTGCTGATGGAATGGAGCCTGCTTGAGATTCTCTCTCTCCCTCTTTCTCTTCCCCTCTCCTATACTCTCTCTCTCAAAATAAATAAACTGTTTAAAAAAAAAAAAGAAAAGAAAAAAAAGAAAAAAGAAAACGCTCAAGTGATTCTAATCAGGCAAGTTTAAGAAACACTTCTGTAATTTATTTAGCCAGTCCTCTTTTGGTGGGCATTTTGACTTTTTTTTTTTTTTTTTTTTTTTTTTTGGTAAGACACTTGAATGCATATCCTTGTATCTTTTTCCTTTCACATTTGTGCAGTTTTATAACTAAGATTCTTAGAGGTAAGATTATAATGTGTATTAAGAAACTTTTGATTGCAAGTCACTGAAGCCCAACTTAAAGTAACTGAGGAAAGAAAGAACTCTATTGGCACAAATCATTGTTTCAGGTTGGCCTGCTTCTGGCTGGATCTGGGGGCTCAAAGGATACTGGCCAAGTTCTTTCTCTTTCTTTGCTTTACTTGTCTGTTTGGTCTCATTCTGCATTAAGGCTCTTTTACATGAGAGGCAAACTGCATTATAGTGCAAGCAGAAAGAAAACTCTTTCTCTTCCAACATCCATATGTCAGTCCCAGGGAGAACTTCAAAAGGCCTGCCTGAGTTACGTATCCATGGAAGAGTGACACTGGAGGCTGGTCACTTGATGGCAGCACTCCCGCTTGGAGTGCAGGAGGAGTAGTGCTTCTAAGAAAGGGATGGTAGTAGGCTATACCTTGTTCCCCATGCTGTGGCATGCCAATTATAAATATTGACAGATGTAACTGGTACCCTTCTTTCCAGAACGTTTAAACACATGCACAGTTCTCTGAACCATTTGTAAAGGATATGTACGTTGTCTTAAATGCTGGGTTTGAAAATTGAATATTTTCTAATTGGATGAGGGAAAGACTTCTTTTTTATTTTATGGGACAGTATAGCACAGTGGTTAAGAGCCCTAACGCTTAACTGATGGTGCCTTACTGGCTTTATCAGTTATTTTATGAGGGATTTAAATAATTTACTCAGTTTCTTCATCTGTAGTGAAGGGAGGCTAAAAATAGTACTTAGATTTTGGTGCTGTTGTGAAGATTAAGTTGGATAGTTTATAAAGTGCTGATAACAGTATCTAAGACATAGTAAGTAAATGTTTACCTCTTTTTTGCATTTATGTGAATTGTTAATGAGGTTTAACAGTTTATTCTTTATGAGTTACTGTGTTTCTTCTTTGAGTTGCTGGCTCAGATCCTTTATATGTTTTTCTATTGGGTTTTCACCTTTTTCTTACCGATTTATAAGAGTTTTTTTGTCCGTTAGGGTATTTCTGACATGGATATTGGAAAAAATGTATTTTACTTTTTGGTGTTTTCTGTGGCACGAGTTTGAATTTATATAGGTAAATTTATGTTGGTAAAATTATAAACTACTATAATAGGGTTTTTAAAAAATATTTATTTATTTTAGGAGAGAGAGAGAGAGAGAGAGAGAGAGAGAGAGAGAGAGAGAAAGAGAGAGAGAAAGGGGAGAGAGAACCCCAAGCATGCTCTCTGCTCTGTCAGAGCAGAGCCTGACACGGGGCTTGATCCCACCACTGTGAGATCGTGACCTGAGCTAAAATCAAGAGACAGACGCTAAACCAACTGAGCCACCCAGGCACCCGAAACATCTTAGTAATTAATATTTGCCTTTTGTGTCATTTTAAGAAATTTTTACTCATTTTCCTTCCTATTCATATTTTTGCTTTACAGTTGTTATAATACCCACCAGTATTTCCTTCCTGTATTTCTATGGTATTATTTGTATATTTAAATACGTTTGAATATCTGAAATATCTGAAATACATTTTGAAAGAAGGAATAAGATAAGGATATGATTTTATTTATTTCCAAATGTCTAAACTGTTGTCTCAACACCATTCAGTGAATCTGTTTTTCCCTTTTTGTTATTGTTGTGTCCGTTTTTCCTTTTTAATTGGATATATTATTTTTATTGTATAGTGGATTCCCTTATATATCATTGTTTCTTTCTTGATTTGTTTTTTCATTCCATTAATATTTTGGTCTTTCAGTGGTAGTTTTAGGTTGATTTTAATACTCTGACTTTAGCATACAGTTTAATGTTTGTTAGTCCAGGTGTACCCAATCTCTTGGCCATTCTGAAGTTTGCCGCTTAGATTTTGCTCTCTTTAGCTTTTGGGTGAATACGCTATTGATTAAGAAGTTAGGCTGTACTTCATGTGCAAATCTATACAACAATGAGCTTATACTTTTCCCTGCAGAGTAATCTCTGGTAGGCTTGTCTTAAGACCATTCATCTTTCTCTGCTGTTTTGGGTTATATGGTTTATCTCTTGGCCACACCTTCACTGTCTTTCTTTGGAGGAAAAAGGGACTCTACATCTTTATTATAAAACTTCCTGCAACTTCAGGTCTCCCTTTCTATAGGGATGCTATTTCCGTGTAAAAAATTTCCAAACTTTCTTCAATGTTGTATCTTTTTTGTGAGCCAGGTTGAATTATGTGTGGCTAATAATTCTTTGGAATTTGTATGAGAATGCTTTTTTTTTTTTTTTGTCTTAATCAAGATGAAATTTGCTCCTCTTTCTGGTTTTTATCCACTATTGGGATGATAGGGAGTGGCTTGTGAATGTTTACTTAAATTCTCAATGATAGAATGATCCTGATGAAAATCACATGCATAAAATATATATTTGTTTAACAGAGGGAATCCCACTTTCCAAGTGACCTGAATGCTTGTGGCCCCCATCCTATGCTGTTTGTTTTTATTTACCAGCTAGTTATTTGAATGTGCAAACCAGAAGATGGAAGACTGTGATGGGAGAATAGGATGTTTGAACTAGTCACTTCTTTTTTTTTTAATTTTTTAATTTTTATTTTTGAGAGAGAGAGAGAGAGGGGGAGAGGGAGAGGCAGAGAGACAGTGTGAGTGTGGGAGGGGCAGAGAGAGGGAGACACAGAATTCAAAGTAGGACCCAGGCTCTGAGCTATCAGCACAGAGCCCGACGCAGGGCTCAAACTCACAAGCCGCGGGACCGTGACCTGAGCTGAAGTTGTATGCTTAACCGACTAAGCCACCCAGGCGCCCCTGAATTAGTCACTTCTGAGGTATAGTTTGGGGTGATGAGAAGGTTCGGGATGTGATCGAGGAGGGTGAGAGGTTGAGGTCGTGTGAAGAGCAGTGGAAGTGAGATCAAGGAATGTACTAGGTGGTTCCTAATGAGTGATGGTAGGAGTCCAGGTTGAGAGGATGACTATGAGCAGGTACTAAAGGCAGGATGAGGGTAGCATAGTTGGATGGAGTGGCAGAGACTGAGCAGAGTAAATAGAGTCACAAAACAAAGAGATATCTATACTGTCTACTCTGGGGGACTGCTAGTAAATTCTCATTCCTGTGACAGTGTGCAGTAAATGCCATTTTGTAATAAAATGACACATATGTGTATATATACGCAAACATTTGTAACATATGTATGTGTATGTGTGTGCAATGCGTACACACACATGGTATGACTGGTACCCCTGGAGTTTTGCCGTTTGTAACCTGCACAGCCAGTGTGACAGCTCTGGTAGTTAGTTCAAGGGAACAGCAAGAATAGTTTTGTTTGTGTTACCCTCATTTACAATAGAGTTTTTTAGCATTATAATTAATAAAATAAAAGGAAGAAAAAGACTTTTAAGTTACAGCATTTGTCATAGTTTAGCATAGTTTGTTGTTGAACTCATGTTTTTAAACGCGTTTCATGTTCAAGTTGCTGTGCCGAGTGCAGAGGGTTGAAAAGAAGGCCTCACCCTTGAGAGATTTTACTGCACTGGGTAGGGGTGGAGAAAAATTGGTAGTGACATGGGAGACCTTCAAATAAAACAATAACTTGACTGGTATTTTACAGAAGTCCTGTGGTGGTTTGGAGGAGAAATAAATTATATCCAGTTAGTTTGGAATGAAGGATGTTTTATAGAGGAATTGGCATTAGATATGGAAAGATTTCTTTAGAAAGAGATTTTTGTTGGACATGGGCTGAGGGCATTCCAGGTAGGAAATAATGCTTAAAAATTAGATGTTTAACCATCTGCAGATTTAACTGAGCAATACTATTTATTTTCACCCCAAACTTGGACAAATGAAAACTGCATAATAGACTCTTGTGAAGTTTTAAAATAGCAATATGATTCATGATGTCAATTTACTTGGACCAGAATTATAGTTGCCATATCTGTTTTTCCAGTTAGTTAATTAAAACAGTCCTCTGTAGTTTCCTGTTTCTTCTACATTTTCATTTGCAAATTGTTTTTGTAAAATTCCAAATCCAAGAATAACTCAAACTACCTAATTGTCTGGCTGTCATATGTGAGCATTGAAGCTTTTGTTTTGCTCTCTAAATTATGTTCTTTGACCCACAAAATGCAGAAAATAGGAGTTTAGAAGTATGGCATTAATTCATTTGAAACAATCAGTGAAATTCAGTTAATTTTATACTGAGGCTAAGAGGAGAATATAGCAGTTAATCACCAAAGTTAATAGCAAGAATCTTGGAAAAATGGCATGTCTGTTCAACTGTTAATGTTTTATAAAGGAATATGCATACTCATTGTTAGAATTTTAGAAAGTCTGTATATCATAAAGTAGAAAAAAATTCAACTGTCAAGAAGAGGTTACATTTTAACATTTTGTTGTATCTTCTTTTAGTCATTTTGTTGTGCCTATATTTACAGAATATGTATAATTAAATGTATATAGCTGACATTTAATGTATGCTGTGTATCTGGGGTTCGTTCCATCATTTTCCTTCATTCTGAGGAACTGATCTTAGGATTTAAGAAAATTTAGTTTTATTTTTAAAACTTGAAATATAATTCACAAAGTACAAAATTCACCCTTTTAAGCTGTATAATTTAGTAGTCTTTAGTATATTCACAAGATTATGCCATCATTACTGCTAATTCCAGAACATTTCGTCACCTAGGTGGCCTTAGTTGAGTGGATTTCAAGGAATGGGTTATCTTTGAGATGAGCTTTGGCGGTCTACAGGTTTCCAGAGAACAGTTAATTATTTCCTCTCATTAAAACCCTTCAATGGTTCCCCATTGCGCATACATGAAACCCAAACTGCTAAACATAATATTCTTTATATCTGGGCCATGCCTGTGTCTTTGCCATTGTCTTTGATTGTGAACCCTTGAAACATAACCTCCATCTATACTGAGCTTTGGACAATTTGCTTCAAAACCATCATTTCCATGCCTTTGTAATACAGTTTGGCTCATCCACTGTCCTGCTAGGAAATGACCACTGTGTCCTTCAGGGTTCAACTCATGGGTCCCAAGTGTCTTAGCATACCTTTCTCTTACTCTTCAAGTGGAAATAACTACTCCTCGTTAGGCTTATTCCCTATGTATTTGGTATTCCTTTCCTTATTTGGCTGAAAGAGTGTAGGTTTATGTCTGTTGTCTTGGTATAGTTAGCAATATATCAGAAGTATTCTGATATAGACAATAAGCTACATGGCCACTCTATATGGCCATCTATCATTAAAGCTGTAACTCTTCATTGGACCCAGCTACTTAACTATTCTCTTCTCTTTCTGGGACTCTCCTCTGAAGGTAGGGACTGTATGCTTTATTTCTCCAGCACTTAGAGCTATGTCTAATACGTAGTTTCGGCTCAGGAAATATTGGATGGATAGGTAGAAGGGTGGATACCTGGGATCTTCAGTAAAAAGGAATGGAATATAGAAAAGTACAGAGGATAGGAAAGTAAAACATGCAGGTGTTTTGTTTTGTTTTGTTTATTTTTTGGTGGGGCCCACAATTGAAGGATTTAAGGTCTAAGTTTCTCCACTGCAATACTTAATACCAAAAGACAATGGAGCAATTTCTAACAGATTCTTGAGCAATATGAAATTGATGTACCTTCTAGTTTTGTGGGTTTTTTTTTTAATGTTTGTTTTTGAGAGAGAGAGAGGGAGGGAGGGAGAGAGGGAAAGGCAGAGGAAGAGAGGGAGACACAGAATCTGAAGTGGGCTCCAGGCTCTGCTCTGTCAGCACAGAGCCTGACGTGGGGCTTGAACTCATGAGCTGTGAGATCATGACCTGAGCCTAAGTCAGACACTTAACTGACTGAGCCACCCAGGCACCCCTGTTGTAGTTTTCTTCAGTTTTTTTTTTTTTTTCACGTTTAGGTTTGTTGAGCATCCTTTATCTATGGGTTTACAATTTTCATTAAAAGTAGAACATTTTTTTACCACTATTTCTATCCTTCACCTGTTTGAAGATTTTGTTACCAATGCTCTTTTCATTAAAAAACAAACTTTTTTCTGTTTTATTTTGGATAGTTTCTCTTGCTGTGTCTTCAAGTTTACTAATCTTTTTTTCTGCAGTGTCTAAATTGCTATTCATTGTATTCATAGTATTTTTCACCTCAGGCACTGTAGTTTTCACCTCTGAAAATTCATTTTGAGTCTTTTTTATGTCTTCTATATCTCTGCTTAACTTTTGGAATATATGGAATACTATTATAATTGTCTTAATTTTCTTGCTTGCTGATTCTGACATGTTTCTCAGTTTTGGGCCTATTTTTGATTGGTTTTTCTCCTCCTGATGGGTTGTATGTATATATACATTTTTTCCTCCTTGCATACCTGTTCAATTTTTGACTAGATGCCGGACATTTAAAATTTTACCTTGTTGGAGGCTTGATATGTTTGTATTCCTGTAAATATTTTGAGCATTGTTCTGGGATGCATGTAATTTACTTGGAACTGGTTTATACTTTTCGAGTCTTGCTTTTAAGATTTGTTAGGTGGACTAAAGCAGAGTTTGGTGTAGGGATAGTTATTCTTTACTATTGAGACAAGATGCTTCTCTGAGTCCTCAGTGCCCTGTGAATTAACCTGGCTTTTAGCAGCAGGCATTATTCCCCATCTTATCTCAGTGCTTGTATGGTTCCCTCTAAGTCTTTTTAGTGGTTCTTTTCCCAGCCTTGAGTAGTTTCCTCATATTCATGCTCTGTTGAACATTCATGGAAGTCTGTGTCAGGATATCTGTAGTTCTTTCTTTCCATCTGTCTCTGTCTTTTTCTGTCTCTGTCTGTCTCTGTTATACTCTGCCCTGAGAACTCTAGTCCTGTTGGTCTCCCTGAACAACGTGTTCTGTTTTTTTTGCTTTGTTTTCTTTTTTAACTCAGGGAGGCTGCTGAGCTTTACCTGGAATCCCCCTGCCTGCTCTGAAGCCCTGGAAACCCCTTGGGCAATTAACTGGGACAATTGTAAGGGCTCACATAGTTTATTGTGTCCTACAGATTACTGTCCTTTGTTGTTAGATGTCCAGTGCCTTGGTATTGCTGCCTATATTTTGTCTACTTAGTTTTTTTCAGGCAAGATGGTAAATCTAGTTCCTGATTCCCCAGTTTGATTAGAAGAGGAAATTTGTTTTCCCTTCTTAACTGGGTTTTATTAAAAAAAATTTTTTTTTAATTTATAGTTGTGGTAAAAGCCACATAACATGAAATTTACTATCTTAACCATTTTTAAGGATACAAGCCCAATCGTGTTAACTATGTGGACAGTTTTGTGCAACAGCCCTCCAGAACATTATCTTGTAAAAGTGAAACTCTGTACCCATTAAACAGCTCCCCATCACTTGTAGTCTGTGACAACCATCATTCTGCTTTCTATTTCTGTGATTTTAACTACTTTCGATACCTCATATAAGTAAAAATCATATAGGATTTGTCTTTGTTTCTGGCTTATTTTACATAGCATAATATCCTCAAGGTTTATTCATGTTGCAGCATGGGATAGATTTCCTTTTTTTCAAAGCTGAATATCATTCTGTCATATCTGTATACCACATTTATTTATCCACGTATCTGTTGATGGATATTTGGGTTGCTCCCACCAGTTAGCTATTGGAATAATGATGTTATAAACATGGGTGTACAAATACCTCTTCAAAACCCTGCTTTCAGTTCTTGGGATATAAACTCGGAGGTGGGATTCCTGGATTATATGGAAGTGCTATTTTTAATTTTTTGACAGAACTGCCATAGTGCCATAGAACTGCCACTGTACAGGTGCTTCCACCATTTTACAGTCTCAACAACAGTGCCCAAGGGTTCCACTTTTCTTAACCAAAGTTTTAAGCTTAGGTATTTTATATTTACCTACTTTTCTGTAGCCTAGGGCAATGGTGGCAGCTGTAGGGAAGGGGGACATTGTGGTGGGGAGGCCATTTGGGAATAACTCAGTCTACGTATTGGGTCTTTTGTTAGAATCCTTGAGTTCTGGTCTTTTTAGAAAGCTTTCGGTGAATGTTGTCTTTAGCTAATTGGGAGTCATAAATTATTCCAGTAATGCTCAGGTTATTTCTTTAATTTATTATGGAGTCCAGGAGTCTTTCTTCAGGCAGAAAGAGTATTGTGCTATTTTTATTACTTCTATCAGAAGAGAGAAGAAGGAAGACAAGAATAACTACCGAGTTCGTTTCTATTTGTATTTGAGTGGAATAGTGACAATTATCAAGAATTTATCATTTTATAAGTAGAGCTTCTGGGGATTTGGCGAGCTTGGAGCTGAACCCTGGTGTGCCTTTTTGCTTTACCAGAGTCTTAGTAGTTTTCAGTGTTTTAATGCTTACTTGCATATTTCCTTTTACTTGTTTTGTTTGCTGATAATAAATTTTCCTTTTTGCTATTTTTAATGTCCAAAGGAAGATATGTTTTTGCTCATTTCATCAGGTAATTTGGGAGAGAAATGCTGTGATGTCTGCTATCTAAACCTGGAAGTTCACTTAATTTCCAACCTTATATTGAAAATAATTTTGAAAATAATAATCCTGTTTTTGGTGCCATCTTGATGGCTCATAAAATTCTCAGATACAAGTATTTAAGCAAAATATTTTAGTAAACAGTTTAAGATAACAAAGTGATTTAATTTATGCCATGGGTTGGGTTCAAGATAATAACCATAAATAAATACCTGTAGGTTAACAAATACATATTTGGGAAAGAGATTAATTAGTAATAGTTTCTTAACAAAGTATATTTGTCCTAAATCATTGTGTTCTTTGTAATTTTAGATGGTTGTGGATTTTCTGTCGTGAAATTAGATCATAAAAACAAAAAAACCCTACTTAGTTTTTAGGAAGAATATGAGGAAAGAAAGAATTTTTGGAATATTGTTGAATTAAAATTTTATAAAACACTGCATTATGTACCTGTAATCATCTTTTTAATTAAAAAAAATTTTTTTTAAAGTTTTATTTTTTCATTTTGAGAGAGAGAGAGAGAGAGAGCACACGCGAGCGCACAAGCGGGGTAGGGGCAGAAAGAGAGGGAGAGGGAGAGAGAATCCCAAACAGGCACCACACTGTCAGTGCAGAGCCCGGTGCAAGGCTCAAACTCATGAACCGTGAGATCATGACCATGAGTTGGCCGCATAACCAATTGAACCACCCCAGTGTCTCTCTGTAATTATTGTTTAATGTCCTTTATCTCTTTTTTGTCCAAGTGCATAATTGAAGTTTTTTCCACTTAATGGCTATGATATGTAATATATTCCCTTGTCCTGTTCCCTTTGATCATAGTAGAGGGACATGGGACCAAGAAAGACCATATGGGTTACATGGGGATTATATTTATAATAAGGACATAATTTATACCTATAGATTTTATGATTAAAATAATTGGCCTGTAACAAAATTTAAAGCAATAATGATTTAACAAAATTATTACTATTATTTTTTAAAATATAATTTATTGTCAAGTTTGCTAACATACCGTGTATACAGTGTGCTCTTGGTTTTGGGGTAGATTCCCGTGATTCATTGCTTACATACAACACCCAGTGTTCATCCCAACAAGTGCCCTCCTCAATGTGCATCACCCATTTCCCTTTTTCCCCTGCTCCCCACATCAGCTCTCAGTTTGTTCTCTATATTTAAGAGTCTCTTATGGTTTGCCTCACTCTCTGTTTGAAATTATTTTTCCTCTTTCCTTCCCCCCTGGTCTTCTGTTAAGTTTCTCAAGTTCCACATATGAGTGAAAATGTATGGTATCTGTCTTTTTCTGATTGACTTATTTAACTCAGCATTAATACCCTCCAGTTTCATCCACGTTGTTGCAAGTGGTAGGATTTCATTCTTTCTCATTGCCAAGTAGTATTCCATTGTATATATAAACCACATCTTTTTTATCCATTCATCAGTTGATGGACATTTAGGCTCTTTCCATAATTTGGCTGTTGTTGAAAGCACTGCTCTAAACATTGGAGTGCATGTCCCCTTATGAATCAGCACTCTTGTATCCTTTGGATAAATTCTGAGTACTACTATTGCTGGGTCATAAGGTAGTTCTATTTTTAGTTTTTTTGAGGAACCTCTGCACTGTTTTCCAGAGTGGCTGCACCAGTTTGCATTTTTACCAACAGTGCAAGAGGGTTCCCGTTTCTCCACATCATTGCCAGCATCTGTTATTTCCTGAGTTGTTAATTTAAGCTGCTCTGACTGGTGTGAGGTGGTATCTCAGTGTGGTTTTGATTTGTATTTCCCTGATGACGAGTGGCATTGAGCATCTTTTCATGTGTCTGTTGGCCATCTGGATGTCTTCTTTGGAAAAGTGTCTATTCATGTCTTCTGCCCATTTCTTCAGTGGATTATTTGTTTTTTGGATGTTGAGTTTGGTTAAGTTCTTTATAGATTTTGGATATTAACCCTTTATCCGATATGTCGTTTGCAAGTATCTTTTCCCATTCTGTCAGTTGCCTTTTAGTTTCGTTGTTTCCTTTGCAGTACAGAAGATTTTTATCTTGATGAGGTCCCAATATTCATTTTTGCTTTTAATTCCCTTGCCTTTGGAGCAAGAAATTGTTGCGGGTGAGGTCAAAGAGGTTGTTGCCTGTTTTCTTCTCTAGCATTTTGATGGTTTCCCGTCTCACATTTAGGTCTTTCATCAATTTTGAGTTTCTTTTTGTGTGTGGTGTCAGAAAGTGGTCTAGTTTCATTCTTTCGCATGTTGCTGTCCAGTTCTCCCAGCACCATTTGTTAAAAAGACTCTTTTTTCCATTGGATACTTTTCCTGCTTTGAAAGGTTGGTTGGCCATACATTTGTGGGTCCAATTCTGGGGTCTGGGGTGGTCGTCGTATTCTTCTTCTTCTTCTTCTTCTTCTTCTTCTTCTTCTTCTTCTAATCTTTATTTTTGAGAGAGAGAAAGAGCGCAAGCAGGGGAGGAACAGAGAGGGGAGACACAGAATCCGAAGCAGGTTCCAGGCTCTGAGCTGTCTGCACAGAGCCCGACATGGGCTCAAACCCACGAACTACGAGATCATGACCTGAGCCGAAGTCGGACGCTTAAGTGACTGAGCCACCCAGGCGCCCCTCTGGGGTCTCTATTCTATTCCATTGGTCTATGTGTCTGTTTTTGTGCCAATACCATACTGTCTTCATGATTACAGCTTTGTAGTAGAGGTTAAAGTCTGGGATTGTGATGCATCTTGCTTTGGTTTTCTTTTTCAACATTACTTTGGCTATTTGGGGTCGTTTGTGGTTCTATAAAATTTTAGGACTGTTGTTCTAGCTTTGAGAAGAATGCCGGTGTAATTTTGATTGGGATTTCGTTGAATGTGTAGATTGCTTTGGGTAGTATTGACATTTTAACAGTATTTATTCTTCCATCCATGAGCATGGAATATTTTTCCATTTCTTTGTGTCTTCTTCAATTTCCTTCATAAGTTTTCTGTGGTTTTCAGCATACAGATCTTTTATATCTTTGGTTAGGTTTATTCCTTGGTATTTTATGGTTCTTGGTGCAATTATAAATGGGATCAATTTCTAGATTTCTCTTTCTGTTGCTTCATTATGGGTGTATAGAAATGCAACCGATTTTTGTACATTGATTTTGTATCCTGTGACTTTGTTGAATTCATGTAGCAGTTCTAGCAGTATTTTGATGGAGTCTGTCGGGTTTTCCATGTATATAGTATCATGTCTGCGAAAAGTGAAAGTTTGACTTCTTCTTTGCCAGATATGATGCTTTTTATTTCATTTTGTTGTTTGCTGAGGCTAGGACTTCCAACACTATGTTAAACTACAGTGGTGAGAGTGGGCATCCCTGTCATGTTCTTGATCTCACTGGGGAAATTCTCAGTTTTTCCCCATTGAGGATGATACTAGCTGTGGGCTTTTCATATAGCTTTTATGATGTTTAAGTATGTTCCTTCTATCCTGACTTTCTTGAGGGTTTTTATTAAGAAAGGATGTTGTATTTTATCAACTGCTTATTCTGCATCTATTGACAGGATCATATGGTTTTTACCCTTTCTTTTATTAATGTGATGTATCACATTGATTGATTTGTGAATATTGAACCAGCCCTACAGCCCAGGAATGAATCCCACTTGATAATGGTGAATAATTCTTTTTATATGCTGTTGAATTCGATTTGCTAGTATCTTGTTAGGAATTTTTGCATCCATGTTCATCAAGATATTGGCCTGTAGTTCTCCTATTTTGTGGGGTCTCTGTCTGGTTTGGGAATCAAAGTAATGCTGGCTGCATAGAATGAGTCCAGAAGCTTTCCTTCCGTTTCTAGTTTTTGGAACAGCTTGAGAAGGATAGGTATTAACTCTTCTTTAAATGTCTGGTAGAATTCCCCTGGGAAGCCAGCAGGCCCAGGTCTCTTTTTTGTTGGAAGATTTTTGATAACTGATTCAATTTCTTCACTAGTTATGAGTCTGTTCAAATTTTCTATTTCTTCCCATTTGAGTTTTGGTAGTGTGTGGGTGTCTAGGAATTTGTTCACTTCTTCCAGTGGTCCAGTTGTCCTGTTTGTTGACATATTGTTTTTCATTGTATTCTCTGATAATTGTTTATATTTCTGAGGGGTTGGTTGTGATAAGTCCAATTTCATTCGTGATTTTATCTGTTTGGGTTCTTTCTCTTTTTGAGAAGTCTAGCGAGGGGTTTATCAATTTTGTTTATTTTTTTAAAAAACCAGCTCTTAGTTTCATTGATCTGTTCTACTGTTTTTTTAGATTTTGTATTATTTCTGTTATAATCATTATTATTTCTCTTCTTCTGCTGGCCTTGGGGTTTCTTTGCTGTTCTGCTTCTAGTTCCTTTACGTGTGCTATTAGATTTTGTATTTGGGATTTGACTTACATGAGGATTATATTTATAATAAGGACACCATTTATACTTATAGATTTTATGATTAAATAATTGGCCTGTAACAAAATTTAAAGCAATAATGATTTAACAAAATTATTTTTAAAAATGTTCCTCATATTTAGAATTAAAATTTATAGTTCCTTTGTTCTAATAGCTGCTTAGTAATTCAAACATGAAACTAAATGTAGCATAGTAATTCAAATAGTAAAAGCATAATGAGATATTGTCATATCATTTTCTTTTAGTGCAGAATAAATTCATGACAGGGAGTTTTGGAATGCAGACAGTGTATTGATCTGGGTATAAGTGTGTTCACTTTAATGTTTCATCAGGTTGTATATTATATGATTTATGTACTTGCTGTGTGTACATTACGTTTGAATCAAATTAAAGAAATTGCCATTAAAATATGAAGAAACTTACCTTCTTTTCTTTTCTCTTTCAAGGAAATGATTATTGACAGAGTAAATGGACAGGCTGTTCCTAGGTATTTGATATATGACATAATTAAATTCAATGTAAGTACCTTTTATAGTTTATAAAATTGCCCTTGAGATAATAGTTATATTTTTACACATAAAAAATGTTACTGCCGGGGTCCCTTGGTGGCTCAGTCAGTTAAGTGTCTGACTTCAGCTCAGGTCACGATCTCAGGGTTTGTGAGTTCAAGACCCGTGTCCGGCTCTGTGCTGACAGCTCAGAGCCTGGAGCCTGCTTGAGATTCTGTGTCTCCCTGTCTCTCTCTGCTCCTCCCCCGCTTGCACTCTGTCTCTCTCTTTCTTAAAGATAAATAAACATTAAAAAATTTTTTAAGAAGTGTTACTGCTTTAGAGATAGTAGGAAAGAAAAATTGTGACTGAGGTTACTCGTGTGAAATCTTAATAATTTTTTACATTTCTTTGTCTTTAGAGTTTTTTTAGATACTTCAGGTGAGTAAAGAAAAATAGTTTAACTGATAAATAAGACAGCATTTTATAGGATGTAAACTCTTGGTTTTAGTTATTCTATACCCACTTAAAAAAACAAATCCACAAATTTTATTACTGTTACTTAAAAAAAAGAGAGAGAAGCTGATTATGGGTGTTGAGCATGTAACTTGGGGACATAAATATGTTATTCATGAGTACAGGCAGGAAACTTAAAACAAAATATAAAATTCTGTTATAAACAGATATCAAAAAATAGGAATTACATTCTCTACCCATGCTATAGTTTTAGACCAGCCCCCAAATCTGCCTGTTTAGTTTAATTTTAGTATCACTGTCTACATTATTTAGACAATACAAGATGACTCTATAAATGCAAGAAACTCTTTCAACAGTGTACACCTACGAAAAGGTATAATCATTTCTCTAGATGTACATTATTCAAATTGCATAGTCATTTAGTATTCAAAGCAGACTAAAAGCAATTAAGAATTCTGGACTTAAAAGTGTTGTCTAAGTGTTAGGATTTTGAAGATTTATAACAAATTTTTAAAAGTTCTCTTTTGGGGTATGTATTTTACTTATTATTATTTTTTGAAGCTTATTTATTTTGAGAGAGAGTGCACATGCATATGAGTAGGGGGTGGCAGACAGAGAGGGAGAGAGAGAGAGAATCCCGAGCAGGCCCTGAGCTGTCAGCACAGAGCCTGACGCTGGGCTCGATCTCATGAACTGTGAGATCATGACCTGAGCTGAAACCAAGAGACGAACGTTCAACCGACTGAACCACCCAGGCACTCCTGGGGTATGTATTTTAAATTACAGTATCGAGATTCAGGATGCATTAATCCAGGTTACTTTAAAAAAGGCATTTTTTTTTTCCTGGAAATTTTCTATATATATATATATATATATATATATATATGTATTCAATATATATATTTGTGTTTGTGATTACTGTATTCCTCAAAAGTAATGCTTTCCAGAATTGACTATCCTTATCACAGATTTTGGAATAATGTTCATTGGCCCATAATGAGACATGAAGGGTGGTGGTTGCGTTGTTTTGTTGTGATTGGATAAGTTTTGTCTTCTTTGCTTTTTGACATTGAGCTCTGCTTTAATATGTGTTCAGTGCAGGTTCACTTCTTAGCCTGGAAACTTTGACAATAGCCTTCTAATTCTTTAAAAAATAAATATGAGAAGTTTCAGTGTATACAAAAGTATAGAGAATAATTTAAGGAATATGCATGTATTAACCATCAGATATGTTGAAACTTAACATTTTGTCATTTTTACCTATTTTTTGAGATAAGAAATAAATCATTACAGATCTAGTAGAAGTTTCTTGTGCACACCTCTCTCATCCAAAACAGGACGACCTTTTATGCAGAAGGAACTTCTACCCTGTATTTGATATTTATTATTTTCATGAATGTTTTTAATATCTGTACTGTCTATGTGTGTGTCCATAAAATAATATGGTATTGTGGTGAGAGGTTTCTAGTGTTATATAAATGCCATTGTACTGTACTGTGGTATTCAGCTTTTTGGTCCACATTATTTTGTTGAGATTTATCTGTATTAATACATATAGGTTTAGTTCATTCATTTTAATTAGTATTGAGTATTAATTTGCATAAATATAAAAAAATTTTTTTTCCTTTTGAACATTTGGGTTTCCATATTTTGCTGTTATACAACTATTGAACAGTTTTATATATTCTTGTGTGCATACATCAGAGTTTGTCTAGGACAGTTTTCATTCTTGGGATGTAAACACCTGAGATGTGTTTTTAAAAAGTACAGTTCCTCACTCCTGCCTATGATATAGAAACCTACATCACAGAGATTCTGAATTGGCAACTTTAGGTGTATTTGCTACCTTGTTGAATTCCTCTCAGAAGTAGGTGTAACAGCTTACCACAGTTGGTATTATCAGACTTGAAAATTTTTGCTAATTGGATGCGTATGAAATGGTATTTCATCTTGTTTTAATTTGCTTTTCCCATATTACTAATGAAGTTAAGGCATTTCAAACGTTCATTTTTACTTATTTGGATTTTTTAGTGTGTGATTTAATTGTAAGTTGAATAATTTTCTAATTTTGTTATTTGGTTGTCAATCTTAATGTGTAGGAATTAATTATTCTGGATTCTAATACTTTTTTGGTTATGTATGTGACCGTATCTTTTGCAGATTAGTATCTAATGATGCACAGAAGTTTTTCATTTTAATGAAATCAAACTTACTGGACTTGAAAGTTTGTGCTTTTGCATCCCGTTTAGGAAATTCATCCATATTTTGCTGTGATATGATTAGGTTATGCTTTAACTCTCTAGGGCTGTAATTATTTACTCAATAAATATTTATTGAGTGCCTATTGCCATATTTCATTGGTTTTAAAGTCACATTTTCCCCCACATTTCTGATATTAGTATATATTTATAATTGAAACCATCATATATTTAATTCCTTAATTTATTATGGAGCCTTGATGATTAGCCAGCTTATTTTGAATCACGAAGTCAAGGTCACTATTAGAAAAAAGTCATTTTTTTAAATAATCGTTAAAAATCTTTTTAGTTCCCTTATTTTGTACAAGAATTTCATTAATCATCTTTTATATATATTGTTCTAGGTATTGGATATACATAGGTGAATAAGACATAATTTCTGGCTTTCCGGGAGTTTGTAATAGAGTACACTGGCCTCCAAAGAAGGCTGTTATCACAGATTTGAGAAGAAATTTTTTGTTTGTGTTTATGTATTCAGTTTTTGTCTGTGTTATAACATATACAGTTGTACATGTATGCAATTCATTAGAAATTAACATACATATATTATAAACATTGGTCAGGTATGTATTTAGATTGGGTACAAAATCAAGAGAAATTTGTGGACCACTGGACTCATGGACGAGGAATAAATGTAAAGAATTATGATAGTATAACAACAATGCAGGTATGTTAGGGATATAGAAATGTATGAAAGGCACTAGAGAAGTGAGAGTATTTCAGTTTAGCCAGGGTGTAGTTGAGTTACTGAAGTGTTGACTTGCAGATAGAGAAAGTTACATGGATTAATTTTGAAGGATAGAATCATGGATGTCAGGAGCATTAGGTGGTTATTAGTGTACTTGATGTCTGGGGAGATATGGGACACAGCAGGAAAAGCAAATGGATTGGGGTCAGGTGACTTGAATAAGGCATTTTAGCTTAGTTCTGTAATAGGGCACTATTGATTCGTTTTAGTTATGTTCATGATAGGCTCACACTTTTATTGTTTTGAAAGATGAACTACAGTGGCAGCTTAGATAGTATTTTGAAGTGAGAAAGAATTCAAAACTAGAAGGCCAGTTAGTTAATAGTTACTGAGTTCTTCCTGTTGTCTGTTTTCAATGATTTACCATCTATCTATCAACTGCCTCCTTTAGTATAGGCAGCATAGATTTGCAGATGAACCTGCTTTCAGTTTTTTCTTGTTGTTTTGATGAATTTATGTATACATACTTTGAAGTGAAAAGTATTTAGGAGAGAATTAAGACAACTTACATATTTGTAAACAGTTAGGCTTTTTATTTAAAAAAGGAGGACTTACTTGTTCTACATTAATTTTATAGGGATCTGAATTCATCTAATAGGTATAATAAATAAGCCTAACATTTCAGGTTTTTCAGCCTTATTGATGATGTAGGTGGTATGGGAAAGATTACACATGAACTTTGTGATCATTGACTAACATTTCTTCAATACATACCTTTTACAAACAGTTGTATGCCTTTATGTAAAGGGAACATGTACTACCTCATATCTAGGGCTTATTATTCTTTGCTGAGTATCAAAATTGTCATCCTTTCAAAGCTGAGAAAAAGTCATTCTCAAGGCATATTTAATGTCTACAGCTTAAGCAAATGCTGCCACCCTTTTGTAAGCATTAGGTTGTATAAACGTTAGGTTGGGTGATATAGATTAGGGAAGAGGAAGAAGATGAAAAGGTGAGAAAAATTCATGGAAGGGTGTCCCATCTGCAAAATAAAAAAGAGGGGTACTTGATATGAGGTGATGTTACTTATCTGGATGATACTGTCACCAGATGAAGTGTTATAAACTATATTTGTCTATACCATTTGGATAGTTTAAGCCCCTACCTTCAATTTATGTAAAAAGTATATGCACTCTTTTTATTTCATGGTTCAAATCATAGATACCACTTATATGGACCATGTTGTATATATACTGTATATAGAGAACTTTATAACTGTATAATTGAATATATTATGGAAAGTTTGTTCTAGATTAGTTTTCAGAGTTGAGAATGTATTTGTCTAATAATTATTTTCTACTTGTTGATGTATTAGCACTTTAAGCAACAAAAAACATTATAGGCGACTGTGTTGCTTATTTTGATATGTTATTTGCTTATACTTTCCTGTATTATGTGGATTTTAGTTTCATACCAGTTTTATTAGTTCATATAATTGTACTAATTCAAATAATAAAAATGATTAGTCAGTATATTAACACTTTAATTCAGATGTGAAAACTTCAGTTTATATTGGAGAATATTGTATCATTCTTATACTATTTCATGCATTTATAATTTTAAAATAAATAACTCTTGTGTGTCTATGTGTGTGTGTTTAGGTGTGTTTATTAGTCAAATTAGGACTGACATGTGGTTGTATAATCTGTGCACTGGACAACTTTAAAGATGCTCCTTACATAGACTGCTATGTACATTGTGATGGCTTTAATAATTATGCTGATAAAATAGTTTTTAGTATTGAAATTGAAATAATTGTCTCATTTGATTCAGGCACAGCCAGTTGGAGATTGTGATTTTAATATTCGTCTGCAGTGTATAGAAAGAGAAATAATAAGTCCTCGACATGAAAAAATGAAGACTGGGCTCATTGACAAAACACAGGAACCATTTAGTGTCAGAAATAAGCCATTTTTTGACATCTATACTTCAAGAAAGGTAAAATTTTCTAATTAGTCCTTACAGTGTGTCATAATTCAGCTTGTGAGAGGATTATGAATGACATATTACTGCCCAGTTGTCTTGATTTTTCCAGAAATTATTTTAATTGAATATAGCACTATTCTGGACAAACTTGTGCAATTCCCAAGTCTTCTCCAGAGTAAGATTCTCAGTGATGGAAACTTAAACTAGGTTCCTTTCTTGTTTCTCATAATAGTTTTTGATTCATGGCTGTTGGTCTATGTTATGTTTTTTAAAAAGCTGTAGACAGTAAAGAATGAGATAGAGTGAAAATTACCTGTTATACCTTCTGAAGGTCACCAACCACCAGTGGTTGGTACTTACTCCTATTTAAAAAAGCATTTGCATATGTACATAGATTGAGGGTTTTCTTTTGTTTCTTTCTGTTGTTTTGACACTTAAAATGCATCATTCTGGGATTGTTGTTTTCTTTTTTTTTTTTTTTTTAATTTTTTTTTTCAACATTTTTTATTTATTTTTGGGACAGAGAGAGACAGAGCATGAACGGGGGAGGGGCAGAGAGAGAGGGAGACACAGAATCGGAAACAGGCTCCAGGCTCCGAGCCATCAGCCCAGAGCCTGACGCGGGGCTCGAACTCACGAACCGTGAGATCGTGACCTGGCTGAAGTCGGACGCTTAACCGACTGCGCCACCCAGGCGCCCCAAGTTGTTTTCTTTATCTAACAGTGTGGCTTGGAAATATTTTCAGGTTAGTGCTTAGAGATTTGTCTCATTATTTTTAACTACTACATAGTATTTGACAGTAAAGATGCAACATGAAATTATTATATTTTGGAGAAGGGGTGGTTATGATAGAATAATATAGGAAGTATAGCAACATCTGCAAGTATGCATTTTAAACTCTTTTCTAATATAATCCCACATGCTAGATGATGTAAATTTTTGTAGTATTTTACCCGCTTCTGCTCATGTCCACTTAATTTGGAATGAGCCCTTGGATATAATAGCTACAGTAATCCCAGCACTGTCCAGTGCCTATCATTTTTCATGTCAATGAATACGAAGTTATTATTCTATTTTTATGGAATTTTTGCATAACACCTGCTTGGCATGGAACTCTTGGTTGATCCCTGCTGCCATGATCTTCCCACAGCTCACTGCTTGCCTTTTGTGTCTGTTTTGGCAGCAGGGATGTTAAAGGGGTATCTATTTCTGTGCCCTGCCCAATCTGTAGGGTAAGGGTGAGGATAAGGTTGATAGACACTTAACATGGACTATGTCATTGGTGAAAATTTGCTAACTGGAGCAATGCATTCTTATAGAAACACTTTCTAAATTATAAATCAGTGTAAAAGTTGAGCAGAGGCCACATGGTTTCAGTTTGCATTCATTTAAAAAAAAAAAAAAACTAACTTGACAGCTTGTGCTGTCATAATTCAAGTTCAACATTTAAGAAAATGTCTTAGATCATACAGTTTCTTTAGTTACAATCAGTGCTACTTAGAAATATTTGCAGTGGATTACTATAAGAACTGTTCTTAAGGTATGTGAAGTAGGTTGAACAACTTTTCATGTAGTTTTTCACTAGAAAAACCTGTTATTTTTTTTTTAAACACTTAGCTTATATAACCCCTAAAAAATTCTAAGATACTCTTTTTTTAAAAGGAATTCTAGGGGTGCCTGTGTGGCTCAGTCAGTTAAGTGTTAGACTCTTGATTTTGGCTCAGGTTATGATCTCACAGTTCATGAGTTCGAGCCCCACATCAGGCTCTGCCCTGACAGCACGGAGCTTGCTTGGGATTCTGCCCCTCCCCTGCTGACGTGTGCGTGTGCATTCTCTCTCAAAATAAGTAAACTTAAAAAAAAAATTAAAAGAATTCTAGTATGTGGAATTTTAAGTATAACTTCCTCCTCTCATTTTCCAGTTCTGTTGTTTTTTTTTTTTTTGTTCCATGTAATAAAGAAGAAAAGCACATTTTGTAGCAGAGTTGGTCTAAAGGTTAAGACTACAGCAACACCAGTTATAGGATAGTAGCTACATGTAACAGATGATTGCTGTAGAGATTCTTATTATTTTTATCATTACTAATGGGAATGGGTGAAATAGTGATATTATGAATAATAAAGCATTTTTGAGAGAAGTATGTATCATTTTTTATGAGGAATGCTAGTTTTTATGTGGATTTAAACAAAATTTACAACTATGAAGAATGCACAGAAATGTGTAGAATAATAGAATTTTATTTGTATATATCTATAAAATCTTGGAGATAACTTTGATTTTAGGACTTAACATAGCTCTGTTAACAACCTACTCATTTTGTCATTTGATCTGTCAAGTCCAGTGAAGAGATAATGAGTTGTTCAGTTTTTAACTTTAGTATACATAATTAGAATACAGCATCCAAAATAGTAAAAACAAATAACAGCTTCTCAGATTACAGCTTATTTGTATTTACAGCTTGTTTGTATTTACAGCTTGAAGGCCAATTAAAAGAGTATTATTTGAATGGATTAATATGTTTATAAAATTTTTAAAGTCACACAGCAAAATGTTTCTATGAAAGTTTTCTATTCATTTATCACATCAGAAGAATAACCATTGCCATTAGCTTATAACTGTATCCATCAGAATTTTCCTATGCATATATAAGCAAATACATTTACTATTCTTACCAACCTTTTCCAAGAGATGATTCTTAACACACCATTCTATGCTTTTATTCTTTCTTTCTTTTATTCTATTCTTTGCTTTTTTTACTTAATATATTTTGAGTCCCCTTACCCCAGTATTGGTATGTAGAGATAGTCCCCCCTTTCCTTTTTTTTTCACAGATGCAAAGATTTTCATCTTATCAGTACCATAATTTAACTATTCCGTAGTCTTAGACATTTGAGTTATTTTTAGACATTGGAGTTATTTTTAGTCACTTGATAGGTTTTTGTTTGTTTTGTATATGAACATCCAATTGTTTCTGCACCAGTTATTGAAGAGACTGCCCTTTTTTCATTGACTTGCTTTTTGCACCTTTATGAAAACTAAGTTGTCATGGAATGTCTGGGTCTTTTTCTAGACTCTGTTCTGTTCCCTTGATTGTATTTGTCTGTCTTTACACTAGTACCACACTGTCTTGATTACGTTTCAGATTAAACCTTGAAATGAGATAGGATTAACCTTCCAACTTTCTAGGCCTTAGCATTTTCATGTGAATTTTAGAATAAGTTTGTCAGTATCTACGAAGTGCATGCTGGGATTTGGATTGGAATTGCATTGAATATATAGATCAATTTGGGGGAGAAGATTTGATACCCTAACAGTGTTGAGTTTTCCAGTTTATCAAACTGGTATTTCTCTCCTTTTATTTAGGTCTTTAATTTCAGAAATTTTTTTTGTTTAAACAGATGAACATAAGGGAGGAAAAGCAAAAATAATATAAAAACAGGGAGGGGGACAAAACATAAGGTACTCTTAAATACAGAGAACAAACTGAGGGTTGCTGGAGGGGTTGTGGGTGGGGGGATTGGCTAACTGGGTGATAGGCATTGAGGAGAACACTTGTTGGGATGAGCACTGGGTGTTATATGTAGGGGATGAATCACTGGATTATACTCCTGAAATCATTATTGCATGATATGCTAACTAACTTGGAGTAAATTAAAAAAATAAAATAGAAAAAAAAGAAATTTTGTGGTTTTACTCATCTGACTTTTTTCAGATTGATTTCATACTCTTTGATATATTATAAATAGTATTTAAATTTTTCAATTTTTAATTGTTGATAACATATAGTAATACATTGATTTTTGTGTATTGATTTTTTTCTTGCAGTCTTGCTAACTCATTACTTTACTAGATTATTTTTTAATTATTTATTTTTGAGAAAGAGAGAGAGAGAGAGAGAGAGAGAGAGAGAGAGAACACAAGTGGGGGAGGGGCAGAAAGAGAGGGAGACACAGAATCTGAAGCAGGCTCCAAGCTCTTAGCTGTCAGCACAGAGCCTGACATGGGGCTTGAACCCACGAAGTATAAGATAATGACCTGAGCTGCAGTCAGACTCTTAATGAACTGAGCCACCCAGGTTCCCATGTACTAGCTTTTTATAGATTCCATCATATCTTTTTACAGAGACAGTCATGTCCTCTGCAAAACAAAACAAAACAAAAAAGGGCACTTTTAGTTTTCCTTTCCAATCTGGATACCTTTTTATTTTTTCTCTTGCCTTTTTATACTGGCTAAGAGCCTCTTATTTAATGTTGAATACAGGTAGCGAGAGTGATACAGCCATATTTATTCCTTTTCTTTGGAGCAGGAAGTCTATTTTAACTATTAAGGGTGTTGTTACCTGTAGGACTTAGCAGATGCCTTTTATACAAGTTTTTAAATTTGAAAGCTGTTGATTTGGGGGGCACCTGGGTGGCTCAGTCAGTTAAGCATCCAATTTTGGCTCAGGTCATGATCTCACAGTTGTTGGGTTTGAGCCTCGTGTTGGGTTCTGTGCTGACAGCTCAGAGCCTGGAGCCTGCTTGGCTTTCTGTGTCTCCCTCTCTCTCTCTGCCCCTCCCCTGCTGGTACTCTCTCTCTTTCTCTCTTTCTCTCTTTCTCTCTGTCTTTCTCTCTCTCTCTCTCAAAAATGAATAAAAACATTAAAAAGCATTTTTAAAAATAAGAAAAAAAAGAAAGCTGTTGATTTTGGTATACAGACTTTATTTTTCCAGTTCTCACTATATTTTGTTGTTTATGATAATTCTTCAGTTGATTCTCTTGGATTTTCTAGGTATTCAATCATAGTAAGTATAAATAGACACAGTTTTATTCTTTAGATTTTTAATATATTTTTCTCTTGTCTGATTCAGTTATGTATGAATACAGATTTAAATTGTAGTGATAGTTATAGGGATCTTGTTCTTGATTTGCATGGAGGTGCTTCTAGTGTTGCTTACAAGTATATGTTGCCTCTGAGTCTGAAATCTATTTTATCAGGTTAAACAAGTGTCTGGTTCTATTTTGCTGAGTTGTTTTACTTTTAAAAGCTGAAAGATTTATGCATTCCGAAGAGAAACCAGAATATTGAGTTGTTTTACTTTTACTCAAGAATAGGTATTTATGGGGCACCTGGTAGCTCAGTTGGGCGTTCTACTCTTGATTTTGGCTCGGGTCATGATCTTGTGGCTTGTGACATTGATCTTCACATGGGGCTCTTTGCTGGCGGTGTGGAACTGGCTTAAGATTTTCTCTTCCTTTCTCTCTGCCCCTTTTCCCTGAGTGTGAGCTTTCTCCCAATGTAAATAAATAAACATTAAAAAAAAAAGGTATTCAGTATTGCCAAATGACTTTTCATCTATAGATATAATACAATTATCTTTTTCTGTTAGATTTATTTATCTCATGAGTTACATGAAAATATGTCCTAATATGATAAGTCCTGCTTAATGTATTGTTACTATTTTTGAAGACTTCATTATTATTGTTATTTCTTTTCTTTACAGCAGTTTGGTTCACAACTTTTTTTTTTTTAAGTTTCACATTTTTATTTAAATTCAAGTTAGTTAACATATAGTGTAGTATTGGTTTCAGGAGTAGAATTTAGTGATTCATCACTTACATACAACACCCAGGGCTCATCACAGCAATTGCCTGCCTTGATCCTCATCACCCATTAAACCTATCCTTCTGTCCAGTTCCCTTCCAGCAACCCTTGGTTTGTTCTCGTTAGTTAAGAGTCTGTTTTCTGGTTTGCTTCTCTCTCTTTTTTCCCCCTATGTTCATTTGCTTTATTTCTTAAATTCTGAATATAAGTGAAATCATATGGTATTTGTCTTTCTCCGACTTATTTTGCTTTGCTTAGCATAATACTCTCTAGTTCCATCCATGTTGTTGCAAATGGTAAGATTTCATTCTTATGATGGCTGAGTGATATTCCATTGTATGTATGCATATATATACACCACATCTTCTTTATCCATTCATCAGTCAATGGACATTTGGGCTCTTTCCATGATATAGCTATTGTTGATAATGCTGCTATAAACATTGGATTGCTTGTACCCCTTTGGATCTGTATTTTTGTATCCGTTGGGCAAATACCTAGTAGTGCCATGGCTGGATTATATTATAGTTTCATTTTTCACTTTTAAGGAACCTCCATGTTATTTTCCAGAGGGGCTGCACCGGTTTGTATCCCCACCAACAGCATAAGGGAGTTCCCCTTTCTCTGCATCCTTGCCAACATCTGTTGTTTCCTTGTGTTGTTAATTGTAGCCATTCCGACAGGTGTGAGGTGATATCTCATTGTAGTTTTGATTTGCATTTCCCTGATGATGAGTGATATTGAACATTTTTTTTCATGTGTCTTAGCTATCTGGATGTCTTCTTTGGAAAAATGTCTATTCATGCCTGCTGTCCATTTTAATTGGATTATTTTTTTTGGGTTTGAGTTGTATACGTTGTTTATAGATTTTGGATACTAACCCTTTATCAGATATGTCACTTACAAATATCTTCTCCCATTTCGAAGGTCGTCTTTTAGTTTTGTTGGTTGTTTCCTTTTCTGTGCAGAGCTTTTTATTGTGAAGTCCCAATAAGTTCATTTTTGCTTTTGTTTCTCTTGCATCAGGAGACATATCTAGTAAGAGGTGGCTATGGGTGATAGCAAAGAGGTTACTGCCTGTGTTCTCCTCTCAGATTTTGGTGGTTTTCTGTCTCACATTTAGGTCTTTTATCCATTTTGAGTTTATTTTTGTGTATGGTGTAAGAAAGTGGTCCAGTTTTATTCTTCTGCATGTTGCTGTCCAGTTTTCCCAGCACCATTTGTTGAAGAGACTTTTTTCCATTGGCTACTCTTTCCTGCTTTGTCAAAGATTAGTTGACCATATTGTAGTGGATCCATTTCTGGATTTTCTATTTGTTCTATTCATCTCTGTGTTGTTTTTATGCCAGTACCATACTGTCTTTTATCACTTCAGCTTTGTAATATGAAGTGTGGAATTGTGATGCTTACAGCTTCGCTTTTCTTTTTCAAGATTGCTTTGGCTATTTGAGATCTTTTTGGATTCCATACACATTTTTGGATTGTTCTAGCTCCATGAAAAATGCTGTTGGTCTTTTGATAGGGATTGCATTAAATGTGCAGATTGCTTTGGGTAGTGTAGGTATTTTAACAATATTTGTTCTTCCAATCCATGAGCACAGAATGTTTTCCCATTTCTTTGTGTTATCTTCAGTTTCTTTCTTCAGTGTTCTATAGTTTTGGGAGTACAGATTCTTTACCTCCTTGTTAGGTTTATTCCTAGGTATCCTATGGTTTTTGGTGGAACCGTAAATGAGATTGATTCCTTGATTTCTCTTTCTGCTGCTTCATTATTGGTATATAGAAATGCAACAGATTTCTAGATACTTATTTTGTATCCTGCGACTTTACTGAATTAGTGTAGCAGTTCTAGTAATTTTTTGGTGGAGTTTTTCATGTTTTCTACATAGATTGTCATGTTGTCTGCAAATAGTGAAAGTTTGACTTCTTCCTTGCTGGTTTGGATGCCTTTTATTTCTTTCTGTTTTCTGATTGCTGAGGCTAGGACTTCCAGTTCTATGTTAAATAACAATGGTGAGAGTGGACATCCCTGTGTTATTCCTGAACATAGAGGAAAAGCTCTCAGTTTTTCCTCATCGAGAATGATATTAGCTGTGGGTCTTTCATATATGGCCTTTATTATCTTGAGGTATGACCTTTCTGTTCCTACTTTGTTGAGGTTTTTATCAAGAATGGATGCTGTACTTTGTCAACTGCTTTTTCTGCATCTATTGAGAGGGTCATATGGTTCTTACCCTTCCTTTTATTAATGTGGTATATCATGTTGATTGATTTGCAAATATTAAACTTCCCTTGCAATCCAGGAATAAATCCTACTTGATTGTGGTAAATGATTCTTTTAATGTACTGTTGAATTCGATTTGCTAGTATTTTGTTGAGAATGTTTGCATCCAACTTTACCTGGGATATTGGCCTGTGGTTCTCTTTTTTTAAGTGGAGACTTAGCTGGTTTTGGAATCAAGGTAATGCTGACCTTGTAGAATAAATGTGTAAGTTTTCCTTCCATTTCCATTCTTTGGAACAGTTTGAGAAGAATAGGTATTAACTCTTCTTTAAATGTTTGTTAGAATTTTCCTGGGAAGGCATCTGGCCCTGGACTTGTGTTTGTTGGGAGATTTTTGATAACTGCTTCAATTTCTTTACTGGTTATCAGTCTGTTCAAGTTTTCTATTTCTTCCTATTTCAGTTTTGGTAGTTTATGTTTATAGGAATTTATCCATTTCTTCTTGATTGCCCAATTTGTTGACATACAATTTTTCATGATGTTCTCTTATAATTGTTTGTATTTCTGTGGTGTTGGTTATGATTTTTCTCATTAGTGATTGTATTTATTTTGGTCCTTTCTCTTTTCTTTTTGATAAATTTGGCTACAGGTTTAACACTTTTACTCTTTAAAGAACCATCTCCTGGTTTCATTAATCTTGTTCCACTGCTATTTGTTTTTTGTTTTTTGTTTTTTTTTCTATATCATTTATTTCTGCTCTAATCTTTATTATTTCCCTTCTTTTATGGGCTTTAGGCTTCACTTATTGTTCTTTTTCTAGCTCCTTTAGGTGTAAGGTTAGTTTGTGATTTTGAGAATTTTCTTGTTTCTTGGGGTAGGCCTATATTGCTATATACTTCTCTCTTGTGATTGCTTTTGCTGCATCTCAAAGGTTTTCCACTGTCATGGTTTCATTTTCATTTGTTTCCGTGTATTGTTGTATTTCTTCTTTAATTTTCTGGTTGACCCATTCATTCTTCAGTAGGACATTCATTAAACTCCATGTATTTGTGGTCTTTGCAAATGTTTTCTTGTGATTCACTCCAAATTTCACAGCGCTGTGATTGGAAAACTTGTGTAATATGATCTGAATCTTTTTGTACTTGTTGAGGCCTAGTTGTTATCTGTTCTAGAGAATGCCCCATGTGCACTTGAAAGGAATGTGTATTCTGCTTTAGGATGAAATGTTCTGAATATAGCTAAGTCCATCTGGTCCAGTGTGTGATTCAAAGCCATTATTTCCTCATTGACTTTCTGCTTAGATGATCTGTCCACTGATAAGTGGTATGTTAAAACTCCCCATTATTATTGTATTACTGTCAATGAGTTCCTTTCTGATTTTTATTTTATTTTTTTATTAAAATTATTTTAATGTTTTTTTTATTTCTGACAGAGAGAGTGAGTGAGAGCGTGGGGGAGGGGTAGAAAGCAAGGGTGACACAGAATCAGAAGCAGGTTCTAGGCTCTGAGCTATCAGCACAGAGCCCAGCATTGGGCTTGAACTCATGAACCATGAGATTGTGACTCATGAGAGGCAGTGCCACCTCTTCCAGATGTGCTCCAAGAAGGGGGAACCATCTCTCCCAGTGCCTGCCAGGGCATCCTCAGATGGCACTGTCTGCTCCCAGGCTATCTGCCCTCCTTATCCACAGGAGCACAGCAGCGCCTGCTGGGTTCCACCACTGGCCACACCATGGGCCTCTAAAACTACACTCTTTGAGCTCCACTGGTTGTAAAAACTTAAGAAAATCAGCCCCTCTTGTTTTCCCAGTCAGTGGCTTTAGGGAGGTGTTTTCCTTGTGCGATCCCCTGTGTACTCCTCTTTCTCTCTCTCCCTTCCTCCCATCTACAGCACCTGCAGTCTGTTTCTCTCCCAAACCATGTCTCTGCACTTCTACCTTTCACAATGTGGACTTTTCTCTTCCTCCAGTTGTGCAGTTTGTTCTATAGTCCTCAGATCTATTTCTTGGGTATTCAGAATGATTTGATATTTATCTAGCTGTGTTTGAGGGATGAGGCAAGCCCAGGGTCCTCCTACTACTCAGCCATCTTAGCTCCTTCTCTCTCAGCAAAATTTAAAGCAAGGTACAGAGATTTCACTTACACCTGCTGCCACCACATATGCATGGTTTTTCACATTATCAACATTACTCACTGGAATGTTACATTTGTTACCACTGATGAACACACATTGACACCATAATCACCCGAAATCTAGTTTGCATTAGGATTTATTCTTGGTGTTGTACTTTCTGTAGGTTTGAACAAGTATATTAATAACATATCCATCAGGATAGTGTCATACAGAGTATTTTCATTGCCGTACCTATCTATGCTCTGCTTAATCATCCCTTTCTTTCCCCTGTCCCTTGGCAAGTTCTGATTTTTATACTTTTTTGTTTTACCTTTTCTAGAATGTCATATAGTTGGAATCATACTACTTTATTTTATTTTTTGAATCACACTATTTTAGATAGTTTTCTTTAATTTATTAATATGCCATTAAGTATTGTTTCTATGTCTTTTTCATGGCTTGATAGCTCACTTTTTAGTGCTGAGTAATATTACATTGTCTGGACATGCCACAGTTTATTTATCCGTTCACCTACTGAAGGATTCTTGGTTGCTTCCACATTTTGGCAATTATGTATAAAGCTGCTGTGAACACCCACGTGTAGGTTTTGTGTGGATATAAATTTTCAACTTTTTTGAGTAAATACCAAAGAGCACAATAGTTCAGTTATATGGTAAGAGTATATTTAGTTTTGTAATCAACCGCCAAAATGGCTTACCATTTTGCATTCTTACTAGCAGTGAATGAGAGTTCCTGTTGTTCCATATCCTTCTCAGCATTTGATAATGTCAGTGTTTCAGATTTTGGCCATTCTAATAGGTGGCCACACACACACACACCACACATCATTTTTTTTTTTTAATTTGCAATTCCATAATGACATATGATGTGGAGCATCTTTTCATATGCTTATTTTTCATCTCTATAGCTTCTTTAGTGATGTGTCTGTTAAGGTCTTTGACCTATTTTTTAATTGATTTGTTCATTTTGTTATTAAGAGTCTTTGGATATTTTGGATAAGAGTCCTTATTAGATGTGCTTTTTCAGATATTTTTTCCATCATGTGTTTTGTTTTCTCAAACCACATGGATCATGGATCCATGTCTTGATGGATCCATGTCTTTGGTGTTATATCTAAGAAGGATTCACCATACCCGAAGTTGTCTAGGTTTTGTCCTACCTTATTTTCTAGGAGTTGCATAGTTTTGCTTTTTACATTTAGGTCTATGATTTATTTTGAGTTAATTTTTGTGAAGGGTGTAAGGTCTATGTCTAGATTCATTTTTTGGAATACGATAGTTGTTGTAGAACCGTTTGTTGAAAAACTGTCTTTGCTCCATTGTATTGCCTTTGTTCCTTTATCATAGATCAATTGATTATATTTATGTGAGTCTGTTTCTGGGATCTGTGTTTTGTTCTGTTGATCTGTTTGTCTATTCTTTTGCTAATACTACACTGTGTTGATTACTGTAGCTTTATAGTGAGTCTTAAAGTCAGGGAGTGTCAGGCCTCCAACTTTATTTCTTTGTTTTCAACATTATATTGGCTGTTCTGGGTCTTTTGCCTCTCCATATAAACTTTAAAGTCAGTTTGTTGATATCCACAAAATAATTTGCTGGCATTTTGATTGGGATTGCATTGAATCTATAGATCAAGTTGGGAAAAACTGACATTTTGTCACTGTTGAGTCTTCCTGTCCATGAACATGGATTATTTCTCCATAGTGTATTATTTTTAAATGATGTAATGAACGTTTTTTTTTTTTTTTCTAGCATTGTATTTAGGATTTTTGTATTGATGTTAATAAGTGATCTTGTTCTGTAACTCTTTGGTAACTTTTACATCAATGTTCTACTCCACAAAAAGAACTTAGGATTTTTTCTTCTGCTGTTCTGGAGTAGTTTTAATAGCATTGGAATTATCTAGTTTTGATGGATTTTATGGAATTCTCCCATGGACTATTTGAGTCCTAGTGTTTGGGGTTGGGTTAACAGATACTGGACTTCCTCTACTTCTTCTATGGAAATTGGTTTGATTAGATTTTTTTCTCTTCTTGAGTCTGTTTTAGTAAATTATCATTCTTTATTTTTTTTTAAGTTTATTGATTTATTTTGAGAGAGACTGAGCATGAGCAGGGAAGGGGCAGAGAAAAAGAGAGAGAGAGAGAGAGAGAGAGAGAGAGAGAGAGAGAAAATCCAAACAGGCTTTGTGCTATCAGTGCAGAGCCTGACAGGGGGCTCAAACCCATGAACTGTGAGATTGTGATGTGGGCCAAAATCAAGAGTCTAACACTTAACTGACTGAGCCAACTAGACTTCCCTGTTTTGGTAAATTATCATTCTTAGCAAAATAGCCATTTTATTGATATTTTAAAATTAATTGTATAGAGTTGAGGAAAGTAATTGATGATAAGACTTTAAATTTCTTTTGTTTTTGTGGTTATTTCCTATCAGATTTATTAGTTGAATATTTGTTTCTTTGCTTTTTTCTGAATAATGGTAGCTATTTAAGTTTTTTCCCCTCCACAATAAACCAGCTTTCTTTTGTTTCTTACTTCTGCTCTTTTCCTAAGCAAAACTTACTTTTATTATTTATTAATCTTTGGTTTGTATTTCTCTTTATTGTCCTTTACTATCTTTTTAGTTGGGCAATTGAATTCATTAACTCTCCTTCTTTTCTTATAGATATTAGTACTTTAAAATTTCCTTCTGCGCCTGCCATACGTAGTCTGATAACTAGAATAGGATACTGAGTAAGTTTTGTCATGTTTTTAAGAAGTCTGCAATTTTGTTTTCTTTTTTGCTTTTTTTCATGCTTGTTAAAGAGTTTTGAAATTTCAAGGTAGAAGTCTTTATTTTCTGAATTTGTTATTTTAAATTTTATCGTGTTAAGGTGAAAGGATATTATCTGTATATTCTGCTTTTTGGAATTTATTATAAGGTGTTATCAGTTCTTGGGACTGTTTCATAGACCCTTTAAAAGGTGTTATCAACTCAGAGTAAAGATTTATATATGTCAATCAAATTTGCCTTACTAATTATGTTTTTGTTTTAGCCTTTATATTCGTATTTATTTTTGGCTCAGTTGATCTGTCATGGACTAAGTGAGGTGAATGAAATCTTCCTAACACTAGTGGCTGTTTAATTACAGTGTCTTCTAAAGTTTCTTCATGAATATTCATACTGTGCTTTTTGGTGATGATAATTTCATAGATAATTATTTATTCATTTGGATTTATATTCCCTTAGACTTATAAAGGTTTTTTTTTTTTTTGTCTTGACTTTTAAGATTGTGACTAATATTGTGAGCCTTGTTTCTTTTTGTTTGTTTTTGCCTTTATTTATCATACTACTTCAAAGGTTTTTTGAATCATATTATTTTAGGTATGTGCTTTGTATACAGTGAAGTTTTGTTTTCCTTTGTGATCCACACTGTAACACTTCTGTTATTTAGAATTTTAAACAGCTTTATCGAGATGTAATTGCGTATCGTACAGTCTGCTCATTCAAATGTACAATTTCAATGAATTCAATTTAGTGTGCAATTCAGAATTGTATGATCACCACCACAGTCAACTTTAGATCATTTTTCATCGCCACCAAAAGAAACTCTGTACTTGTTAGCAACCATTCCCTAATTCTTCCAAACTTCTGGCCTTTGGCAGCCACCAGTCTATTTTCTGTCTCTATAGATTTGACTATTTGGGGACATTTCATAGAAGCTGTATCATTCAAAATGTGGTGTTTTTGTGCCTGATTTCTTTCATATAGCATATGTTTTTAAGGTTCATCCATGTTGTAGCATGAATCAGTATGCCATTCCTCATTATGGCCCCCAAAATATTTCTTTGTGTGGATATTTAACTTTGTTTATCCTTTAGTTGATGGACATTTTTAGTTGTTTTCACTTGGTGGTTATTGTGAATAATGTTGCAACAAACATTTCTGTCCAAGTTCTTACTTACATGGACATGTGTATAACTCTTTTATTTTTTTAACTGATGATTTATTCCATTTACATTTATCCATGTGAAAAATATATTGGATATTGATGCTGTTATTGTGTTGTTTTCTCTTTTCATAGTTAACCACAGGTCTTTCATTCTGCTGTTAAAATGTGTGTTGGTGCATGCATTTCTAGTTTTCTGGTATTTGGGTTGTCTGTATTTTTGTTTTAGTGATTAGTTTCACAATTGTATCTTTCTATGATATCTTTAGTTTTGTATTTCTTTAAATATTAGCTATTAAATTTCTACCTATGCATAATATAAGTCTTTGTTCTTTTACTCCCATTTCTCCACTATGAGTTTTTATTTTCCTACTGTGAAGTATACTCATATTCTACTACTTGATTTGTTAACATTAAATTCCAAAGATGGGAGTTCCAACCCATCATTTCTCCTTTTTTTCTCTCAATTTTTATTTATATTATTTTCATATTATTGGGGTAGATGATATTTACTTTCTGTTTTTTCTTCCTAATCCCCACATTTGTTTTATTTTATAGCTAATTATGCTTTACTGCTTTAATAATAGTACTCCTTTTCCCATTCTTGCTTAGCTGAAGTTTTAACTCCTAGTAGTTTTCTCAAGAATATTTCATGAGAACAGTGATCCCTTAGTTCTTGCATGTTTAAGAGTGTTTACTTGTTGTCATTTTTATTTTTGAAGGGTCGTTTAAAGGAATATAAAAATCCTGGCTCATGCTTAACCTGTGAGTGTTCCACTGTATTCTAATATTTAATGTTGTTGTGAAGCAATAAGATGCCATCTGATTTTTTGTTTCTTCCCCCCTCCATTTAATTAACTTAATCTTTTTGTTTCTTTGCTCAAAAGATTATTTTTTCATCTTTAAAGTTCACTAACTTCCTAGATATGTCTTGGAGTTCACTGTTCTAGGTCAGTTTTCTCTGTTACTTATGCCCTTCTTAATATGCAGATTCAAGTTTTAAGTTTATTGTTTATATTTAAATATTTGTGATGTTATACTGATTGGTTTTCCTCTTTGGACATTTTGGCTATGTTCATATTGTGTCTCTTTTTCCATCTTCCGAGGCATCAGTTCCAAAACTTTAGTGTGGATCTGAATTATCTGGAGGGCTTGTTAAAACAGACTGTTGGGTTCCATTTCCAGATTTTCTGACTTTAGTAAATCTTTGGTGGAATGAGAAATTGCGGTTTCTCTCAAATTCCCAAGTGAAACGCAACTGCTTGTCCAGGGACCCTGCTTTGAGAACCATTGCTCTAAATCTAATATTGGTGCTCTGATCCCTTTAATTTCTTTTTCCTTTGTTCTGTTTCATTTTGTTGTGTCCTTCAAATCTCCATTCTCTTATTATTTGTTCTATATTATTGTTCTGTATTTGCTATATCCTTTCATTTCTGTGCTGATGATTTTTTCCCTTGAACTATTTTCCTGTGTTTTGTCATGTTACCTTTTATATTACTCAATTGTTATGCCATCTTTTTCCTCGAATCTTTTTACATTTCTGCTTTGTTGGTCTGCTTTATATCAGTGAGAGTTTTATTTTTAAAAAGTCATGATCAAGTATGTGGTAATAATTGTCATCTGTTGTATGGCAGTATTTTTCTGTGAAGTTTGCACTGTTAGTATTACCGTTCTACCTCATATTACCTTTCTACCTCTTTTCATTCAGTACTTTTGTATTGATGCTATGTCAGTTCCCTTAATATTACCTATCTTCAAAGAAATTAGATATTCCTGGATCAGTTATTTGTGGGAGGTTGCTATGAGAGGAGAATATAGGAAGTGATATTTTAGATTATATTACTCAAAGCTTTGCTTTGGCCAGACTCAGGCTTGTTCTAGGCAAATGCCTTTTCTCTGTGATTCTTTTCAGTTGTCTGTGGTTCTGTCTCTACCTCATTGTATTCTGCCTTCTGTACTCAGTATTTCAAACATCGAAATTCTCTTTTTCTCTTAAGAAAGCCATTTACTCTCGGAGTGTATTTTTGTGCATAATTTCTGGCATCTGCTGGCTAGTTCTTCCAGCCACACTCTGAACTTTCCTTAGCCCTTTTCTCTTGGATTCTAACTACTTTTTATAGTCTACATTTGTATTTTAGAGTTTGTGGATTATATTGCCTCTGAGTTTTGCTGAAAACTTGAGTTAGTTTAAGAAAATTTCTTTGATAAATTCACACATAAAAATATTTTCATTGTTGAGATGATTTACAAGAGGTGAAGGAGAGAACTGCATCAATGTTCATGGTGTAATTTCAAGGCAATAAATAATTTGAAAGCGTTGGGGTTGATTAAGGCACTGGGCAGATTTATAGTTTTTATTAGAGATGACATTAAGTTCTCTTACAAGACTTATTTTCGACTAAAGAAATGTAAACAGAATCACAGTTCAGGTTTCTCTGTGGAGATATGCCTGTGTATCACTGGAATTTTATTTGCTACCGTTAGATGAAGGAAATTGTAAGCAGAAATCAGTTTTTAAAGTAGAGATATCATAAAGAACATAATTTTTTTGTATTCTGAAACACAAATGGCAGAGATCTCCAAATACATTAGCTAGGTGATGCGTGATCCTTGTTGTTCTTATTTGGTAGCCTAGCAATTTTCAGAGTTGTTTGTTCCCCTCAGCTATCACTTTACTGATGATCAGCTCTTCCTTCTTCTTCAGTGAAGATCCCCCCCCCCCCATTGTTGTGGGTATGTTCTGGCTTAATATCAATAGGTTTCTATCCTCTTTGTATTTCAGAAATCTATTGAAATCCTTTTCATCTTCTGATGGTTGTCCTCCACTTGCTTTTTATTGTTCTGAGTTAATTTAATTCCTATCACTTTATTGATGTCTCTGACCAGAGTCGGTGAAGTTCGTAACATCTTTAACTACAGTGCTAACTACAGTGCTGACTAAAGTACATTTTCAAGAAAGGTATGTAGGTATTAAATGCCCTTTTTTCTTGCATCGTTCTAAGTGTTCTGGTTTCTTTGGACATACTTAATGTAATCTTGGATATTGATTTTTTTATACAATATAGTGATTCAGTTTTTTCCGTTTTCCCCTCCTGCATTCTGGAAAATCTTGAGCTTGGTCTCATAAGAAAGATTTAATTTTCCCTAATGTTGGTTTATTTTCCCTAATGTGGATTTTTTTTTTTTTACCCTCTCTGTAATATTAAGTATTTGCTTTACTCGTCTTCTTTTAATCTCATGTTGTTTTTTTGTTTTGTTTTGTTTTGTTTTGCTTTGTTTTGTTTTTCTCCTCATCCAGTTCTTATTACTCTATTTCTCTTTGTCTTTTTTTTTTAAAAAGATTTTGTCCTTTGGTATCCTACTGAGGATACAAAACTTTTCTAAAAATTTATTTCTTTTTCATGGATTTTTAAAAATGGAATTTATTTTTAAAGTTTTAGTTTTCCTGTGAGTTTTTGTGATGATCTTATTTTTTCCTACTGTTTGTTAGATGGCAAGAGTTGTAGATCCTTCTTGTGTGCACTCTTTAAATTTCAGTTGGCATTCTAGTTTACATTCATGTCATTTGTCTAGCTGGGACTATGCTAGAGTGAAATGGACTATTCCTTTGTCTTCTACTGCATGATCCTCTGAACAGATGGAGTCTATGAATATTAGTTTTCAATATATTCTGCTCTCTGGGAGCTTCCTGTCTCTTTGCAACTCCGGCACTTCCTTTATGAGTGAACATGAAACCAATACACATATTCTTCCTTCTTCTTTTCTTTGACTCGATGTTTGTATCAGCAAAGGAAGTGAAGGTCCATAAGAGACTTACATTACCTAGAGTACCAGTTTTTAGACTTTTGGTCTCTGGACTCCTTTATACTCATTATAATCATTGAGGACCTGGAGAGTTTTTTTAATTTATGTGGGTTATATCTAATGATAGTTATCATATTAGAAATTATAATTGCAAATGTTTATTTTAAAACAATAAACCTACTATCTTAATAGAAATAACATTTTTGTGCAAAATTAAATATTCTAAAGCAAAAACAATTTAGTACAAGATTGGCATTGTTTTGCCTTTTTGCGGATTAAAAAAGGTCTGGCTTCATGGAAGACGGCTGGATTCAGTTGTGGTATCATATGTCACATTGTCTCTGAAAACTGCACCATATACTCTGTGATGGTGAAAAGGGTTAATTACTGCTTAGCATTATTATGAAAATACTTTTGACCTCATGGACTGTCTGAAAGAGTCCAAGGGACCCCCTATAGATACTCTTTGAAAACCATCTAAAACACGGGGAGAGAGAGAGTATAGGAGCAGTTTGCCCCATGATGTTGTAGACACATGTGGAAGAACAGCTACCTGGTTTCTGTTTGGTTGGTATAAACCTTGTGTTTGTGATCTATAGTCTATAGTAGACACGGAGGGAATTTGAAGGGGTCATTTTTTTTATTTTTATTTTTTTTTAAATATTTATTTTTGAGAGAGACAGAGACAGAATGCGAGTGGGTTAGGGGCAGAGAGAGAGGGAGACACAGAAGCAGAAGCAGGCTCCAGGCTCTGAGCTGTCAGGACAGAGCCTGACGCGGGGCTCGAACTCACGAGCTGTGAGATCATGACCTGAGCCAAAGTCGGACGCTCAATCGACTGACCCACCCAGGTGCTGAAAGAATCATTTTTGTTGGTCAGGCCTGCTGTCTGTATGATATGCAAGGTCCGTTGACCAACCTTTTAATTTTTTTTTTTAAGTTTATTTATTTACTTTGAGAGAGAGTGAGAGAGAGTGTGCGAGTAGGGGAGGGGCCTGAGCCGAAATCAGGAGTAGACTTCTTAACCAACGGAGCCACCCAGGTGCCCGCATTGACCAACCTTTTTTTTTTTTTTTAATTTTTTTTTTCAATGTTTATTCATTTTTGGGACAGAGAGAGACAGAGCATGAACAGGGGAAGGACAGAGAGAGAGGGAGACACAGAATCGGAAACAGGCTCCAGGCTCTGAGCCATCAGCCCAGAGCCCGACGCGGGGCTCGAACTCACGGACCGCGAGATCGTGACCTGGCTGAAGTTGGACACCTAACCGACTGCGCCACCCAGGCGCCCCTTGACCAACCTTTTGAATAGAGACCTATCAGCCTTTAAGTTGTGGTAGCATGTGGACTTTTTCGTCCTAATATGAGGTTTAAAGTTTTCATTCTGCATTTTTCTTAGGTGTTTCAGTAGATGTATTGGAAAGTTTGTATTACAGCTGCTAGAAAGACAATATTTTAAACTTCAAAGCTCTGTATTTAGTCTGAGAAGCTGCCTTTTTTCTTGTCTTGTCTTTCCTTTTCTCTTTTCTTTTTTCTTTCCTTTCCTTTCCTT